>NW_018480073.1:810272-837896 GCF_002113885.1 Mizuhopecten yessoensis | reverse complement strand
CCACCCCACCCCCCTTTAAATCACGAAACAAATGTTTATCATATTTTGATAGAGGATTTGGTAGCTACTGATTTCCTCCTTTTCCTTCGAAGTCACGAAACACTACGTAGGACTAGAAAGGACTACGTATGGTTTCGACATTTTTAGCCCCCGAAATCCATAAAAATTCAACGCCTTCAATCGAAATTTCAAAAATATTTTTTCTTCATTTTGAAAGTATTTCCTAAATACCATTATTAAACATGTTGTTGTCTTCAATTAAGGTTGTCATGGTTACAAGTTAATTTCATTTGAAAAAAAATATACATATTAAGTGAGGTTTGTTTTTGCTAGATTTTCTTTTTGAAATTGTAAAGCAGATGCTTCAGCAAACTTAATATCAAAGAAGAAAATGAAGTCACTGTTCGTCGTTTTTAGGATTTTTTTTTTTTTTTAAATACATATTCTTTGGCGTTAATTTATGCAGATTTAAGATGTTCCCAGAGCAACTATTATTGAAAATCCCACGCAAAAAAAAAACTTAGTAGTATTGGAAGAGTTTTCAAACTTAAAAAAATGATTCGGAAGCATTCAGGACCCGAGCTTCACAGAACAGTCCCTGTCATCGGCGTGGTTAGGTGGACAACGGTACGTTCCTGGCTCAGTTCCAGCTTTAGTTCTTAAACCTACCAGGAAATGGGAGAGGCGGCTACTTTGTTTATGAAATGCCAGCAATGAGACAATGATCCTCGAACATACCGAAACAAATCAGTGGATATATTTCGATTAATTGTCCAAGTTAGAAGATAAGAAATGAATTATTTGTGATTGGAATTTTCGATAATAAACGCGAAAATATATTGTTTTAATGTTAATTATTGAATATGGGAAAAGGTGAAAAGAGAAAAAAGAGAGAAAAAAATCCGCTTATATCATTAACAAAGCATGCAATAAAATTAACTGACAATCTGAGTAGAACTGTATACAAGTTATAAATGTTGTTTAACACAATCTACAAACGAATACATTGTTAATGTTAGTCCATGCAGAAACTCAATTTTGTTTAATGGATATGATATTAATTTCTGTTTTGTTAAATATGATATTTCTTAAACTATTTAAAACTTTGAAATTGACATCTGCTATGTTGGATACAGAACAGTCCTATTCCTCAGTAATTACTTCGGTTTAAACTGTGACGTCACAATGCGGTCATACAGGTTTAGGCTCTAGGAAACAGTGCAATGACAATATTGTTTGATTGTAATTTTCCTTCTTTTTTCGTCATTATAACATCAAATACTTCAGCGTACCACTGAAAGGTATAATTCATCACTTAAAAGAAGAATTAACGATTTTAGCATCGCAATAAATCGAATCGTAATACTTTAACGATACATTAGAATTTAATAGTCTAATCGCAGTAAATGGTACAACATTGTATTGGCATGCACACCATACAACTTCCCAAAAACTGGCATAACATTATCTGTAAACAAATGTGCATTAGAAGAAACCATATTCAAAATACGTGCTATCTGGAAGGAATATTTCAGACTATGTGTTAAAATCCTTAAGATGCATACAGAAAGTAATCTCATAGTCCGTTTGGTTCTATATTTGATCTTATATGTATCCTCCATTATTTAAACGGTCACAGTAGATCTCTTTAAGAGGCGTATCCAAGGGGGATGTCACCAGCGCACGTGAGACCCCTACCCCCTGCACTTGGCTTGGTTTTTTTTTAGTGCGCATATACATATTCAATTATTTTTTAATTCTTGACTGGTGATTCTAGTTGTGTATTACACTGTCGAAGCCACAATCCTCCCACCCCCTCCAACAGGTTTAAAGGGACAATTAATTGAAGTAAGTTTTTGTATGACCTTGTCACAAAATTCTTCATTATTATATAGTTTGATACTTCTTATGACCAATTCATGTCAAGAAATTGACAAAAGACAATGCTTTCTTGGCGTTTTTAACCAGTAATTGAGAAACTGTACAGCCGTACGTTTTAGCGGCAGCTGTCGGTAAATTTCTAGCTAACAAAAGCGTCTCTCCAGCCAAGTATCGAAGGTAACTTCTCGCTTTATTCACCTAGCCTCTCTGGAAATCATGCTAGTACATGCATTTATTCTGAAGCAAAATCATCTTCCAATAACATCTCAAAGAGCGTTATAAATGAGTTTAAACCTATTGATATCGTACGTTCTGCGGTTTGAAATTCTCCCTGTGGCGCCCTCTCAGTGCGTCTTATTGAACTTGTGTGTTTTTATTCGAATCCAAATGTGAACAGAATTATCTGATTAGAGATATATTAAAAAGATTTTAGTGATAAGGTATTGTAGTATTAAATATTGTAAAATAAGAAGTCTTGACCAAAGACTTTGCACATCATTTTGGTAGTGTTTACCATCTCCAGTACCTTCTATCATATTGAAGACCTATTTTAGAAAAAAAGTAGAACCATTTATCACACCTGTTTGAATAACGATCGTCTGCCATACGCGTCTATGTGTTTGTCACAAACAGTTCGGTACCTTTGTCACCGGTATGTGGGTACAATTCTTTAACCCTTCCTTGAAATTATCATTAATTTAAGAAAGTACTCTTTGTCATAAACACTAAAAAAGCATCGTTGTCACACCAATTTGAATACCGCTTGTAATAAACACGCATGCGCACACATACGTACACTCATTTCGATGCCGATCGACTCGAACCCGCCAATGTATGGTCACGCATTTCGATTCCGATTGACCCAAACACGTCAATGTATGGTTACTTATTTCGATGCTGATTGACTCAAACACGCCAATGTATGATCACGCATTTCGATGCCGATTGACCCAAACACGTCAAAGTATGGTCACTCATTTCGATGCCGATTGACCCAAACACGTCAATGTATGATCACGCATTTCGATGCCGATTGACTCAAACACGCCAATGTTTGATCACTCATTTCATGCCGATTGACCCAAACACGTCAAAGTATGGTCACTCATTTCGATGCCAATTGACTCAAACACGCCAATGTATGATCACTCATTTCGATGCCGATTGACCCAAACACGTCAATGTGTGGTCGCTCATTTCGATGCCGATTGACACAAACACGTCAATGTATGGTCACGCATTTCGATGCCGATTGACTCCAACACGCCAATGTGTGATCACGCATTTCGATGCCGATTGACTCAAACACGCCAATGTATGATCACTCATTTCGATGCCGATTTACCCAAACACGTCAAAGTATGGTCACTCATTTCGATGCCGATTGACTCAAACACGCAAATGTATGATCACTAATTTCGATGCCGATTGACTCAAACACGTCAATGTATGATCACGCATTTCGATGCCGATTGACTCAAACACGTCAATGTATGATCAAGCATTTCGATGCTGATTGACTCAAACACGTCAATGTATGGTCACTCATTTCGATGCTTATTGACTCAAACCCGTCAATGTATGATCACGCATTTCGATGCTTATTGACTCAAACACGTCAATGTATGATCATTCATTTCGATGCTGATTGACCCAAACACGCCAATGTAACGTCACGCAATTCGATGCTGATTGACCCAAACACATCAATGTATGCTCACGCATTTCGATGCTGATTGACTCAAACACGTCAATGTATGATCATTCATTTCGATGCTCATTGACCAAAACACGCCAATGTAATGTCACGCAATTCGATGCTTGTTGACTCAAACACGCAAATGTATGATCACTAATTTCGATGCCGATTGACTCAAACACGTCGATGTATGATCACGCATCTCGATGCTTATTGACTCAAACCCGTCAATGTATGATCACGCATTTCGATGCTTATTGACTCAAACACATCAATGTATGACCTACCTTAATTGATGTATTTATTACTAATAATGTAAACATTTTTACCTCAACAAATGTACTTTCACCTCTCTGTAGTGATCACTGCCCCATCCTTGCTAACATTTGTTTTAAGACACTAAAAAATAAACCATTCAAGAAACCTATATATAAGTTCAATGAAGCTAATTGGGATGCTATTAATAATGAACTACTTAGTAATGATTGGGATTCCATAGTTAATAACACTACTAGCATTAATGAACTATATTCTACTATTATAAACAAAATAAACTCTGCTACTAACTCTCATATACCTCACAAAACAATTACTGTCCATCCTGATGATAAACCTTGGATGACTGGTGAAATTCGGCATAAATTAAGATATAAGAATAGATTACATAAAAGAGCTAAAAATAAAAATAGGGAACAAGATTGGGCAAAATTTAGAACTTGTCGCAATGACACTATACAAATTATTCGGCAATCCAAAGAAAATTACTTTAAGAATCTTCAAAATTGTCTTGCCGACAAAACAGTGCATCCAAGGAAATGGTGGCAGATAGANATTGCACAACATGAACACCATACTCACTTAGGACTAACATTTAACAGTAAAGGGACATGGTCAGATCACATTTCAAATATTTATAAGAAAGCGAACTCTAGACTAAGTATTCTTAGAATTTTAAAAACTACAGTTGATAGGAATACATTAAAAACATTATATGTCTCTTATATAAGACCTGTGCTAGAATATTCTGATATAGTATGGGATAATTGTACCAAATCGGAATCAGATCTTTTAGAATCAGTTCAACTAGAAGCTATGCGTTTAATTACTGGCCTCAGACGAGGTACATCTCATCATATTCTGTATACTGAAACACAACTTGAAACATTACACACACGAAGACAAAATCATAAACTAACATTAATGTATAAGATTCTTAATAATTACACTCCAACTTATCTCGATAATATCATTCAACCATTTCTAAATGTAAATAATAACTATACCTTCAGAAATAACAGATTCTTTAATATACCACAGACAAGAACTACTACTTATATGAATAGCTTCTTCCCTTCTACAATGGTAAAATGGTATGCACTTGATAGCACTGTACGAGACTCCATCTCAATTTTATCTTTANTCAAAATGTTAGAAAAAAATATTTTTAAATATACGTTTAATTATATTGCAAGTCTNTCTATAATACTATAAGTGGCAATTTAGACCAAGGTAAAGATTTGCGTTTTGTTTTCTGTGACATAAGTAAAGCATTTGATCGAGTATGGCATTTGGGCCTATTATATAAACTAAAAACATATGGTATTAAAGGTAAATTATATAATTGGTTTAAAGCTTACTTATCTGACAGAAAACAAAGGGTTATCTTTGAAGGTTATAAATCTAGTACCAAACCTATGTCTGCAGGGGTTCCTCAAGGATCTGTCCTTGGTCCCTTCCTCTTTCTTCTTTTTATTAATGATATTACTAATAATGTAACTTCTCATATAAAACTCTTTGCAGATGATACCTCTCTCTATGTAATAGTAAATAATAACAATGACCTTACAACACCTACTAACATGCTTAATGATGATCTTGACTCAATCTCTGAATGGTCAAAGCGATGGCAGATCCTATTCAATCCGAATAAGACTGTAGCTATTAACTTCTCTCGTAGACACATTAACAATCATCCTCAACTGCTATTTAACAATACTCCAATTGCACAACATGAACACCATACTCACTTAGGACTAACATTTAACAGTAAAGGGACATGGTCAGATCACATTTCAAATATTTATAAGAAAGCGAACTCTAGACTAAGTATTCTTAGAATTTTAAAAACTACAGTTGATAGGAATACATTAAAAACATTATATGTCTCTTATATAAGACCTGTGCTAGAATATTCTGATATAGTATGGGATAATTGTACCAAATCGGAATCAGATCTTTTAGAATCAGTTCAACTAGAAGCTATGCGTTTAATTACTGGCCTCAGACGAGGTACATCTCATCATATTCTGTATACTGAAACACAACTTGAAACATTACACACACGAAGACAAAATCATAAACTAACATTAATGTATAAGATTCTTAATAATTACACTCCAACTTATCTCGATAATATCATTCAACCATTTCTAAATGTAAATAATAACTATACCTTCAGAAATAACAGATTCTTTAATATACCACAGACAAGAACTACTACTTATATGAATAGCTTCTTCCCTTCTACAATGGTAAAATGGAATGCACTTGATAGCACTGTACGAGACTCCATCTCAATTTCATCTTTTAAAAAGAAACTTAAAAAAACCTTTGATACATCCGTCTCAGAAACTTTTATTAACTGTGTTCCGAGGAAACTTAACATAATTTTATGTCAGCTAAGAAATTTTAAAAGTGATCTTAACTGTGATAAGTTACAAGACCATCTGATTGATGATGCTTCCTGTGTATGTGGTGTACAGAGGGAAGATCTAATACATTTTTTCTTTCAATGTCCTCTGTATTCTAATATTAGGCATCATATTACCACTATTTATAATCTAGTAGGATATTTAAATCTGCACTGTTTAGTATATGGTATTAGTAATGCATCCAACCAATTAAATAAAACTATTCTTATACATGTTGACTCTTATATTAAATCATCAAAACGTTTCGTTACTTATACGTGCTAGATAAATTTCCAAATGAATATTCATGTATTGTTATAATTATTGTTATTCAGGCAAATTTTATCCCTTAAATAACGTGTATTAGACATAAGCTGGTGTGGGTGTGGGTGTGCATGAGTGTGAGAGGAAACGAATCACAACATTTTATATATTTAAGCATTGTACATATCTACCGGAATTAGAAGAAGACTGATATAGGCAAAGCTTGTTGTCTTATTCTTTTGTCAATACTGTTCAAATATCTCCTTTAATGTTAACTTATATGTTTGTATTATATATGTATTGTCAATAAAATACTTTGAAATTGAAATGTATGATCACGCATTTCGATGCTTATTGACTCAAACACGTCAATGTATGATCCCGCATTTCGATGCTGATTGACTCAAACACGCCAATGTATGATCACGCATTTCGATGCTTAATGACTCAAATACGCCAATGTATAATCACGCATTTCGATGCTGATTGACTCAAACACGTCAATGTATGATCACGCATTTAGATGCTGATTGACTCAAACAAGTCAATGTATGATCACGCAGTTCGATGCTGATTGACCCAAACACGCCAATGGATCGTCACGCAATTTGATGCTGATTGACCCAAACACGCCAATGTATGATGACTCATTTAGATGCCGATTGACTCAAACACGTCAATGTATGATCACGCATTTCGATGCTGATTAATTCAAACACGCCAATGTATGATCACACATTTCGATGCTGATTGACTCAAACACGCCAATGTATGATGACTCATTTCGATGCCGATTGACTCAAACACGTCAATGTATGATCACGCATTTCGATGCTTATTGACTCAAACACGTCAATGTATGATCAAGCATTTCGATGCCGATTGATCCAAACAAGTCAATGTATGATCAAGCAATTCGATACTGATTGACTCAAACACGTCAATGTATGGTCACTCATTTCGATGCTGATTGACTCATGTATGATCACGCATTTCGATGCTGATTGACCCAACCACGCCAATGTATCGTCACGCAATTTTATGCTGATTGACCCAAACACATCAATGTATGCTCACTAATATCGATGCTGATTGACTCAAACCCGTACACCTCTGATCAAGAATTTCGATGCTGATTGACCCAAACACGCCAATGTATCGTCACGCAATTTGATGCTGATTGACCCAAACACATCAATGTATGCTCACTAATTTCGATGCTGATTGACTCAAACACGTCAATGTTTGATCACGCATTTCGATGCTTAATGACTCAAACACGTCAATGTATGATCACGCATTTCGATGCTTAAAGACTCAAACACGGCAATGTATGATCACGCATTTCGATGCTGATTGACCCAAACACGCCAATGTATGATCTCGCATTTCGATGCTTATTGACTCAAACATGTCAATGTATGATCACGCATTTTGATGCTGATTGACTCAAACTCGTCAATGTATGATTAGGCAGTACGATGCTGATTGACCCAAACACGCCAATGTATCATCACGCATTTCGATGCTGATTGATTCAAACATGTCAATGTATGATCACGCATTTTGATGCTGATTGACTCAAACTCGTCAATGTATGATTAGGCAGTACGATGCTGATTGACCCAAACACGCCAATGTATCGTCTCGCAATTTGATGCTGATTGACCCAAACACATCAATGTATGCTCACTAATATCGATGCTGATTGACTCAAACACGTCAATGTCTGATAACGCATTTCGATGCTGATTGACTCAAACATGTCAATGTGTGATCACGCATTTCGATGCTGATTGATTCAAACATGTCAATGTATGATCTCGCATTTCGATGCTGATTGACTCAAACATGTCAATGTGTGATCACGCATTTCGATGCTGATTGATTCAAACATGTCAATGTATGATCACGCATTTCGGTGCTGATTGACTCAAACACCCCAATGTATGATAACGCATTTCGATGCTGATTGACTCAAATACGTCAATGTATGATCACGCATTTCGATACTGATTGACCCAAACACGCCAATGTATCGTCTCGCAATTTGATGCTGATTGACCCAAACACATCAATGTATGCTCACTAATATCGATGCTGATTGACTCAAACACGTCAAGGTATGATCACGCATTTCGATGCTGATTGATTCAAACATGTCAATGTATGATCACCCATTTCGATGCTGATTGACTCAAACACGTTAATGTATGATCACGCATTTCGATGCTGATGGACTCAAACACGTCAATGTATGATCACGAATTTCGATGCTGATTGACTCAAACACCCCAATGTATGATAACGCATTTCGATGCTGATTGACTCAAACGTGTCAATGTATGATCGCGCATTTCGATGCTTATTGACTCAAACATGTCAATGTATGATCACGCATTTCGATACTGATTGACCCAAACACGCCAATGTATGATCACGCATTTCGATGCCGATTGACTCAAAAACACCAATGTATGATCACGCATTTCGATGCTTAATGACTCAAACACGCCAATGTATGATCACGCATTTCGATGCTGATTGACTCAAACACGCCAATGTATGGTCACACATTTCGATGCCGATTGACTCAAACATGTCAAAGTATGGTCACTCATTTCGATGCTTATTGACTCAAACACGGCAATGTATGATCACGCATTTCGATGGCAATTGATTCAAACACGCCAATGTACGATCATGCATTTCGATGCTATTGACTCAAACATGTCAATGTATGATCACGCATTTCCATGCTGATTGACTCAAACACGTCAATATATGATCACGCATTTCGATGCTGACTGACTCAAACACGTCAATGTATGGTCACTCATTTCGATGCATATTGACTCAAACACGTCAATGTATCGTCACGCAATTTGATGTTGATTGACCCAAACACATCAATGTATGCTGACGCATTTCCATGCTGATCGACTCAAACACGTCAATGTAGGATCACGCATTTCGATGCTGATTGGCCCCAACACGCCAATGTATCGTCACGCATTTCGATGCTGATTGATTCAACCACGCCAATGTATGATCAAGCATTTCGATGCCGATTGACTCAAACACGCCAATGTATGATCATGCATTTCGATGCCGATTATTCAAACACGCCAATGTATGGTCACACATTTCGATGCCGATTGACTCAAACACACCATACGCCAATGTATAATCACGCATTTCGATGCTGATTGGCCCCAACACGCCAATGTATCGTCACGCAATTCGATGCTTATTGACTCAAACACGCCACTGTATGATCACGCATTATGATGCTAATTGAGTCAAACACGTCAATGTATGATCCCGCATTTCGATGCTTAATGACTCAAACACGCCAATGTATGGTCACGCATTTCTATGCCGATTGACTCAAACACACCAATGCATGGTCATCAATGTATGATCACGCATTTCGATGGTGATTGACCCAAACACGCCAATGTATCTTCACGCAATTCGATGCTGATTGACTCAAACATGTCAATGTGTGATCACGCATTTCGATGTTGATTGATTCAAACACGTCAATGTATGATCATGCATTTCGATGCCGATTATTCAAACACGCCAATGTATGGTCACGCATTTCTATGCCGATTGACTCAAACACACCATACGCCAATGTATAATCACGCATTTCGATGCTGATTGCCCCAAACACGGCAATGTATGATCACGCATTTCGATGGCAATTGATTCAAACACGCCAATGTATTGTCACGCATTTTGATGCTGATTGATTCAAACACGTCAATGTATGATCAAGCATTTCAATGCCGATTATTCAAACACGCCAATGTATGGTCACGCATTTCTATGCCGGTTGACTCAAACACACCAATGCATGGTCATGCATTTCGATGCCGCTTGACTCAAAGATGTCAAAGTATGGTCACTTATTTCGATGCTGATTGACTCAAAAACACCAATGTATGATCACCCATTTCGATGCTGATTGATTCAAACAAGCCAATGTAGATCACGCATTTCGATGCTGATTGACGCAAACACGCCAATGTATGATCACGCCTTTCGATGCCGATTGACTCAAAAACGCCAATGTATGATCACGCATTATGATGCTGATTGACTCAAGCACGTTAATGTATGATCACGCATTTCGATGGTGATTGACCCAAACACGCCAATGTATAGTCACGCAATTTGATGCTGATTGACTTATGATCACGCATTTCGATGCTGATTGGCCCCAACACGCCAATGTATCGTCACGCATTTCGATGCCAATTGATTCAAACAAGCTAATGTAAAGTCACGGATTTCGACGCCGATTGACTCAAACACGCCAATGTATGATATTGACTCAAACACGTCAATGTATCGTCACTCATTTCGATGTCGATTATGTATCGTCACGCAATTCGATGCTTATTGACTCAAACACGTCAATGTATCGTCACTCATTTCGATGTCGATTATGTATCGTCACGCAATTCGATGCTTATTGACTCAAACACGCCACTGTATGATCACGCATTATGATGCTGATTGACGCAAACGCGTCAATGTATGATCACGCATTTCCATGCTGATTGACTCAAACACGTCAATATATGATCACGCATTTCGATGCTGACTGACTCAACCACGTCAATGTATGATCACGCATTTCGATGCTGATTGACTTAAACTCCTCAATGTATGATAAGGCAGTACGATGCTGATTGACCCAAACACACCAATGTATCGTCACGCAATTCGATGCTGATTGACCCAAACACGGCAATGTATGATCACGCATTTCGATGGCGATTGATTCAAACACGCCAATGTATCGTCACGCAATTCGATGCTGATTGACTCAAACACGTAAATGTATGATCACGCATTTCGATGCCGATTATTCAAACACGCCAATGTATGGTCACGCATTTCTATGCCGGTTGACTCAAACACACCAATGCATGGTCATGCATTTCGATGCCGATTGACTCAAAGATGTCAAAGTATGGTCACTCATTTCGATGCTGATTGACTCAAACACGCCAATGTATGATCAGTCATTTCGATGCTGATTGATTCAAACACGCCAATGTATGATCAAGCATTTCGATGCCGATTGACTCAAACACGCAAATGTATGATCACGCATTTCGATGCTTATTGACTCAAACACGTCAATGTATGATCACGCATTTCGATGCTTATTGACTCAAACACGTCAATGTATGATCACGCATTTCGATGCTGATTGACCCAAACACGCCAATGTATCGTCACGCAATTTGATGCTGATTGACCCAAACACATCAATGTATGATCACGCATTTCGATGCTGATTGAATCAAACACGTCAATGTATGATCACGCAGTTCGATGCTGATTGACCCAAACACGCCAATGTATCGTCACGCAATTTGATGCTGATTGACCCAAACACATCAATGTATGATCACGCATTTCGATGCTGATTGACTCAAACACGTCAATGTATGATCACGCATTTCGAAGCTGATTGACCCAAACACGCCAATGTATCGTCACGCAATTTGATGCTGATTGACCCAAACACATCAATGTATGAGCACGCATTTCGATGCTGATTGACTCAAACACGTCAATGTATGATCACTCATTTCGATGCTGATTGATTTAAACACGCCAATGTATGATCACGCATTTCTATGCTGTTGACTCAAACATGTCAATGTATGGTCACGCATTTCGATGCTGATTGACTCAAACACGCCAATGTATGATCAGCCATTTCGATGCTGATTGATTCAAACACGCCAATGTATGATCACGCATTTCTATGCTATTGACTCAAACATGTCAATGTATGGTCACGCATTTCGATGCTGATTGACTCAAACACGTCAATGTATGATCACTCATTTCGATGCTGATTGATTCAAACACGCCAATGTATGATCACGCATTTCGATGCCGATTGACTCAAACACGCCAATGTATGATCACGCATTTCTATGCCGATTGACTCAAACACGTCAATGTATGGTCACTAATTTCGATACCGATTGACTCAAACACGGCAATGTATCGTCACGCATTTCGATGCCAATTGATTCAAACAAGCTAATGTAAGGTCACGCATTTCGACGCCGATTGACTCAAACACGCCAATGTATGATCACGCATTTCGATGCCGATTGACTCAAACACGTCAATATATGATCACGCATTTCGATGCCGATTGACTCAAACACGCAAATGTATGATCACGCATTTCGATGCTTATTGACTCAAACACGTCAATGTATGATCACGCATTTCGATGCCGATTGACTCAAACACGTCAATGTATGGTCACTCATTTCGATGCCGATTGATTCAAACACGCCAATGTATCGTCACGCATTTCGATGCTGATTGATTCAAACACGCCAATGTATTGTCACGCATTTTGATGCTGATTGGCTAAAATACGCCAATGTATAGTCAAGCATTTCGATGCCGGTTGACTTAAACACGGCAATATATCGTCAGTCACGCATTTCTATGACGTTTGAAATACCAATTCGATATCGTGTGTAACACCAGTGTTGCCATTTCTCGATCAAACTGCGCTTATCCTTTTTTTCAAACTTGAACAGTATGTATATAAAGTTACTGCAGCTTGTAATGTACAAAGTGCAGTATGTGTTGTTACATACATTCCGGTACTATGCGGTTTACATCTCACAGTATCGAAACTCACATGTATTGTTGACGATTGCCAAATTAATTCTAAACGCATAAATACAACGCCTTTCCATAAATTAGGATACATATTGGTTATGTCATTGCCACATTATAACTCTATCAGACCATATGGCCATCATATCAACTTTGAATGTCATGGACCTATGGTTTATATTGACATTATTCAATTGCTGAGGTCGATACCTGGATTTATCGACCCGAGAAAAGATATATTAGCCGAGATATATTGATATATCTTTTCTCGGGATGATAAATCCAGGTATCGACCGAAGTTAAAGGCTACAATCGTTTTACAATTTTCAAAACAGTGATGTAAGCAATCTGAGAAAAAAAAAAAAAAAAAATCTTCGGAAGCGGGACGGTGTGTTGTTAGGAGACACGTTCAACAAAAATATCCAAGTCAATATCGTTTTTTCATCGGTGGACACGTGATGCACTCCTGGCCAATCACTTGTGGGGAATAATATGAAATAATAATAATGTATTATACTATCATGGCCTCGATTGCACTTACCTTGTTGGTATATATGCACTGACCAGAATTGTATTTACATAGCGTAATATATACATACATGATAAACAAATATTTGATAAGTGTGGTTTATACAAATGATGTAAAGATTGCATTTAATTTGTGTTGTACATACACATAATAAACATTGTATTTGACTTCTGTGAGCTATACACATTATTTAAAAATTGTGTTTGATTGGTCTTAGGGAAAAAAAACCAGACCAATCGATAGGCTATATTTTGAAGATTACAGAGTAACGATACTAGACTTTAAAGATAGTCATTTTGACCGCCTAGTACCGCGAGTTTCTTTTGGTGTAATCAAAGGATCAAACTAGTTCTTGTCTCATCCACAAAGTGGCGCACACTGAGCCTTCGATTTTGCTTTGACATATTCCATGAGTGCAGAGAGCGAAAGTGATGGTAACCTCTGGAATATCGAGTAGGTACATAAATATAATAAAGATTGTAATTAATTTGTATCGTATATACATATGGTCAGAGACGAGTAATGTATACGTCTCTGATATGGTGTAAAGAATGTGTATATTTTCCGTGATATATACCATTTATCTTGCTTAGTATACACACCTGACAAATTTGTGTTGTAACTTGTATGTACAAATGGTATATATACATAATACAGATTAGTTTTTAACGTTTGTGGTATATATACATTTTAAATATTGTACAAATTTGTGTTGTAACTTGTATGTACAAATTGTATATATACATAATACATATTAGTTTTTAACGTGTGTGGTATATATACATTTTAAAGATTGTATCTAATTTGTGTGGTACATGTCGATACACATAGATACGCAAGATAACGGCTGTATTACCTTGTATGGTATATAGACATTACGAGGAACGTATTGACATAGTGTGATATATATATACCTGATCAATATTGTATCTAACTTGTGTGATATATCAACATTGAACGATTGTATTTGCCATGTGTTATAGATACACAAGATAACGGCTGTATTTTCTGTGGTTGGTTAATATACTTTATATTGTACATGATAATGAATGTATTCACCACGTGACATGGTTGTGCTTACCATGCAACATGTATGTAAATATACACGTGATATGGATTATATTTAAAATATGAATTATAAACCTGACATGGTTATGTTTGCCATATGTTTATATACACGTGATATGGATTTTATTTAAAATATGAATTATACACGTGAAATGGTTGTGCTAGCCATATGTTTATATACACGTGATCAGGATTATGTATTGTGTTACCATATGTATATAAACCTGTGATATGGAATGAAATTACAATAGGTTTGTATACACATGATCAGGATGTATTTGCCGATGTATTTGCCATATATATATATACACGTGATCAGGATGTATTTACCATATATATATATACACATGATCAGGATGTATTTGCCATATATATATATATACACGTAATCAGAATTGTATTTGTCATATGTTTATAAACATTATCTGCACGTGATTAGGGTTATTTTATTTTTACCATCTGATCCAGATTATTTACCATATGCTTATATACATGTGACAGTGTTGTGTTTACCATGGGTTTATATAGACCTGATCAAGATTACATTTACCCTATATATAATATTTACCATATGTATATTTACACGTGATACGGATTATATGTATCATTATGTATATATATAAAGGTGAAAGGGTTGTGTTTACCATATTATATATACACGTGATAAGGATTATATTTATGTTATGTTTATTTACACGTGACAGAGTTGTGTTTACCATATGTATATATACACTTGATAATGATTATATTTATGTAATGTTTATTTACACGTGACAGGGTTGTGTTAACCATATGTTTTTACGTTATGATTATTTACACGTGACAGAGTTGTGTTTACCATATGTATATATACACTTGATAATGATTACATTTATGTTATGTTTATTTACACGTGACAGGGTTGTGTTAACCATATGTTTTTACGTTTTGTTTATTTACACGTGACAGAGTTGTGTTTACCATATGTATATATACACTTGATAATGATTACATTTATGTTATGTTTATTTACACGTGACAGGGTTGTGTTAACCATATGTTTATATAAAGGTGACAGGGTTGTGTTTACCATATGAATTTACACACGTCATAAGGATTATATTTATGTTATGTTTATTTACACGTGACAGAGTTGTGTTTACCATATGTATATATACACTTGATAATGATTACATTTATGTAATGTTTATTTACACGTGACAGGGTTGTGTTAACCATATGTTTATATAAAGGTGACAGGGTTGTGTTTACCATACGTATATACATTTATACACGTGATCAGGATTATATAACTTGTATTGGACTCACCTTCTGGGTCTCCTGCACTCATGGCGTCTATCAGAGAAACAAAAAAAACATTTGTATTCATAATTTAATTTATGCAGTCATTGATATATTGAAAACTAAGATAACATAAATATGTTTCTTTTGTCTGGAAAAGAATTCGGTAGAATTTGGCGACTTTCATAATTTTATATTTCTTATGAAATTGATTTATATATAAAAATATTTAGATACATCCAATTGATTTACTTTAAAAATGGAGATTGTCGCCTGTAAAAAATGTTGTGACCCTTTGAACTGATCACTGTGTCAACAATAATTCTGACTTCAGGATTGTCTATTTATCTATAATTTGTATCATGTGTTAATAAATATTCGCGTGTGGTTATGTTTGCGCTAAGTTACTCGCACAAAAAACACATGAAAAAAACACACTTCTAACATTTCGACTTTTACAGTTTTTTGTTGTAAATATACTATTTTTCATTTGTTCGCTATGTTTCATACCCATGGCCTGTAAAATTCTTTCAGTTATGAGAGCTAAGAGAATGCTGAAAGAATTAATAGATCACACAGAATGCAATAACATAAATATATGCAATATTAAATAAAAAATAAAAAGTTTTGCCAAATATATTATACATGTATATTAAACAAATATGATTTAGAATAAACCTTTAATCATATTTACTACTGATAATTGTGCAGAATTGTAGTAGCTGGAGATTTATATCAGCTCAATAAAATTAATGATTTTTGAAATCTTTCAAATAATGATAAATCCAAACCAAATCCGCAGATTTTAAGACATTCTATTAGAATATTAGTTTCGTCAAAGTCAATATATACATATATCTTTTCGAATGGTAAAATAGCTTTTGGACTTATATTAAGACAGTATTTAACTTTTATGTCAAATCTTTTTTGCCGTTTTTTAGTCTAAAATTACAAGCAAATGTTTTACTTACCAGTAGTACCCAGGGCCATTGATTTGGACGAGTCCGGATCACCAGCATTGACATGCAGAACTATAAAAATTAAATTATGTACGAATCTACTTTTCTTTTTCATTTTCGGTATAATGAGACCAGGTGGAATACTTTACTGCTGGATGGTATTTCAGTGAGATTACACTCTAAGACGGCAGCAGATTCGCGCTATCGAAAGGAGTTAACTACACAAACATACATAAAGGCACGTTCTTAAAATACCTTATCTGTTAATAGGACGTTAAACTACAACACAGTGCCGTGCCATGACTCGAACCCACAACTCTTCGGTAGAGAGCCCGGCGTCCTACCGCTAAACTACGGTGCCTATACAACTCTTCATGATGAAATTTATACTTAAACCGTGACAGCATAAATTCAAGGTACATGGTTACTGCCAACCTCATAAATTAATGAACTGAATGTCATCTATCAGAGTTCACAGCCCTGTGACGTAACATTATCACTAAAAATACGAAGAAAGTACCTATTTGTAAATTTTGTTTGCATAGAAAGCCAAATTACCAGAAATTATATGCAAAACAGTTACATCCAGACCTTTTCATTAAGCAAAGATGTCTTAATCTAATACATGTTTAATATAAGAACCACACTCGATACCCCAGGGCTTACGCTCATTTTCGCTCTCTGCCACCCTTGGACATATATCGTAGCAAAATTGAGGGCTCAGTGTGCATCTCTTTGTGGATGAGACAAGCAGACAAGATTGACTGGCTTGAAGTCAGGTGTCGCTCTTATGTACTCGTCAAAGGACAGGTATCATCCTAGCGATTGGTCAGGTTTCTTTTTCACCTGAGACAAATCAAACACATTGTAAGGACCCGTGTGCCTTCAATAAACAGTATGCCAGGGGTGCAGAGAGCGAAAGGGAGTGCAGAACTATTGAAGTATCCAGAACGACCAACCTTAATATGCCTACCGAACTCGACATTATCATGTCCAGACACTTACGTATGAAGTATATGAGAGCGCTGATGAGTCCTGCCCCGAGCACCACACATATGCTGATGTAGTAGACTTGTGCCCGACAACATTTTTTACTTTTGGAGGAAATTGATGAGTCACCAGTGGGCGTTTCCACTGTCACATCCTTTAATGCGATTTTATCCCCGCTCGTGGATGCTGAAATATAATGAAAAAGTCGAAAACATAAGCGCAACTATTTCGATTTTTTATCATACAGATCAGCAACAGTTTGTAAAATATCTTCACGAATAGAAGAGAAGGACAGATAATATTCTTTAAGAAAAATCCACGACCCAAAAACACCTTTAAAACGTTTAGAAATAATAGTATGTTTGAAATGAAGTAATCGTACGATGACGTAGTAATGTGATATGACTAAATGTTTCCTCACATAAGCTTTTCTTCTCCATTTTGCTCGGGGGGTGTGATGAGTCGCTGACAGCCTGGTACGGTGGTGGGGGGCTGTTCGCTTTGTCGTCGATCTATAACGAAAATCAGATTTCAGTATACTGGGAAACTTTTGGTGCAGTGCTATTTGGGTTTTTTCAGTGAAGGCTCTATAAATCGCGAATTCGAAAATGCAGCAATTTCCAGCTCCAGGCATTTCGTAAGATGTGCTTTGAGATTAGGTACAAGAATACCGTTTTAAAATAGCGATGCATAATTGTGTCGTCAATTTCAAAGAAGTTCTACACATATACATGTGGAGGTTAAGTAGTCGGACACATGCGCTAAGGGCACATTTGCAATCGATTTTTTACCGAAACAACATTTTTTTGCCGAAACAACATAAACAGGATGTCTGGAGCATAATTATGACATCATAAAGCATGCAACGTCATTTCCGGCTTCCCATGTAAAGCATGGGCCAAACCTGCCCGATGTCATGGGACGAACCTGGACCCAGTTTTACTATAGGTCGTAAGTCCACACGTAAACTAAGACGTAAACGTAGACGTAAGTCGAGTTACGATTTTAGTTACGTGTGCGTAAGGTCTGTTTTATCAAAGGTCGTAACTCCGAACGTAAACGTAGGGTTAGAGGTAGCCTTGGACGTAGACTTACGACTGGAACTCTCCAAATTGGAGATAAAAATGACGTAGCAACGCATCAAGGTACATGCGCATCGCATACTTTCACTTTAGTAAAGGGTCCGTCGATTTACCCAATACAGCCCAATACAAGCGCCGATTTACCCAATACAAACATCGATTTACCCAATACAACCCAATACAGAAAGTAAATACCCAATGAAACTGATATACCAAATAAGTTTACAATTAAAGTTAAATATATGTAGATCCTAATCGGGCGTACTTGTAAATGAATTTTCATTATTTATGAAGTAAACTATGACGGGAATGATATACATTAATGTATCGTTGTTACATTGGGAAAAAATGTAGCAAGATATATTTCATCATTTATGAAGTAAATTATCACGGGAATGATATACAATAATTTATCGTTATAATATCGGATAAAATATAGAAAAATAAATTTCATTATTTATCAAAGAAATACAGAAAATATTGTTGTTTGTAGCAAGCATCACCTGTCAGTCGATGGTCAGGTGTGAAACTGGTTCAGATGACACGTGGCCAAAGCCATACCTAAATACATGTCAATCACATCACACGTGGACATAATCCCTACCTTCATTCATGTAGTCTTTATTAACTAAAAGCCCTTAAGCTTATAGGTACATACACATATACATATACCATCATCTAAACATAATAAGTATAGAAAGGTGAGTGACATCACAGTATACTTTAAACACCGTTCAATAATGTGAATACATAAACCTATAATTAACGCCTCTTGAATGCCAATATAAATATTTACCTAAATCGGATAGCTCTCTAACATAAGTTATACTAAGAAGGTTTTTTTTTGTAATTTTTTATTTTTTTCCAAATTTATAACAATGCAAATATATCATACATAAACATTATTCCTCTCACACATTACAATTCATTCATTAAATATTCATTTATAATAAAACTGCATATTTCCAGGTATAATTAATAATGAATTATGTTTATGTATAATTAAATTCCATCTAAATTGTGTCCGTTATATAAAAGCACTGTTTAGAAGTGATAGAAAAGAGGTTAGAGCAGGTCCTAGAGGTATAGAAGGGAAAGTAAGACTAAGAGAGAGAGAAAAAAAAGAAGAAAGAAAAGAAAAAAAACGAAAAAAAACGAGGGGGGGGTGGATATTGAGAAATAAAGAAGTTATATAGATGTGTTGGAAGGTTCAAGAAGTTTTACATATAAGTATTTAGAAGTACATGTTTATATAAGAAAACTCGATAGTTATATGTTCATATTTTGGCAAAGACAGGGTTTAAGCAATATTAATTAGACTTTCCCATTTTTTCCATTCAGTATTGAATTTCAATAAAAATAATTCACTTTTATTAACAGCAATATATCTCTGAGTAAAATATGTGTCCTTGATAACGTTCTTAAGTGCAGCTACTGACAATGACATTTGTAAACATCTCGATTTATAAATATATTGTTTTATAAGTAAAATTATGGTATTATCTACCCTACTACTGATACTATTTTGATTAAATAAACCGAAAATGAAGGTTTCCTTGTTAAAACCAAATGGGATAAACAATGCATCAAGAAGGAATTCAAAATTTTGTAAAAAGTCTTGTACTTTCTCACATTCCCATAGTGTGTGAATTATTGTCTCTATTTCAGTCTTACATTGAAAACAAAGAGCACTATCGGTAAGAGCTGCTTTAACTAGATAAGAGTTTGTTGTTAAAATGTGTTGATTTATTCTGTATTGAAGCCATTGTAATTTTGAATTTCTAGTTACTGTAAATGGAAGCATATATATCAATTTCCATGTGTCATCATCAAATTCAAACAATTCATTCCATTTGTTTTTCCCAGTGGATATGGTACTATTTTGGCACAACAACTTATAAAAATCTTGAGTTCCTTTTTTATGCCTCATAAATATTTCTAAATTTAAGGGTATGTATGGATAACTAATCAAAGTATTTAAAGTATCATCATTGGACATGTAGTTTTTTTATAGTACTAAGAAGTTGTATTAATTTAAAAACTGATTTTTTTTATAATAGTATGTTTTGATTAATCTGTGTCTCAAATCGCTATAAAATGGACAAATCAAAATAGAATGGAACTCGTCTTCTATATCTCTCAAATTACATTTGTTACAAATCCTGTTTCTGCGTATGATCTGATGATGTCTACACTGTTGTCTAAATGAAACAGGTGTGTACAGATGTGTAACTTTATGATTCCCATCCGCTTTACAAAAGAAATCACTGTTAATTACATAAACTTTCTCAGATTGTTTTCATGTTCGAAAAAAAAGTAAAATTACACAATAGATAATAGCCATGTTGAGCTTTAAATAATCATTGTGATAATATATATCCCTCGTTGTCAAAATTATATGTGGTTCGTAATAGAATTAATAGTCATTCGCTATTGAGGCAAATAAGCATACATTTTATATACATGGAACACTCAATTACCAATCAAAATGGTAACTAAATTTAAAAAAAAACAAGAACAACGAAACTTGAATTCAAATATTTACACACATATATATATATTCATAAGTTTTCAAAATACCGGTATAATAATGATGCTCGCGATCGCGATCTCCTATATTCCAATACATTATTCTAGAAACGATCAGAAATACAGTTAATGATCCTAAAATATATATTATTTTTTACGTAATGTCTTTATATATGTAAGTTCTAACAATACAACATAAAACAAGTACAAATGGTAATATATGAGAGTGAGCGAGTATAATTATGTTTTTTCCGTTATTGACCTACTATCTACCACTAATGAAATATTCCATCACTCTTTCCAGACATCGTTTACTTGTTAATAGGTACAATATATTGTTGTGAAGACATTAAAAAATATATGGCTAGGTTAAGAAAAGCATTTCACTAATGTGTATCCATTCGTTTACTGTTCCATTCGTGAATGAAACTGCAAAATATAGACAGAAAACAATACATTTTTTCTTCGAATGTCCTCTTTATAGGTATTTTATGCATCACATCTTCTTTGTGTATTATCTATTAGGTTTTGTAAATCTTCATGGTTGTATTGGGTAAATCGACACTTGTATTGGGTAGTATTGGGTTGTATTGGGTAGTATTGGGTGGTATTGGGTAATATTGGGTGGTAATTCTCATTCTCAATTATTCCACAAGGTATTGTTTGTGTTTTTTTGTGTTAATTAAACTAATAAATCCGGATTTTCCGCTTTCCGTCTCCTTTTTTACTTCTGTCTATATGATCGATATCATTTCCCAAATTTAGAAAAAAAAAAAAAAAATACTTTCAGAACAGGTAAACCTTCGATCTTTAATAGATATCACCAATGAATGACAAAGAAAATATATTTTGGTCCATTCTCTTGAAATTGAGCGTATTTAAGGTCCATATCCCTCCATTTCGATGATACAGCGGCATCGAAAATCGTACCGTGAATCTCGGCTATTGCGCGTCTTTAAATGATAAATAAAAATTATTTCCAGTCTAATTTAACTACCCATCTGTAGCTCTATTGGGTTATAAAGAATGCATATATGGGTCCATTCTCTCGAAATAATGCCAATTTAAGGCCCATTGCCCTCCATTTCGGTAACGAAAATCGTGCCGTGAATTGCCTTATTTTGAAAAAATTATTTAAATTAGATGTTACTTGTTAAACAAAATAAACGCCCAATCTTCTACATATGACTCCAGTTGGTGATGAAGAATGTAAATTAGGGTCCACTCCTTTGAAATAATGCCAATTTAAAGTCCATTTCCCTCCATTCCGGTAATTCAACTCCATTCCGGTCCATTTCGGTAAATATCCCAACCCAGATTCGATCTCTTCTTATCTTTACTGTCTAGATCTGTTGTTGTTGTAAAAGTAAGAACGCGGCCATGTTTATGTTTACGTTGTGACATGTAGACGTAGACTTACGTGTGAACTTACGTGTGCTCAGAGGCAGACGTAGACTTACACGTAACTTTACACGTAACTAAAAGTTACGATCTTTAGTAAAACAGATTTTTGACGTAGGTTACGTCTACGTTTACGTCTACGTGTGGACTTACGACCTTTAGTAAAACTGGGTCCTGCTCTAAATTGACATTTTTAAGAAATCTATATATCATAGCAATACGAAACATAATACTCGGCTTTTATGTATACCATCACGTGAAGCTGTCGGTTTGTTACACGTATGGCATTAATAAGAAGCATTTCGGTTTACAGGAAGTTTGCAAAACGAGGAAGAAGTGAGGTCATGATTTTCTTTCTACCCTTCCTAAAATATGATTTTCTCTCTTTTAATAATATAAAATTCTTCTGCCATTTTTTTCGTATGAATGTCCTGCCCAATGAACTGCACTGCTAAGATCCTCAAAGTTGTAAATATTTGCTCGAGACCAAAAATATCAGAAATGGTTGGAGGCCGAACTTGTTCCGGTCTCATGGATCTACCCTGGTTCGTTGTTTTAAAAGCACCTCAGAAATACTTGCAAATCAAGTATTGGCGATATTAAATCACTCATCTAGATATCATCTGCATGTATTTGGTGTTTTTTTCAGATGATACCGTAAAGTACTGATATCAGTAAAAGAACGAAAAAAAAGTTAATTAATACAGTTTTGTAGACAAAGAACTTTCAAAGACACGAAAGTATAGAGGAATTGTTAAAAATACAAGGTATTCATTGGAAATATCAAATTAATTGTTTGTGCAAAAAAGGAACATCAATGCAGGCACGGAGCAACGCAATTGCCGTTAATTGCGAGCCTGTACGACCAGAAGGACGAAAGTTTTTGAAGCCTTCATATAGCATAGAACTAGTCTCGTTCAACAAGACGCTTGATCACTTGTAATTCAAGAGTTTGGTCAAACACAGGACTTTAAATTACCATCACCAGAGGGCAGTGTTTTTACTTTCGTTTCCGGACGTTATGTTAACGCCATTATACATTTCAATGAATAATGAAAATAATGAAAAAGATTACCTATACATGCATTCCTAAAGTACCCGTGTATTCACTATTATCGAGAACAATGTAAGAAAATGTGTAAAATCTCCAGAATAATGCCATATATTTCCACTAAATAAATCATAACTGAGCAGAAAGCCAACAAGGCTGACTGAAGTTGGAAAAAAATATGCAAAGCAAGTGAGATTGTACCTGTACACTATTCAAAACACCTTCAAGTTCTCACTCAGGTAATCTGGCTTGACTTGTATCAATAGCCTTGTTAGCTTCATGAATTATTGTAAAATATCCAATGAAAATACATGAAATCATTCTATTTGAAGCTTTTTCTCGCTAATAGTGAAAACATGGATACTTCAGGAATGCATATACAGGTAATTTTTTCATGAATTAAAATATTCAATGTGATTTTGGGCCAATCGAATTCTGACTTCAAAATTTGAAAAGTATGTGTCAACCTTTGACCAATGAAATAATTTACCAGAATCCTGGTAAGCCTTGTTATGATGTCACAAAACGAAAGCACTGGGTTTGACCAGACTCTCTGTTCGGCGTAGCTTGCGCAGGCAAAAAGAGTCTGGTTGAACGAGACTAAGCATAGAACCAATTCACTCTCATGTATCCGTACTTTCTGTACATGTATTGCCATAACGGCTCCCACTGCTCTGCCGATCGCGAAGCCGAGAGTGCCCGCTATAAAATAGTTCATTATATTTACACTTAGGTCTCGATAACAAGCTGCGGCTTATTTTGATTTTCAGTAAGTTATCACAGACTTATTTATTTTCGAATTCTACCTATTTTCAAGTCAGGCCTGTTTTCAAACATGGCTTATTTTCAAGATTTGATTGAGTGCAATCAATCCTATGTTTATTTCTAGAGCCGACTTTTTTTCAAATCAGGCAAACTATCGACATTTTAGGGTATTTACGATTTCATAACAGTTGTAACTGCTGCTAAAACAGATTTTTGTTTTTTTGATGCATTCCCTTGGGTTGATTAAAGGAATATAGAAACTTTTAATAGCTTCGCTTTGGATCCATACATTATTTTCACGGGTAAGGCAGAATATCGATGTTTTATACGAGTGCCAAGCCAGGTAGTCTGTCATACGAGTGGAAAATGTAAAGCAGTCATTACATTTCTATCTATCATTTTTGTAAAGCAGTGTAGATATTGCTGCTCCAAGAATTCTGACGAATTAGTAGAATTCATTTTTAGCCAGGTTTTGATGATGTCACGCTTGACACGCCATTTTAAATAGGGTATTTCATTAAGTTCAACCAATTACTGCTTTTAACAGATCATATACTTGGTTTGTCTGATATTTGAGTACACGTACATGTAAGTCAGCGAGTAAAATCGAAAAAGACGATTCCGGCAGGGAACACATATAAATTCGACGCGGAAAGCAATGAAATTGCAGTTGAAAGCATGAATTAATGAGATATTTTTTTCATGGTTCGAATTTTAATTTTGTTAACTACAAAAACCTTCTTAACAATCCAAGTTTTATAACTAACCATTGTCCGAGATGCTTTGATCAGGTTTATTTTTGACAAAAAGTTTGTCACATTCGTCATTTGAGTTTGGGTTGCCGAAAGATGTTGAACATCAATTAAAAAAGACAAGGGTTGAAGATTGACTGATTACTTAAATGTAGGCGTATCATATTTCCAAGAGTGGTTTTTTAACATTTGATACAATTAAAAAGTGTTCAACTTCAGTTTAATGATGTTCACCATTAGATATGTTCCCCGGTGGAATCGTCTTTTTCGATGTTTCCCGGTGTAACTAAAGCCTGACAATCAGGACACCCACACTACGACACTAATTAGTTATTGCTCTTTTGAACAATATCCTTAATGTAACTTACATCATTTCTGAGTCAAACCATGCGTGTGCATATTAATATTTGCTTTCTATTCATTTATGCACCCTTTCGCCTATTAATTAATAATAAATAATATAATTCGAGGTTCTTATATACCGCTTTATCACAACCTGGTTCGTAGGTCGTCTCAAAGCGGTTAATACATTATTATCCGTGTTTATAGGGCATGTGCAACCAGCCAATATTTTTCTCAACTCCCTTGGGGAGCATACAGACGGTGCTAACATTTCGGTGCTCACAGCTAGCATTCAATAATTCTAGCACAGCCCAACCACGTACTTATTTACAGCAGAGTAGACTGGAACAAGCAAAGTAAAGTATCTTGATCAAAGATACAACACAATGCCATGCCGAGACTCGAACATGCAACCCTTCGGTCATGAGCCTGGCGTCCTACATGTACCACTAGACCACTGTGCCTCCTAAATTGGGTGATAAAGTCAGAGATTGCATTGCAGAGTTTTCAATCCTCGTCGCAAATACAGCTGTACTAAAATATGTTTATGTTATGTCTTATTCGGCTAATGGCCGACTCATTTTCTTAGAATCGAATAAAAACATAATGGTATAATTCAAATTTGCTTCCTGCTCGTCCTAGCTTACATCCTTTGTCTTTACGAGGATGACGGGTCCAAATTCCTGTCTGTTTCTGTCAAAAATGAGTACCAAGTATTTGTCCGTTTGTGTTGTTGATACGTTTTTGTGTTTTAGAATGTATTTTCTTACAATATCAAGCATCGTCTAAGATTTGCAAATCGTATTTTTAATACATCATTGTATTATTATCACTCTTTTATTAGAAGTTTTAGGTTTAGACTCATGATAGAATCAGTAAAACGTGAACGTCATATATCCTCCACATAAATCACACACCATTCAAATCAATCCATCACGGTTCGTCTGCATCAATATCCAACAACAAGCAACTAATTAAATGTGAACATAAACAAAAACACAACAAGCATTATTAATATCATAATAAAAATTCTGTCCTCTGAATTGTCATAAAATTCCCATATTTCAGTTTATCACCTTATTCCAGAGAAAATATAAACTCCATATGCTACACCATTTATCTCCCTATCACCATCAAGTCGACGTTATTAACTCGACCATTTTTAAAATAGTAAAATGATATTCCAAACAACTATAATGACAAATGTATCAAATGACACGGAAAGACCAATTAGCGTAATAAAACGCCGATACCTTAACGTGCCTCTCAGGGTAAAGGTATATACGCCGATAACTTAACGTGCCTCTCAGGGTAAAGGTATATACCCCGATACCTTAACGTGCCTCTCGTAGTAAAGGTATATATCCGATTTATTGGTTTGATGCTAACTATCAGGAAACCTTTTATACTCATGATGACTAATTCGATCTTTATATAGTAGAATTCGACAAACAAAATCGAAAACATCTCATAGTTAAGCAGAAATCTGTCAAAATGCTGTTGATTGCTAATTGCAATTAATTCCTATTTCGTTAATTTCTGTTTTGTTTTGTAGTGGATGGTTAAGCTGAGAATATTTGTCCATATAATTTCTGCACAATATGTATCTTTTTGTGAAAACTTGCATTTTGTTAAGGAGAGGGGAGGAGGGGGCGTTGTC
>NW_018480073.1:757169-810217 GCF_002113885.1 Mizuhopecten yessoensis | reverse complement strand
GGGGGGACACAAATCAGTGTCTGTATTCCAAAAGGCGTTCTGATGTTCCAGCAATCTTGTGACACACTTGCATCACATGACACGTCAAATGTCGGTTTTAAGTCTATCTGAATGTCTTCCAAATCATTGGCAAAATATAACATTTATCAATATGTCACCAGAACAAGGAATGGATCAAGAACACAGGATCTAAATTTGAGTATAAAAACGGTTTCATGAATACCGGCCCAGGTATCAAATCTCTTTGAAAACGAAAACGAATGTAAATATGAAAAATAGAAACGATAATATAGAAAATATATATATATTTCTTCATATTTATTCCTTTTTTGAACTTAAATTAATAAAATGTTATAGTGCTAATTGTACATAACCTGAAATACAGTAAGTCATGGCAATAACAAATCCAAATGAACCTCCTTAATCAGTTGGTAATAAAGGTAGTTCGTATAACGTGTATAGCGAATATCTATTGTTATTCTTAAAAACATCGCTACATCAAAACATAGATAAAACAACGTAAGCACAAATCAAGGGGAAGGTTTTAATGTATCTTAACATATATGTATATCAACACGATTTTCTAGAAGCTCATTTGGAGAAAACAAATCTGTTATCGCTTTTTGCTAAAACTTGTCACGATGGAGTGGCTGCACCAGTGGAGTATAAAATGGTCTAGGGTGAATGTTGTGGTATCTGTGCTGTAGCATTCAAGCGAGGTGGCACTATATATGATACCGTTTGAGCACGGTCCAACTACAAACAGAACACATTACATATCCATAACACACGCAGGCATACACACAAAGGGAAATATTAGCCAGGTGGCATAGGACTAGTAGTTAGCGCCTGATAAGGCAGCTCCTGTAAATTTCTCAAAATTGTATATCCTAATTGTATTAATTGTATATCCTAATTGTATTAATTGTATATCTATGTACTGTAAAGCGCTTAAGAGTGACATATGTAAGCTAGATAGGGAGTGGCTTATGTAAGCTAGATAGGGCGCTATATCAAATGTTGTATATTATTATCATTATTATTTCTACACTCCTCCTTGACTATGTAATAGTAGAATCGAAAGCTCAGTAGGCGCAACCTTGTGGATGAGACAAGAAGACTCATTTGAACCTTTGATGTTCATCAAAAGAAACTCGCGGTCGCATACCTGTAAAATGTGACAGACACCAATCAAAATGCCAGCCGCGTGCCTTAAATTTTGCTGTAACATATTCCAGGGATGCAGAGAGCGAAAGTGAGCGTACCACCTGGAGTATTGAGGATGTATTTAATTGAGCGAAGGACTAACTCTCACGTGAATCAAACAGACGACAAAATACATGCATTGTACTCAAAAGAAAAATTCATCGAATACAAAAAATATAACATTTAGCGAAGTATGTTTTAATCTATAGAGTAACTTTTAAATTGTTAAAAAAAATGTAATACATACCTTAGTGTCAACGGACATGGGGAGATTCTTCATTTAAAACTCGATGTAAAAATTGAAAACAAATTCCACATCGTAAATCAGGAGAAAAGATTGTATGCTATCCTTAGATACTAATCCTAACCACAGGTGCACCAAATGGGAAGTGTTTTCTTCATTGTCCGCTACCAATGTTTATGTTTGCCGTCTATTTCTAAAAATACCATACACCTAGGTCACCAAAAGATTTTTCTGTAAATACACGATTGAAGCTTTGTTCCCAATGATATTCTCTTGTTATGATATGAGGATCATTATTCCAACAGGGATGTGATACCCTGAGTGAGGCCTGGAATTACATTTTTGGACTAAGATCCAAAACCCTCACACAAATTCACCTTGTACGATGCTGATCCCTCATGGGGAAAGACAGTCTCTAGCAAAGTTATACAATGTACATAAGTCCGATGTCTGGTATGTTGACGCGTCCACAAATGTAATGCTAATACATGATTTTTGTTCACGTCATCTCAGAAACATAGGATATCAGTCATACATGGTGGTTGTCGCCTTCAATCTGTGGAAGTATGCATTATATTTTAATATATAAAAATATGAAACTTAATGAAACATGGCATGGAAAATCCTTGAAAATCGCTATGACCCCTGGAAGACTCATGACTCGTTCTTTTCTTGAGGGAGAGTAGGCCACCCAGGTAATTTGCTGACCACGTCCTACCAACTCGGCTAGGGAGAATGTTTATTTAGCTCATTCGCTAGAACGTAAAACTTGTAAACCAGGGGCCCAAGTTCGACTCCTATGGCAGTCATTGAAAACAAAATGACCTCTGTTTCAAATCGTATCTCAGACAGAAATTGACAACGGATAGGTTAACAGGGATATGAGAAGGTCATATGAACAAAAGACCATTTCTATACCAGAATAAAAAAAAATAAGAAATTCGTTTCAATATGAATATATTAATTCCTGATTTGAATACGCGACGAAGCTCTTTATAAAATGTGTTTTTTCTTGACTGACGACAGACACTTCAACTTATGTTACAAAACCAGTAACGTTTTCAAGACTGAAACCTGTACGCCTTGTCAGAGAGAAGAATCAATAGTGAAACTTGTATGAACATTTCACCGCTGCCTGTGAGGGGTCAACTGAGAAAAAGCAATATGACCAGGGTCGACATGCCAATAGGACGTGATACAAAAAAAGTGGATGAAACCAAGACTTCTCAACAACATCTGATGAGGAATGGGTCACCGGGTTGAACAGAACCATTCGCGCAAAAGTTCGCAGCCATGGGATGAGGTGAGATGTCAAAAACAAGAATAAATGTTCTATTCAAGCTAGTGTGTTACAATTTCGATACCCCTTTGATGGCTGGTTAATGTAAAGGATATTTCGTTTTTGACATGAATGCACTTTCCTCGATACTCCGGGGGTGAACGTTCACATACACTCTTTGCACCCTTGGAATTTGTCATAGCAAAACCAAAGGTTCAGTTTGCACCACCATGTTGATGAGATAAGAATTCTAGTTTGATCCTTTGATGTTCATCGAACGCATCCACCAGCAGCGTGACGGTATTATTGGCTAACTATTAAGTCTGGTATCACTCTTCTGTAGCCTTCAGCGGACGGGTATCAGCCCAGCGATTGGTCAGGGTTTTAGTTTGCCAAAGATCAATCAAATAGCTAGTCACGTGCCTTCAATTTTGTAATGACACATTCCAGTTTCGCTAAGAGCGGAACCCTTAGAGTATCGCGGATGACCTATTTCCGTAAAAAACGAATCATCCTCTATGTAAACCAAGCCTCTTCCATTCAAACAACATAATATACTCTCTGTGTGGACCAAGTGTTTTCCGTCAAAGAATATTATTTATATACCCAGGTGTATTCTCGTCAAACAGACACTGTCTTTTTATTGTCATATCTTTGATTGTTGAATAATAAATATCACTTTCCTTAAGCGAATGTTTTCCTTTCAAATTAATATCTTTTCTAAAAAGAATAACCAATGGGAATTTTTGTCTAACAGGGAATATCTTCTCTGTATAACAGGTGTATTACAATCAAAATAGTGAATGTCTTCCCTGTCAGACAGGTGCATTCTCATCTAAAAGAAATAACATCTATATGAACTAGGTATATCCTCGTTCAACAATGAAATTCTTTTTATGAAGCAGATGTATTCTTGTTAAATGACTAACCTCTTTAGAATCTTTAACCTCTTTATAACCAGTACTATTCTTGTCAAAACTTAAAAACCCTTCAATAAACTAGATGTCTTCCGGTCAAACAAATACTTAGATCGATAAATAGTTGTTTTCCAGTATTGAGTTTCCCTCGATCAAGGAATATCTTTCTTCCACAACGACTAAAGGGTCGTTACTCACTAATCCTCGGAGCAGGTAATTATTTTGTTTTAGTTTCACAATGGTAACGCCTTAGATTTGAGATGTCATTGATTATATTTTAATTACGAAGTCATGTTTTGTAACGTCAACTTCTATTGTGACGACATGCTTTACGGCGATTGCCCCCCCATTGGTTAATATCGAAGTGTAAAAGGCACTCCGAAACCCTGGTGTCGTTATACAGTTTTAAAAATAAACTGCTTTGAAAATAAGCATTTGGTTCCTTGATATCAAATATATCTCTAAAATAAGCCTGCTCCGAAAACAGGCCGGCATTAAATTCCCGTTTTTCAGGGTCCTTGCAAATCAGTGATCTTTCTGTGTAACAAATCCGTATAATTTGTATATATTTATGTAAATTTTTACGGTAAATGATATTGAATGTATTTTGAAATATGCAAATCAAGCATCGAAAATTTAAAAGGCTTTTAAAGTAAACGGCCTTTATAGAAAGCCGTCATTGCATTACAAAATAAATGATTTCGAAAATACGACGGCATTAGAATGATGGCCGGTTTCGAAATAAAGTATCGAATTCCGTACTAAAGATGCGTATTATTTCAGGGTATAGAATCTGTGCCGAGGGTTTTGCTAAATTTGAAAATACCGAGGGTGGATTTTCTCTATCCTTCACCCCTGGGCATGAAATAGTATTTGTCTCTCATTCCAACTACCAACAAAACTAATCTCATCTTTCTAATGTGTACTGTTAATATAATGTTCAATGCTCTAATTTCATCACGTCGCCTTTTCTGCATAACGGCATCGGAATTGGTGACGTCACGTCATTTTTGACCCATTGTGACGCCATGTCACGTAAAATGGGGTGTAAGCTCTATCTAACACACGCGGAAATGAGAGAAAATCTTCTTTTTTTCAACATTGCAGCCAGGTGCTATACACAAATGGATCTTCATGTGACAACGTTTAAAGTCTTGCAACCAAGAGGTAGTGTATTTAATTTTCATATCATTGCAAAATTGCAAAAACGAATTTCGATAATTATGAAGCAAAAGTTTGACAAAGGCATGAAATAACGTGACCTGGTCATGAGGCGAAATCAAATATTGATCAATCAAAGGAAATAGTACACAACTTTATTTTTACGATCTTTTAATAATGGAGGTATTCGTGTTAGGATATTGGAGACTGTATTGAAAATCCAAAGTCTAATCGTATTTGAAGTGCCCAACAATTTCTTCGATATCAAAGCTAAACTATTAATTTTAGATACATGACCATTATGTACGTTACATCTCTAATGAAAATTGATTAGGAATAAATTGTGAATAGATCTGCCTATTAACGAATCATTCAACTCATTTGATCTCCACCACGGTAATAATAGATTTGTTAAATCAGGTAAACTGCTTTTGTCCACAGTTTTAACATTCGAATTTGGACATTCATTATATTATATCAAATAATGTTGAAAAAAATAAAAAATAAAATACTATGTATTCATCGGGAATATATTGAAACTTGATCGTATGTTTCAATATCATATTGAAATTATATTGTTTTATCTGTTCATTCAAGTATATTTGTGCATACACATATACGTGTTTGTGGTCTTCATTTCCTTGCCGATTTTTAACATTAAAGAAGCCGCTAAATTATTACCATTAATGCTTCAAAATTAAGATTTCGGTATGATGTATTTCCTTATGCAGAAGATATTATCAGGTTATTTTCTATAAAATGAATATAGATTAATTGTGATTAATATGATAATTACATAGTGTACTGTATGGGCGTTTTTCCTTCTCGTTAAAAGACTTTTACAATGTACTAGCAATTCGTGATCTTGTCGTGCATTTAAAAATGTCTTTCGTTTTTATCGTTTACACGTAGATTAATCAGTTGGAATAACATTTAACATATTTATTTTTTTACATTTCGATTAATGATTGAAATATATTAGTTTATATGCATGTCTACATTTCTATTCAGATAGTCGGTATAACTATACAAAGCCGATTCTATTGCAAAAAGATATTTTTCATTGTTTAATATTTGTATATATGCATGGGTATGTTGTATATATTTGTATAGGTATACGTATATATTTGTAAAACCTACAAAATTTTGTATTTGATATTAATTTCAATTCATTATCATTTAGATACCATTGATCTTATACAGTCTTGCGTGGTTTCTTATAAATCTTTTACGCATTTTTCCTATACATAAATTCATACGTTCATCGCACATATTTAGATATTGTTATGTGAAAAATGAAAACATTTAGATATATGTTATCTCTATAAATACTTAATTTGTTACATACCGTTTGTTCCCCGTTGGTGGTGGGAAAAGCGCTGTCCGCCATCAGCTCAGATACGTCGCCTCGCTAGTGGATTAAAGATAAAGAGTGAGAGCTCTTGTGTTGCGGCCGCGGTTTTGTAATGTAGCGTGGCCGCCGCAGAGCTCCGTTTTGTGACATTTGACACCTTGCTAGTAACCACCATGTAGCAAGCTAGCTAAAGGTATTATGTTAGGGTATACTAGACGCATTATTTTGAAAACAAGAGGCCAAGGACCACTTGGCGTAGTTCTCTTGGCATAGGACTGAAGTGCTTGAAACTGAATCCTGCTGTCAGGTCCTAGAATCAAGAGACCTTGCATCATTTCTGTTATACAATTTAACAATGACATATATTTGTTTCAAAACTATAGAAATGTGTCCGTAAGACACGGATATATACCCCTCTCTGGACTCACGTATACCCACACAGAGTAGTGGGTGCTACGACCTATGTTACACACGCTGTGAAATGGCGTGTATGCTATTTTTAGCATGTCAAAATTCACATTTTAGTTAATTACAAGAGTACTAATTAACTTTGAGTACATTTTAAAGAAAATAGAACAATAATATTATGAAACTTGCAATCGGACATCACAAAATTCTCCCACAAATGCATAGTTATATCACTGATGCGATTACAAGCAAAGCTTTTTATATATCGAAATACCCCCAGAGAACTAAAAAAGAACTTAAGATACACACTTGTGACGTCACCTATGAGAATTGGTAACAACTACACCATGTAGTTGTTTCGTCCTATTTTTAAAGGAGCAATCTCATGTGTCAGTGTGACGTTCAACTTTCAGTTACAAATTGGTAAGCTCTCCCAATAATAATAATAATAATAATTCGAGGTTCTAACATACCATACCGCTTTATCACAACCTAGCTCATAGGTTGTCTCGAAGCGGTTGACAAATTAAATTATTATCCGTGGTAACCAGCCAATATCTTTCTCAACTCCCTGGGGAGCTTGCAGCCGGAGGTGCCATTTCGGCGCCCAAAGCTAGTATTCAACAATTCTAGCACTGTCCAACCATGTACTCATTTACAGCTGAGTAGACTGGAACAAGCGGAGTAAAGTAGATTGCTCAAAGATACAACACAGTGCCGTGCCGTGACTCGAACCCGCAACCCTTTTGACATGATATCGGCGTCCTACCACTACACTACCGTGCCTCCTATTTACGATCTGTGTTACTTTTGTTGATATGGACATCAACATACGACAAAACATTCACCCCTGAAGACACATTTAACCCTTCCATTTAAAAGGGTGGAATAGTTCATTATGAAACTTCAGGGGTCAATATATAAGAATTTCTTTTTGAATACCACATTAATTTTGCGAGTTTTGCAAAATATTGAAATTTCTCACGAGTGCATAGAATAAATGAAAATATCAGTATACTCTACTTTTTTTCGGATGGAATAAACATGTATATGATATTCACCAGCAGAACCATAAAGGTTTTCATATATCACATATTTCTATGTAACTTCGAACATATATAAATGCATTTAACATCTTTTAACAATATTCTAATGACGTCACGCTTGACAAAATGGATGCGGGAAAATGTGTACTGGTAATTTGACGCGATTTCGCATTTTTCTGCAATTATCTGCTAAGGTTATTGACACGGGTGTTATTATCTGTGTGAAGTTATGCTAATTCCACAGTGAAGAAGGCAAATGAGAACTGAGTGTCTAAGGTTTTGAATTGCAGTAAATTGAAAGTACAGTTCTGATTGGTCGATACTCGTCGACTTGCCACATTTATATCCAGTAATTTTTCCAACATATGAAAGTCGATCAATTCATCTTAATGAACAGACCAAATAAGCATAAGCTTTTAGTTCATCACATAACAGAGGCACGTTGGTAGGACGTCGGGCTCGTGGGCAGTGCTAAATTTGTTGAATGTGCTCCCAAGGGAGTTGAGAAAGATATTGGCTGATTGTTAAGGCCCTATAACCACGGATAATAATCTGTGAACCGCTTTGAGAGGAGCTACAAACTAGGTTGTGATAAAGCGGTATATAAGAACCTCGAATTACTGTTTAGGAACGATTGGTAAACTGCAAATTTCATGCTTCGTCGGTCTTGAAACGTTGCGACAGTTTTAATACGTAAATTATTTGTGTAGATGTAAAAAATAAAAGCTTGACAAAGGGTACATACATTGTATGAAACATACTACATTTGCATTCATCACATGTTGAATGTCAATATTTACATGAGTATATATTGTTCTAATTAGCAACAGGTAAATATGGAACATGCTACATTTACATTTATCACATGCTAAATGTCAGTGTTTACATGAGTATATATCGTGCTAATTAGCAATAGGTAAATATGGAACATGCTACATTTACATTTATCACATGTTGAATGTCAATATTTACATGAATATATATCGTGCTAATTAGCAATAGGTAAATATGGAACATGCTACATTTACATTTATCACATGTTGAATGTCAATATGTACATGAGTATATATCGGACTAATTAGCAATAGGTAAATATGGAACATACTTTATTTGCATTTATCACATGTTGAATGTCAATGTTTACATGAGTATATATCGTGCTAATTGGCAATAGGTAAATATGGAACATGCTACATTTACATTTATCACATGCTAAATGTCAATGTTTACATGAGTATATATCGTGCTAATTAGCAATAGGTAAATATGGAGCATACTACATTTACATTTATCACATGTTTAATGTAAATATGTACATGAGTATATATCGGACTAATTAGCAATAGGTAAATATGGAACATGCGACATTTTCATTTATCACATGTTGAATGTCAATGTTTACATGAGTATATATTGGACTAATTAGCAATAGGTAAATATGGAACATGCTACATTTGCATTCATCACATGTTGAATGTCAATATGTACATGAGTATATATCGTTCTAATTAGCAATAGGTAAATATGGAACATGCTACATTTACATTTATCACATGTTGAATGTCAATATGTACATGAGTATATATCGGACTAATTAACAATAGGTAAATTTGGAACATGCTACATTTACATTTATCACATGCTGTATGGCAATATTTACATGTAACATGCTTTATGATGGAACATAATAAATATCAATATGTACATGTGTAGCATGCTATGTTTCAGGATGTGCAATGCGAAAAGGGCTAGTAGAATATGATCAAGATCAATGATAAAAATAGTTATCTTACTAATTATATAACAAGTAATCTTACTCAATCATAAGGAGATATCTCTATGCAGAGAACTAAATACTTAGGATATAAATTTCATGTGAATTTAATCAAATGCATTACACGTAAAAGGGACAAGAAATCCATTGTCTTCCTTGTTCCACTACTTCACGAGAAATATCAGGAAACTGAAGATTGTCTACCTATATATGATAATATTTCGAACAGAAAATCACCGTCTAACAACAATAAAGGTCGCCATGGAGACGTCACAAATAAAAGTATGATTTTATTATTAATGGGATATGAAGGAACCGAAATGAGGGTATTCAATGAAATAGGAATCCGAGGTACATCGTTAACCTGTCATTAAATTCTGTTTTATGTCTATTCATAGACTTGTTTGTCATATAGAGTTCTGTCAAGCGAACGGTTCCAGTGGAGGATCGGTTCTTGTCATCTTCGTGAAAACGGTGGACTAATTTATTTATTTATTTAAATTTCCAATATTCCTAGCGTTATTTTTTCTCTACATCGAAATGTGACCGATGATTACATAAATAAATTCTTTGTTTCCTTTCCATATAAGAACAAATTTTTCTTCAGTGTTTTAAATATGTATTTCTGTATGTCTCAAGATGTGTACAGTTAACAGAAAGACAATATCTAATACTTTTAGGTTCTTATATACCGCTTTTATCACAACCTAGTTCGTAGGTCGTCTCAAAGTGGTTCACATAATTATCCGTGCTTATAGGGCCTTTGCAACCAGCCACCAGCCAATATATTTTTCAACTCCCTGGGGAGCATACAGCCGGTGCTGCCATTTCGGCGCTCACAGCTGACATTCTACAATTCTAGCACTGCTCAACCACATACTTATTTACAGCTGAGTAGACTGGAATAAGCTGAGTAAAGTATCTTGCTCAAAGATATAACACAGTGCCGTGCCGTGACTCGAACCTGAAACACTTCGGTAACGAGCCGGGCCTCCTACCACTTGAGTACCGTGCCTCTAACAGTATCTGCAGTAATACAAAATTTAAAAGGCCTGATATTTTGATATCTTTCAAAAGTGCCAATTATAAACTTTTCAATAATATACAAATCAATATAAAAATACCTAAATATGATGGATACGGCGTTTGACATACACTAAATGTCTTTCAATTCGAGAATCACAATGGAAATCAATTTGAACTGGTCCCAGAATAGGGTCCAATACACAAACTGGTGGAATGGGTATAGGTGATTTGGGCTATATATTTTACACTTTGAATGATGCAAGGTCATGCTATAGTCCCCTTTGTAGCTATGTAATTAAAAAAGAGGCAGTTATAACGATTAAGTCATGTGGTTGATCTGTACATGTATTTAAGTGGAAGCAATACTCATTATACAGTTAGGAGGCTCGGTAGTCTAGCGGTAGGACGCGGGGCTCGTGACAAAAGGGTTGCAGTTTCGAGGCACGACACGGCACTGTATTGTATCTTTGAACAAGGCAAGGATCATACTACAGTCCTGTGGTAGCTATACACTATAAAGGAGCGATGATTATATCATAGAAGAGGCAAGGATCTGGCTACAGTCCCCAGTGGTAGTTATCAGGTCCAGTACACTCTGCCGATTGAGCTATATAGCTGTAAAGACCTATAATAGCTCTATTGACCTATCTGAAATAGGTCTTTTGAGCTATTTTTTGAGTAATTTTCTTTTTTAAGGAAAACAAAACAAAGTCGCTTTTAAAAGAAGATTGTATCATTAGGTTGAAAACAAAAGACATTAAATATAAGGATTCTTTTTAAAAAATAATGATGTAAAAAATCGGAAATTTTACATTTATGAAAAATGAAAATAAACATCTAACTGTATGTTTTTTGTAGTCAACATTACCATAAACCTTATTGTTTTATGCGACTTTGCTTTAAATTAATGAAAATTGAAATCTGAGAAAATATAGCTCAATACAGCTATAATGTATAGGTGTATATAGCTATATAGGTCTTTATAGCTATATAGCTCAATCGGCAGAGTGTACTGGACCTGGTTATATATGGACATGAGACAAGGATCTTGCTTCAGTCCCCAGTGGTAGTTAAATATTGGAGTGAGACAATGATCATGCTACAGTCCATAGTGGTAGTTCAATATTGGAGTGAGACAATGATCATGCTACAGTCCATAGTGGTAGTTCAATATTGGAGTGAGACAATGATCATGATACAGTCCCTAGTGGTAGTTAAATATTTAAATGAGGCAAAAGTCCTGCTACAGTCCCATGTGTTAGTTAAATATTGAAATAAGGCAAGGATAATGCTACAGTCCCAAGTGTTGGTTAAATATTGACATGAGGCGAGGATAATTCTACAGTCCCATGTGTTAGTTAACTATTGAAGTGAGGCGAGGATAATTCTACAGTCCCATGTGTTAGTTAAGTATTGAAGTGAGGCAAGGATAATTCTACAGTCCCATGTGTTAGTTAAGTATTGAAGTAAGGCAAGGATAATGCTACAGTCCCAAGTGTTGGTTAAATATTGACATGAGGCGAGGATAATTCTACAGTCCCATATGTTAGTTAAGTATTGAAGTGAGGCGAGGATAATTCTACAGTCCCATGTGTTAGTTAAGTATTGAAGGGAGGCGAGGATCATTCTACAGTCCCATGTGCTAGTTAAGTATTGAAGTGAGGCGAGGATCATTCTACATTCCCATGTGTTAGTTAAGTATTGAAGTAAGGCAAGATAATGCTACAGTCCCAAGTGTTGGTTAAATATTGACATGAGGCGAGGATAATTCTACGGTCCCCAGTGTTGGTTAACTATTGAAATGAGGCGAGGATCATTCTACAGTCCCCTGTGTTAGTTAACTATTGAAATGAGGCGAGGATCATTCTACAGTCCCATGTGTTAGTTAACTATTGAAATGAGGCGAGGATCATTCTACAGGCCCCAGTGTTGGTTAACTATTGAAATGAGGCGAGGATAATTCTACATTCCCATGTGTTAGTTAAGTATTGAAGGGAGGCGAGGATCATTCTACAGTCCCATGTGTTAGTTAAGTATTGAAGTGAAGTCAGGATCATGATGTCGTCCTGTAAATTGTACTTACAGAACAGTTTTACATGTAAATGCTGTTTTAACACAGATTGGAAACTCCGGAACGTTTTGGCGAAGGTACCGTTATCGTTTCGGTGTATAATTTTTGGATTGTAACATGTTGCCGTCAATTGTTATTTGAGATGAATTATTGATAAATGTCATTGCCATATATTTGCAGTGTTACGGATTGGGTGCCAGTTCCAACAAGAGAGTGCATCAACAGTCACGTCAGCAGGACATTTGTAAGGCAAAGAATGTCCACATGTTGGATTGGTCTGCAACATCGCCAGACATGTTTCCATACAACAATTTTGAAATGTCCTAGGGCAACGAGTTCGACTAACAATAACTCGTCAAGGTGTTGACTGAGTAAAGGATACACCTGTCTTTACCAACTACGTGGATCATTAGAGGCGACTCATGTGGGAAACCCCTGCAAAATTTGGAATTTCCGTTTGTGCCCTCTACTTGGGGACATAAAAGCGACCATATTTATACTTCTTTCTCGTTCTAACCACCTTTGGTTTTTCTGGCGCCTTGCTTGACAATACCTCACTTTTGGCTTAAATTTAACTAACAAGACAGGATTTTTTCATGTCAAATTTTCCTGTGTGAAAAGTAGCATTTGTTTTATTATTATTTTGTTGAACACTCAACAATGAAGACCTTTCCAGAGTTATGCTTAAAGTGTATATAGTGGAAATGCAAAGATGTTGAGATAAATTATACATATAGTTCAATAATTTGTACATGAATATCTAAAAGATTAATGTCAATAATAAGTCCCAGCTTTGTTTTGTTGTTTGTCAGAAATCCCAGATATATTTTTAAAGTCGGCCTATGTTTAAGGTAGTTTATTGTCCGAAGACATTCCGACGGCAAGCACTGAGCGCTGTATTCTCAAGGCGGGAAGTGAGATCCCTCAGATCGTCGGATTGACGACTGAGCAGAATTAGAGACACGTGTACCTGTCTGTCAATGTACATTGTAAATACATTCGTTGTATTTTGTATCTATGTGTGACAGTCACAATAGGTGTGATATCAGTCTGTTAAGATAGTCAATACATGTGCTATATCTGACGGTGATAGACATATCATGTGTTATGTCTGTCTGTGATAGTTTATCTGTCTATGATAGAAATGTATGTCTATCAAATTCCCTACGACCAAAGAAGCAGGAGTGCTTCGAAATAAAGTGCGAAAAACTCAATAAAATGCACTGAGCTGCATTGAGCCACATTGAATGCATAGAGAGGTACAAGGGGAGGCAACTCATACTTTGTAACATGCACCTAGTGTGTACTGGACGACAATTACATTCAGAAGAATACGTGAACAGAACCCTTTCAAATACCTCACATTGAGTTTCTGCATAAACTGAACCCAAACGGAAACATTTTCGAGTTTCCACGAGGTAATATACAGGTGTAGACAGGAACACTATATTATAACGTTGGATATGATCATGTGTTTTCTTAAGGATACCCATACCACTGCCGAAAACTGTCACAAATTATTGTTTACTTAAGGATACCCATACCACTGCCGAAAACTGTCACAAATTATTGTCTACTTAAGGATACCCGTACCACTGCCGAAAACTGTCACAAATTATTGTCTACTTAAGGATACCCGTACCACTGCAAAAAAAACTGTCACAAATTATTGTCTACTTAAGGATACCCATACCACTGCCAAAAACTGTCACAAAGTATTGTTTACTTAAGGATACCTGTACAACTGCCGAAAACTGTCACAAATTATTGTCTTCTTGAGGATACTCGTACCACTGCCGAAAACTGTCACAAATTATCGTCTTCTTAAGGATACTCGTACCACTGCCGAAAACTCTCACAAATTATTGTCTACTTAAGGATACCCATACCGCTGCCGAAAACTGTCACAAATTATTGTCTACTTAAGAATACCCGTACCACTGCCGAAAACCGTCACAAATTATTGTCTACTTAAGAATACCCGTACCACTGCCGAAAACCGTCACAAATTATTGTCTACTTAAGGATACCCGCACCACTGCCAAAAACTGTCACAAAATATTGTCGACTTAAGGATACCCGTACCACTGCAAAAAAATGTCACAAATTATCTTCTACTTAAGGATACCCGTACCACTGCCAAAAACCGTCACAAATTATTGTCTACTTAAAAATACCCGTACCACTGCCGAAAACTGTCACAGAGTATTGTTTACTTAAGGATACCCATACCACTGCCAAAAACTGTCACAAAGTATTGTCTACTTAAGGATACCCGTACCACTGCCGCAAACTGTCACAAATTATTGTTTACTTAAGAATACCCGTACCACTGCCGAAAACCGTCACAAATTATTGTCTACTTAAGAATACCCGTACCACTGCCGCAAACTGTCACAAATTATTGTTTACTTAAGAATACCCGTACCACTGCCGAAAACCGTCACAAATTATTGTCTACTTAAGAATACCCGTACCACTGCCAAAAACTGTCACAAATTATTGTCTACTTAAGGATACCCGTACCACTGCCAAAAACTGTCACAAAATATTGTCTACTTAAGGATACCCGTACCACTGCAAAAAAATGTCACAAATTATTGTCTACTTAAGGATCCCCGTACCACTGCCGAAAACTGTCACAAAGTATTGTTTACTTAAGGATACCTGTACAACTGCCGAAAACTGTCACAAATTATTGTCTACTTAAGGTTACCCGTACCACTGCAAAAAAATGTCACAAATTATTTTCTACTTAAGGATACCCGTACCACTGCCAAAAACTGTCACAAAGTATTGTTTACTTAAGGATACCCATACCACTGCCAAAAACTGTCACAAAGTATTGTCTACTTACGGATACCCGTACTACTTCCGAAAACTGTCACAAAGTATTGTTTACTTAAGGATACCTGTACAACTGCCGAAAACTGTCACAAATTATTGTCTACTTAAGGATACCCGTACCACTGCTGAAAACTGTCACAAAATATTGTCTACTTAAGGATACCCGTACCACTGCAAAAAAATGTCACAAATTATTGTCTACTTAAGGATCCCCGTACCACTGCCAAAACTGTCACAAAATATTGTCTACTTAAGGATACCCGTACCACTGCAAAAAAATGTCACAAATTATTGTCTACTTAAGGATCCCCGTACCACTGCCAAAACTGTCACAAAATATTGTCTACTTAAGGATACCCGTACCACTGCAAAAAAATGTCACAAATTATTTTCTACTTAAGGATTCCCGTTCCACTGCCAAAAACTGTCACAAAGTATTGTTTACTTAAGGATATCTGTACAACTGCCGAAAACTGTCACAAATTATTGTCTTCTTAGGGATACCCGTACCACTGCCGAAAACTGTCACAAAATATTGTCTACTTAAGGATACCCGTACCACTGCAAAAAAATGTCACAAATTATTTTCTACTTAAGGATACCCGTACCACTGCCAAAAACTGTCACAAATTATTGTCTACTTAAGGATGCCTGTCCCACTGCCAAAAACCGTCACAAATTATTGTCTACTTAAGGATACCCGTACCACTACCAAAAACTGTCACAAATTATTGTCTTCTTAAGGATACCCGTACCACTGCCAAAAACTGTCACAAATTATTGTCTTCTTAAGGATACCTGTACCACTGCCGAAAACTGTCACAAATTATTGTCTACTTAAGGTTACCCGTACCACTGCCGAAAACTGTCCCAAATTATTGTCTACTTAAGGATACCCGTACCACTGCCAAAAGCTGTCACAAAGTATTGTTTACTTAAGGATACCCATACCACTGCCGAAAACTGTCACAAATTATTGTCTTCTTAGGGATACCCGTACCACTGCCGAAAACTGTCACAAAATATTGACTACTTAAGGATACCCGTACCACTGCCGAAAACGGTCACAAATTATTGTCTACTTAAGGATACCCATACCACTGCCGAAAACTGTCACAAATTATTGTCTACGTAAGGATACCCGTACCACGGCCGAAAACTGTCACAAATTATTGTCTACTTAATGATACCCGTACCACTGCCGAAAACTGTCACAAAATATTGTCTACTTAAGGATACCCGTACCACTGCAAAAAAATGTCACAAATTATTGTCTACTTAAGGATCCCCGTACCACTGCCAAAACTGTCACAAAATATTGTCTACTTAAGGATACCCGTACCACTGCAAAAAAATGTCACAAATTATTGTCTACTTAAGGATCCCCGTACCACTGCCAAAACTGTCACAAAATATTGTCTACTTAAGGATACCCGTACAACTGCCGAAAACTGTCACAAATTATTGTCTTCTTAAGGATACCCGTACCACTGCCAAAAACCGTCACAAATTATTGTCTACTTAAGAGTACCCGTACCACTGCCGAAAACTGTCACAAATTATTGTCTACGTAAGGATACCCGTACCACGGCCGAAAACTGTCACAAATTATTGTCTACTTAATGATACCCGTACCACTGCCGAAAACTGTCACAAAATATTGTCTACTTAAGGTTACCCGTACCACTGCCGAAAACTGTCCCAAATTATTGTCTACTTAAGGATACCCGTACCACTACCAAAAACTGTCACAAATTATTGTCTTCTTAAGGATGCCCGTACCACTGCCAAAAACTGTCACAAATTATTGTCTTCTTAAGGATGCCCGTACCACTGCCAAAAACTGTCACAAATTATTGTCTACTTAAGGATACCCGTACCCCTGCCGAAAACTGTCACAAATTATTGTCTACTTAAGGTTACCCGTACCACTGCAAAAAAATGTCACAAATTATTGTCTACTTAAGGATCCCCGTACCACTGCCAAAACTGTCACAAAATATTGTCTACTTAAGGATACCCGTACCACTGCCAAAAGCTGTCACAAAGTATTGTTTACTTAAGGATACCCATACCACTGCTAAAAACTGTCACAAAGTATTGTCTACTTACGGATAACCGTACTACTTCCGAAAACTGTCACAAAGTATTGTTTACTTAAGAATACCCAAACCATTGCCAAAAACTGTCACAAATTATTGTTTACTTAAGGATACACATACCACTACCAAAACCTGTCAAAAATGATTGTCTACTTAAGGATACCTGTACCACTACCAAAAACTGTCACAAAGTATTTTCTACTTAAGGATACCCATACCACTGCCGAAAACTGTCACAAATTATTGTCTACTTAAGGATACCAGTACCACTGCCAAAAACTGTCACAAAGTATTGTCTACTTAAGGATACCCATACCACTGCCAAAAACTGTCACAAATATTGTCTACTTAATGATCCTCGTACCACTACCAAAAACTGTAACTATGCGTTGGTAAACTGATGTTACCGGCACAACTATAGCTTTGATGAGTCATTTCTGAAAAGAACACTACGCATTGCGGGACATTTATGAAAAAACAAATAGAAAATAAGAAATAACAAAAATAATCAACACAATTATTCTGATGTAAGAAAATTAGGAATGACTTGACCAGGATTCAAACCCTGAATCTTTCGAATTGTTAAATCACGGAATGATATTTTATGAGTCGTTGATTAAAATGTCACCTTAACTAACTTAGTAACCTGGTTAGCTGAAATCGAGTCGCCCAATGGTACTACAGGCTACGACCCCACCACTGTCTTGTATGCATTGGGAATTTAAACCCGGGCCTGAAACATCATTATTTTAACAGAAAATCGGTATTTAACAACCTCAAAAAGTTAATATAATCATATATTTAAAAAAAACATTAAAACTTTATCACAGAGCTATTTTCTGTTTCTTTTTTCACCGTTTAATATTGTTAGATAATGCAATGTAAGCTTTTTAGGCAGTTTGTTTTGTTTGTTTTTTGGTATTTTCAATTCCCGCTATATACTTTTTTCCATTTATATCCCGCTATACCTAAAGTTTCACTATCTTGTTCCGGATAGGTGACTTCAACAAACATCTACATTATTTCATTAGTTAATTTTAAATTACTTGTGAGGAGAATCAGTTTTTTTAATTAAAATATTTTCAAACACTTAAGTTTAAGGGAATTCTGTGTGTTATCTTTCATATAGTCCTTGCAAGTAATTAAATCACTTAAAATAATCCTAAAAATAAACGATTACACAATGTGAATTGTTATGAAAATTGAATAAATTAAATATCTGTAAACATATCCATAGGTTTTATAAATCATACCGACATTATGTACAAAAGTTCTCACTGGACCTTATCAATATGTAATTCGATACCGACCGATCAGATGATAGAATTACCAATTTTCTAGGGAGTACCACGGACTTAGATCAATGCACTTCTATTTGTAAAAACACCACCATTACAGATTCACATTGCGTAAAAAGTAACAATAATTATATAACTACTTGTACCTATTGGTCATTATAACATTCATTTGGCTTGGGCTATTAAGATAGCAAAATATATATATATAAAAAAACTTGAACTGGTAGATATTCGTTATAAAACAGTTTGATGAACCAAACCTGTACAATACGTATATAATTTGCTAGCTATATTTTGCGATATTATACTACACACAAAACAGTAGAAGGCAATATAATTATTATTTATCAAAACATGTAGTAAACCTGAATCTTAAATGAAAATCAGTAAGAAAATATATATATGTCAACAGAAAACTCAGTCGAACTTAAGATTCCCATACCACTGCCAAAAAATGTAACTTAGTGCTGGAAACTGTGTTTCCGGCATGACTTTGGTTTTGATTAATCATTTCTGAAAGGAAACCAGACCTTGCAAGACTTGTATGAGAAATAATAAAGATAAACAAAAGGTATAGATTTACATTGAGACCCATGAAAACGTTCAAGGAGAATAAGACCAGGTTTCCGGAAGGGTAAACGCAATTGTAAATGCTGATAAGAGCTTGATATGGTGACCCCTGCTGGTCGTCTATCGTACATGGTTACTAGGAGAATAAGACCAGGTGTTCCCGAAGGGTAAACGCAATTGTAAATGATGATAAGAGCTTGGTACGGTGACCCCTGCTGGTCGTCTAGCGTACATGGTTACAAGGAGAATAAGACCAGTGGTTCCGGAAGGGCAAACGCAATTGTAAATGCTGATAAGAGCTTGGTCCGGTGACCCCTGCTGGTCGTCTATCGTACATGGTTACAAGGAGAATAAGACCAGGTGTTCCGGAAGGGTAAACGCAATTGTAAATGCTGATAAGAGCTTGATATGGTGACCCCTGCTGGTCGGCAATCGTACATGGTTTCAAGGAGAATAAGACCAGGAGTTCCGGAAGGGTAAACGCAATTGTAAATGCTGATAAGAGCTTGATATGGTGACCCCTGCTGGTCTTCTATCGTACATGGTTACAAGGAGAATAAGACCAGGTGTTCCCGAAGTTTAAACGCAATTGTAAATGCTGATAGGAGCTTGATATGGTGACCCCTGCTGGTCGGCAATCGTACATGGTTTCAAAGAGAATAAGACCAGGGGTTCCGGAAGGGTAAACGCATTCTGCTTCACTGACGACACCCGCCATGTAAATCTAGGTCCAATCCAAGTAATACCTAGTCCTCATACTGAGAACAGGGGAACTGGCAACAACACTACAAGCTACACTTAAAAGCAAATCGTCGACCTACATATCGTACAAAACAATACCCTATTCTTCTATCATGATGACGACTATAAAACCTCTCATTATTTTTCATCAACCTGCATCTTTGGAAACCTTGTGTTGTAAGTTTACCAGTCATTAGTCCACATCTATCGCGGAAGTTATGATATTCGGAGTCAGCTTATGCATACCAAATCAACGGCGACATTTTAACAACGTCGGTTGAGTAGCAGAGATATTGCAATCGGTTTTTCTCATAGGAATGCCTACAGCCCGCTAAAATATCTTGCCACCAAATTAATCAAAGATATTGTCAGCTAGAAACTCAATCACAGAATATGCTTAAAAGTATTTTATAAACAATTTTTTATATAGCTGTTCGCCTTCCTTGGAAAAGAAACATATCGTATTAAGAGTCGAAAAGTCAAAAGTTTTGACGGAGGAAACACTTTTGTGGAGAAGGTGTTCAGTATTGATCGAAAGATCTTTCGAATTTTTAAAAATCCACATTCCATTAATTCCATTTCTCTAATATACAGTGTCACAACATGGATGTAATACTGATTTCATGGAACTGAGTAATAACATTAGAAGTATGTATGAGTGCTTTGTGGAACAATTAGAAGAGCCAGCGATCAATCGTTGTTTATAATTACCAGTGTGAAGTATCGGAATCCAATACAAACGGGAAAGGTATGTATCCCTATCATTAATGGTTATTCGATTCGACCTGGCATGATTTTGCATCAAACAGTAAAGCCCATTTGATATCAATGGTACAAAGGTAAGTATTTGAAAAGCATAAGACTGAGTTTGCGAATTTCGCTGACTAGTTAATAAATCGACACACCCTGTAGACAGCTGGGACGAAGTTGTCGTGGCTTGAACTTTCCAAAAAACAAAAGTGTTTTTTCTCACTGTCCGTACAACTCCAAAGTCAGTTTGGAAAATGGAGGTAGATTAGGTTTACAGTACAGTTCCACAGCAGGACCGGAGACCACTACCGCTCTAGCAGACACACATACATGTGCGATTTCTTTTGTTTTTATGCATAGATTGAGCGTTTGGTTTGGTTTGGGTTATATCTCGTTTGACGTACAATTAAGATCACAGCTAAGGTCATTTAAGGACGTGCCTCCATGTAGATTGTGTATGCGAGCATGTGGCAGGGAATTTAATGTTGGTGTAATTGCCTCCTTGTGATAGCGCAGATCTAATACCGACCTTGCTATTTCACTGAAATACCATGCCGAAGGCACCCAGCACAGCATCCCGTCCGATCACAACAATATACTGACAACGGGTGAACCAGTTGTTGGCATTCCCCTAAATGCTGAACGTTAAGCAGGGAATAACAACTACCATTTTTTAAGGATTTTGGTTTGTCCTGGCGTAGGGACAAAACCCATTGCCCTCCTCACCACGGTGAAAATTTAATATTAAAGCTAAAAGTGAGCTATTGCCAAGTAAGGTGTTAGGGAAAAAAGTGATTAGAAGTAGAGAGAAATATCAAGATCCCAAATATGCCTCTAGCACGCACTCGTTCATCAAACACCCGGTTCACTTCCTTACAGTTAGCAGCTGATAGCACACTGTACCCAATACGTCATCCAACAACCAATCAGCAATTCATACACTTTGGAAAATAAATCACGTCTTTGATTTGTGGTAGATCTCAATCCTGGCCGTACATTAGGTCATTTTACAGGAAACGTTAGCCAGTAAAGCAGGATTGCTTTAGTTAAAATATAAACTTTATGTCTGTCAGCTCAAATCTTGTAGATATCCCTTTGTTGCTTTATTTAGAAACATTTTAGGACCATTCTCTTACAATATACAAAAGGAAATTTTCATTCTAGTTCATCCTTCAGAGTTTACCCAAGTAACAGCTATTGGAAAAATCCCAATGTAACGGGCTCCTATGATTTTCAACCGTATCATTCGATCTGCCAGTCGACGGTGTCATCTGTAGTCCCCAGGATAGTTGTTGCTATCCACGTTTGGACTTTTCCTTAAAAGTATTGCATTTAACGTTGGGGGTGATTTTTTCATATAAGTTTTGCCTTTTGCCATTGTGTTTGCTCAAATAAACAAGTTTTTCATATCATAAATGATATTAAATATGTTTGTTGCTAATTGATAAGCTATATTTGCACCTTTAGTTTTGATAAAACTGTGTTTTTTAATTGATCTAGACATATGGTTGAATACATGGGCATATATGGATTTATGGATTTATATATGGACATACATGGACATATGTTAACTATATAGACGAACGTGGACATCGTGCTTTATTCGTTGCACTGGTAACCTGTACGATACAGGTCGCAGTACAAAATTTTGGTGTACGCATACAAGGCACTGAATGGAACAGCTCCTCAGTACCTACAGGAGCTGGTTAATCTGTATCAGCCGTCACTGACGACCACTGCGGTCGGAGTCAGAATCTTTATTGTGTGTTCTAAAATCTCGTACAGTTACCTACGGAAACAGATGCTTTGGGAGGGTTTCGGCTACGTTGTGGAATAGCTTACCATCTGCTATTAGAAAGTCAAATACCCTGGCCAAGTTCAAGACGGACATCAAAACTCACCTCTTCACGTCTGCATTTTAGAATCTTTGCAAAGAGGTTATGTAAATACCACCCTTTATTTGTTCAATTATGTGCACATTGCTTGTTAAATGTATAAAAGTGATTGTAAGTCTTTGTTTTTAGTTTTCACAATTATAACCATTACTATTATCCGAATGTTGTAAAGCGCTTTAGAGTAATTTTATAAATTATATAGGGCGCTATATAAATGTTGTATATTATTATTATTATCTGTTTTATGCGCATGGACATATATTGAAAATATGGACATTTATTATATTTTCATATTATTCCCGACAAGAGATTTGCCAGGAGTGCATCACGTGTCCACCGATAAAAACCGATATTGACTTGGAGCGCGTGATTTTTGTTGAAGGACTGGGTGTTTCGAAAAATAAAATTATGACGTGTCTCCAAACGATGCACAGTCCCGCTTCCGAAGCTTTGTCGTTGAGTTTTTTTCAGATTGCTAACATTACTGTTTTGTAAAATAATAAATCAATTGTAACCTTTAACTTCGGTCAATACCTGTATTTATCGACCCGAGAAAAGATATATTAACCTCGAACTGCGTGCTCGGTCAATATATCTTTTCTCGGGTTGATAAATGCAGGTATCGACCTCAGCCAAAGGCTATAATTGAATAATATGGACATACATGGACACATGGGCACATGGACATCTGAGGGGTTAAATATTGTATTGATTTTAAGAAATTTAGACATATATGGACATAAGTTGACATATATGGACATTCGTGGACACATACGGCCTTATGAGTGGATTTATATTGTTTTGATGTAATAAAATATAGACATACATGTACATTTTGCATATCGATGCACGGAGAACGAATATGGAGACACACGTGAACAAGTAAAGGGTTGGCCTCGTACATGTACGTGGACAAATTCCGTCTTTGCGTAATGCAGAGTTACATGCGTCTTCTCTTGTGAGCAGGTATTGATTGTTACGTCATTTGTTTGTGAGAGTAACGTCATCAATTTTTGAGAAAACGACGTAATTTTATTGCAATTTAATCAATATAATAACTTTTTTTTTTTTAAATTCGATTGCAGATGGAGAAAGTCAAACAAAGATAGCATTGTACTGCACCATCTGAAAAACCCATGTCTAAATAGCCCCGAAACATATGTAACAATTTCGTCTGTAACAGATAATTTATACTTAAACTGGTATTTCATGTAAAATGCTCCAGAGTGATTCCATCTACAAGGCTACGGACAAACTCGGGGACTGACAGACCACTCACGAAGTGAACCCTCTTAGTCTGTTGAGTAAGAATCACTAGAAATACAAAGAAACTAAACACACATTTCGTGTGCAGATGTACATGTAGAAAGCCGTACAAAGTAAACGTTTAACCTTGCATTCGAAATAAAAAAAATACCTTGATATTTATTGACTTTATTTATTTGTTTTTATAATTGTTGTATATTTCTAATCTTGTAATAAAAAGGAAAACGTATTGTGTTTAACGTTTATACTAACATTTTTTTTATTATTATATTTTCCAAAATTTTATGACATTAACATATATATATACATACGATGTACATGGGCGTCTAGAATCGCCTTTAAATAATGTACATACTGTTCAAAATATTCGATCAAGTATCAGTATTCGTCATACATATATGTTAACAAATAAGTATACATTCACATTTTTGATATAAATAAATTTCCGGATATTCTTGTCCGTACTCTAGCCTAATTATTAGTATTATTACGTTTACACTAACATTAAGTATCGGAGTTAGCCGACATTCCAACAGGTAGTTTTTCGGAAGACCTCTAAATTTTATGTTTACATTTTTATATTCTTAATGTTCATAGAAAAGAGGTTTACAAAACATTCGTTACCTTTGTATCAACCATGCTTAAGTCGCGTCAAGTTTCGAAACTTATTATCACTCAGGCTATTGTGTAATTAACTTAACACCCAGTGAACCGCACTTGCTTAACCGAATAGTCTTGGTTACAATTAGATTTCTTTAAAACTTAGAATGTTTAAACTTTTTCTAAAACAATTCTCTTCGAAAATGAAAAAAACAAAACACAATATGGATGCGTAGTCTAAAAAAGAACTCATTATAACGCGTCATAACCACACAATGATGGCGCGATTTGTAAGTATCTTGATAACAAGCTTTATTACCCCTTTGAGAAAAATTCTAGGAATCTGATTGGTTAAAAACTACAGCGTACCAAACCGCATTCGTAAATCTCGGGGTATACGAAAATATCAGGGGGTATACGGTCATGTCACGTGATTCTCAGCAGTAATACGGTGGAATCACGTGATTTTACAAGGGGTATATGGGTCACGTGTCTTTGTATCTTGCGACCGGGCAACGGTAGACAACTCGCATTCGTCGTCTGCTTCGCTGTTTACAAAATGGCAAAACGTTTCGCTTCGCATACTGATGAGGAAATACTCAGCAAAAGGGCTAACTATGTGCCACAAAACACACAAAAGTCGAACAGACGAGCGGCAAACATGCTGAGGACGTATTTAAAAGAAAAAAATCAGGAAGAACAGTTCGAGGAATTTGATAAAACGAAACTAAATGAGATACTGTGCCTTTTTTATCATGACAACAGAAAAGTTGACGGGGAATTGTACGAAAACCAATATAATAGACTCAAAGTGGTAAAAAAATCGTTACACGGATTTTTGACAGGGTATACGGAATGGTATGACCCTACAGGGTTTCGTATTTCCTGAGGCCGATAAGGAAATACGAAACCCTTTAAGGTCATACCATCCCGTATACCCTGTCAAAAATCCGTATAACTAATAATAGTTCGAACTCATCACAAAGTTTCAATTTCACCACGCCGAATATACCCTCAAAAAAAAAATTAAATGCCTGCTGTAATAAAAATTTACCAATGTTTTAGCTGTTTGAGAGCTGTCATGCTCTTCCGATATATCCTATACTGGCGTCAATCGTTGCCATCAGTCAAGACTGACGTTGATGGATTCAGTTTCCTTTCTAACACGATATATTGCATGTGCCGTCGTGATAGTAATCAGTATACTACTAGCATGGGAAGGAAATATTCTACACGTCTTTGTGGTGTAACTGCCATATTTAGTGGAGTTATGATTTGGTGCATTTTTAATACCTTCGTCTTTGATGACCGACACAGTGATGTACTACGGAAACCAATAACCAGAGGTATTATTAACATTTGCTATATAAATGATCTTCGGGGAATAAAATTACCAAATCATTGACGATTAAAGTAAATATTTAAATGTTTGTTATATAATTTCAATCTTTTGGCGGAAATATTCAGGGTCCCGGTATCCTTTCCAAGTACCGTTATCACAATTAACGTCGTTGACTAACCTTAAGAGATGTGTTCGAAATATCGTTTTGAGAAGAAGAAAAACACAATCTTGAATAATGACTGTCGAGCTTCGGATCTTAATATACAATATAACATAAAAGGATTAATAGAATGTCTGCTACAAACGACGGGTTTTTTCAGCATATCCACAGCAAACACTTTGTTCATCGCAGTCAGAATCCCTACAAAGAACTTGTAGAATTCTGGTATTCTACTTAAATCTAATGATTTTGTGCCGCTACATTTGGACAAGAAAAATGTCATACCAAATTTTTCATCCTATTTTTTTGTAGCCAATATGAGCCCAGAGCCAGGTTTGTTGCCGTTTTTATTTGTACTTATAGAACAGGCTAATGCATGCATAATATAAATTAACGGGGCGAGCGGACAGCCCCGTTTTACAGAACGACTGACTTTAAAACATTTTGATAGAAACCCATTTATTAGTAATTGGCTGCGTGAGTTAATGTTCGTCATGTCAATCCTTAGAATAAACTGATTTCCGAAACCATATTTTTCGAGACACATGCGTACCCATTTCCATTCCACTCGAACAAAAGGTTTTTGCTGGTCTAAAGAGATTATTCCACCTCCACTCTTTCTAGGTTCGAGTATTCTATGATATCTTGAATCAGTGGTATATTTTCTTCAATATTTTTTCCTTTAACAAAGCCTTTTTAGTCTGGATGTATGATATATGGGGTTAAACAAGTTTCAACTCTATCCACTATCATTTTTGTAATAATCTTATAATCATTGTTTAGTAGGGTAATTGGACGCCAATTTGTTTTTACTCGCGCTCTCCTTGTTTGTAAATCAAAGTGATAATGCCTCTGTTCTGTCTATATGTTAATTCATTTGTTTGAAAAATATATGTTATAACTTCTGTTAGTTCATTTTGTATCGGGTACAGTAACAATACTTTTGTTAGAACACTGAAAGAATGCTTCGGTACCTGGCGCTTTGTTACCTTTTTGGATGGTCTATTGCATCCTATTTTCTTTCTCTGCAGGTAGTTCATTACCATTTTCTGTCTGCATTTATATCAATCAACATTGTATCACCTTTTTTTTTTTTTTTTTTTTTTTTTTTTTTTTTTCCAAATTTATAACAATGCAAATATATCATACATAAACATTATTCCTCTCACACATTACGATTCATTCATTAAATATTCAGTTATAATAAAACTGCATATTTCCAGGTATAATTAATAATTAACTATGTTTATGTATAATTAAATTCCATCTAAATTGTGTCCGTTATATAAAAGCATTGTTTAGAAGTGATAGAAAAGAGGTTAGAGCAGGTCCTAGAGGTATAGAAAGGAAAGTAAGACTAAGAGAGAGAGAAAAAAAGAAGAAAGACAAGAAAAAAACACGAGGGGGGGGGTGGATATTGAGAAATAAAGAAGCTATATAGATGTGTTGGAAGGTTCAAGAAGTTTTACATATAAGTATTTAGAAGTACATGTTTATATAAGAAAACTCGATAGTTATATGTTCATATTTTGGCAAAGACAGGGTTTAAGCAATATATCAACATTTTTTAATTGTCCATTTGCTTCTAATTCTTTTATCCCCTCTGTTGTAAATAATTTATTGTAAAACCACACTCGTTCCTTCAACATATCTTCAATTTTATATTTATATGTTCCATCCTCACTTATAATGGACGTCCATGTTTTAATATTTTCCTTTTGATTTTTCAAGCCCGAAAAAATACTTTTGTTGATTTCTCCCCTTCTTCGTACCTTTAAGCTCTTGACCGAATTCTTGCTGCTGTTATATGAGTTTTATTCTGAAACGTTTTGGTCTAGAAATCTTTTTCTAGCCTTTTTATTTGTTTTTCACTTGTATTTAATATTTAACTCGTTGATATGCAGACACCTATAATTGTACTTCTGTGTTTTCCATGTATTCCAAACATTTGGGAACACTATTCTAAATTGATCACTGTCTATAACGTTCATTTTCCAATACCCTGATCCTTTTAGGGTAGTAGTGTAATAGAAAGTTAATCAGTAGATCAGTTTTTGTTCCATTGAATATTAGAATCTGTATTTAAGCTCTACAGGATATTTTTATTGGAACTACAACTTCATTAAGGATTTCTTTACTTCTCGTTTCGATTAGTGTTTAAAACCTGCCGAAAATTATTTGGGACATTGTTTAGCGTACAAAATACATTTACAACTAAATTATCTGCTTAAAATATAATAAATCATTGTAAAAAAGCATCAACAAACAGTGTTGTCAGTGCTTCGAATTTTTGGGAACTGCATATATCACTCCATAGATAGAGAGAAAAAAGAGAATTGGCGGAGGAAATTGTTGCGACTTTTCAGAATCCAATATACATGTCGCAGTGTGTGCTTGTATGTAAAAGCGCATTGCTACTCGAAACAGTTAGCATTTTTCTCAACATCTACAAATGACAGATCTATACCATAGTACACAATTTGTTTATCAAAGAAAGCGAAGAATATGGGGATGAAAGACATAGTTATCACAAACAAATGCAATAATTTAGCAAAATAAACCAAATAAAAATATGATTTAACAAAAAACGAAAACGAGATGGTGTACATGAAAAAAAAATAAGTATACGACACATGCCTGCCTTAGAAATCCTGCGAGTATATAATACCAATATACAGTTATCACATCTTGTGTGAAAGTAATACTGTGGTGTATTTCCTCAGGTTATTTCAATAAACAAGATACAACTTATCAAATCGTGCAATGCTGACGGCACACATCTGACTGTCGCATTTTACAGTGTTTGGCCAATAAGCGTCTACATGATAATGACTTAAAAGTGCTCGTCTATGTGTGCGGTTCTACGTACTTGAAAAAGACGGTTAAGCTATAAGGATTTATTGCAAATTTTTTTCGAGTGTTAGACTTTTTATGTTTGGATAGGATGCAAAATAAATACAAAAAAATAGCTTCGGGGTGCTGTAACCTACAGCTTTGCGATGTTTCCACTTTTAGAGAAGTGCGTTTTAATTTTTTCGTATCAAATGCCTAAAACGGCCAGGCGATGTGTTGAATGTAAGGATAGCCAGTTTTAGAATGATAACCGGTTTGACAGGTACTGTGCCTTTTTTACCCAGGGATACCCTAATCCGTTACTAGACTAAGAAGAAACTAAAATGACGGCGCGTCCATAGCTTAATTGCAATTGCCGTAAGGTCTCTGTGGAACATCGCAAAAGCATTTTAGAAATTTTGAACTTTATTTTGAAGCTATATTGAAGTTTTCCTACAACTTGCACTGTAAGCTGAAACAAAAATGGATTGGTGCCCACTTTTATGGTTCAGTGGGCCTTAACCAATAAACATTATTTTTTTTACAGAAATAAAGTCTGTAAAAGTGGATTGGATAATCATGAAATGGGAATTCTTTTTAACATAAATCGGTCTCCTGCATAGAAAACTGAGGGGTTGAAGTTAAAGATGGGTCGAAACATGGTATTTTGTTTAAATGATCACAGAAAAACCGAAGCTCAAGTTCGCAATAAATTAATATAGTAGTTATACAGTAACTTTGAAATTGAATTCTATTTGATATTATACTTTTTGTAACTTACATTGTAAAATGAATCCACTGCTGCTTAGGTCACTGCATGTGATTAGATATTGCACAGAAGATTCATTGTCACCGTATTGATATAGTTTGACTGACCATAACTGTTAAATGTTGTTGCTAGTTTTTATTTATTTTCAGAATGCCCGGAATATCTAGACAGCGCGTTGCTGAATACGTCCTCGATAGCAGATGAGACGGTCCCATCTGTCACGTTTGGCAGCCGCCGTTTCTCTCACTACGTGCGGACGATCTGTCCAGTGAACTCCGAAAGAAAGGTTCCGAACATCATACATTATGTTTGGTTTGATATAAAACAGATGACATTTTACCAAATGATAAGTTTCCTTAGCGTCCACAAGTTCCAGAATCCATGCCTAATTCTTCTGCACGGGAACGTTATTCCTGCTGGACCGTATTGGTTACATTTGGTGCGTCACGTGTCCAACATAATCCACGTGAAATCGGATGGACCAATAAAAACCGAGCGGAATAAATCATTTAATGACAATACGCATAAGTCTGATCTTGTTAGGCTGATGGCTTTAAAGGGTAAAGTATAATCAATTTTGTATTATTTTTGCTTGGTCATTAGGTATAGACGTGAAGGATTTTCTAAGTATGTATGCATATAAAAGAAACACTTGTTACTAGTTTCAAAGAGTAGATTTTAATATCTATATAATATCCTCTATTTCAATTATATAATTTGTGGAAATATTACTCAAATCAATGGTTATATCATATTTCGTGTATTAAAAGTCAAAAGTCCTTCAGGTAAAAGTTGACTTGGAAAAATCATGAAAAAAATCTTTCAGGTTAATTTCAGGTCAATTAAATATTAATTATCTTCACGTGAAATTGATCTGAGTGTAAGGTCAATTTTGCGTCATGCTTTAATCAGATTTAAACAGAATTGCCACCGAAACCTTCGAATCTTACATGCGAACAGTTTCCGTGTTAAAATACTCCAGGACAGAAAACCTGATTTGAAATCGATCTTTTTTATCATTTTTAACTTACTAGGGCCGTACTTAACAATATAAGACAATAAAAGATTGGGAAACCACAGATGCATGTACCGTAGAAGATGGTTACTAAACAAAGGAATCGGAGAGTTAGCCCCGATGAGAGATACACATTTATTGTAATGAAACCTCATAAGATGTCAGTTCTGATGCGAATTGCAACATACGAGAATAATTATGCCGTTTTTAATACTGTATTTAGTGTTTAAAAATTGATATCGCACACCTTACAATGTACACAAGGAATATTGTGATTTTGTTCCAGAATTCGGTGGTATATACCTTGATCTGGACACTGTCCTGCTCCGCTCCCTGGATCCGCTGATGAACTATCCCGTCACTATGAGTCTGGAGTACTGGTCAAATCTCTCGAATGGCCTCATTGTAGCTGAACGAGATGCCCTTTTCATACGACAATGGGTAACTCTTTTCCATGAGCAGTATACTTATGATCCTAACAGGTACTTTGAATTTTCGCTGTTCATGCCGAGCAGGATTGCGAAGAAACATCCCTCTTGGATACACGTGGAAAACATGACATTCTGTACGCCAAATGGACAAGACACACACAAGATCTTCAATGAGAACTATGATTGGAAAGAAAACTACGCTATGCATCTATACATACGTTATTATCAGCATCACGATAGCGAACAAACTGTGAGGACGCTGAATACAACAATCGGGTCGCTAGCCCGATACGTACTGTATGGTACGAAAAAGTTGTGTGAGGACTAATATATTGTGCCACAACATTTTGTAATTACTAGTGTATAGAACAAGGACATGATGTAAGAACTAGTGTATTGTAGGAGACATGATGTAAGGACTAGTGTATTGTACGGGGACACGATGTAAGGGCTAGTGTATTGTAAGTACATGTTTATATAAGAAAACTCGATTGTACGAGGACACAATGTAAGGACTAGTATATTGTACGAGGACACGATGTAAGGACTAGTGTATTGTAGGAGACATGATGTAAGGACTAGTGTATTGTACGAGGACATGATTTAAGGACTAGTGTATTGTACGAGGACATGATGTAAGGACTAGGGGATTGTACGAGGACACGATGTAAGGACTAGTGTATTGTACGAGGACACGATGTAAGGACTAGTATATTGTACGAGGACACGATGTAAGGACTAGTGTATTGCACGACGACACGATTTAAGGACTAGTGTATTGTACGAGGACATGATTTAAGGACTAGTGTATTGTACGACGACACGATTTAAGGACTAGTGTATTGCACGACGACACGATTTAAGGACTAGTGTATTGTACGAGGACATGATTTAAGGGCTAGTGTATTGTACGACGACACGATTTAAGGACTAGTATATTGTACGAGGACATGATGTAAGGACTAGTGTATTGCACGAGGACACGATGTAAGGACTAGTGTATTGTACGAGGACATGATGTAAGTACTAGTATATTGTACGAGGACATGATGTAAGTACTAGTGTATTGTACGAGGACACGATGTAAGGACTAGTGGATTGTACGAGGACATGATGTAAGTACTAGTATATTGTACGAGGACATGATATAAGGACTGGTGTATTGTACGAGGACATGATGTAAGGACTAGTGTATGGTATGAGGACACGATGTAAGGACTAGTGTATTGTACGAGGACACAATGTAAGGACTAGTATATTGTACGAGGACACGATGTAAGGACTAGTATATTGTACGAGGACATGATATAAGGACTGGTGTATTGTACGAGGACATGATGTAAGGACTAGTCTATGGTATGAGGACACGATGTAAGGACTAGTGTATTGTACGAGGACATGATGTAAGGACTAGTGCACTGTACGAGGACACAATGTAAGGACTAGTGTATTGTACGGGGACACGATGAAAGGACTAGTGTATTGTATGGGGGCCATGATGAAAGGGCTAGTGTATTGTACGAGGACTCAATGTAAGGCCTAGTGTATTGTATGGGGGCCATGATGGAAGGGCTAGTGTATTGTACGACGACACGAATTAAGGACTAGTGTATTGGACGAGGACACAATGTAAAGGCTAGTGTATTGTATGGGGGCCATGATGTAAGGACTAGTAAGGACTAGTGCACTGTACGAGGACATGATGTAAGGCCTGGTGTATTGTACGAGGACTCAATGTAAGGACTAGTGTTTTGTACGGGACCACGATGAAAGGACTAGTGTATTGTACAAGGACATGATTTAAGGACAAGTGCATTTTTCCTGGACACGATGAAAGGACTAGTGTATTGTATGGGGACATGATGGAAGGGCTAGTGTATTGTAAGGGGTCACAATGTAAGGACTAGGGTATTGTACAAGGACACAATGTAAGGAATTGTACGACGACACGAATTAAGGACTAGTGTATTGGACGAGGACACAATGTAAGGCCTAGTGTATTGTATGGGGACATGATGTAAGGACTCGTGTATTGTACGAGGACAGGATGTAATGACTAGTGTATTGCACGAAGACACGATTTAAGGACTAGTGGATTGCACGAGGACATGATGTAAAGACTAGTGTATTGTACGCGGACATGATGTAAGGACTAGGGTATTGTACAAGGACACAATGTAAGGAATTGTACGACGACACGATTTAAGGCCTAGTGTATTGTATGGGGACATGATGGAAGGGCTAGTGTATTGTACGGGGAGACGATGTAAGGGCTAGTGTATCATACGGAGACATGACGTAAGGACTAGTGCATTGTATGGGGACATGATGGAAGGGCTAGTGTATTGTAAGGGGTCACAATGTAAGGACTAGTGTTTTGTACGGGACCACGATGAAAGGACTAGTGTATTGTATGGGGACATGATGGAAGGGCTAGTGTATTGTAAGGGGTCACAATGTAAGGACTAGGGTATTGTACAAGGACACAATGTAAGGAATTGTACGACGACACGATTTAAGGCCTAGTGTATTGTACGAGGGCACGATGTAAGGACTAGGATGTAAGGACTAGTGTATGGTACGAGGACACGATGTTAGGACTAGTGTATTGTATGGGGGCCATGATGAAAGGGCTAGTGTATTGTACGAGAACAATACACTAGTCCTTAATTCGTGTCGTCGTACAATACACTAGTACTAGTCCTTACATTGCCCCCTCGTACAATACACTAGTTCTTACATCATGTCCTCGTACAATACTCTAGTCCTTACATCGTGTTCTCGTACAATATACTAGTCCTTACATCATTTCCTCGTACAATACACTTGCCCTTACATCATGTCCCCTTACAATACACTAGCCCTTAAATCATGTCCTCGTACAATTCACTAGTCCTTACATCGTCTCCTCGTACAATATACTAGTACTTACATCATGTTCTCGTAAAATACACTAGTCCTTAATTCGTGTCGTCGTACAATACACTAGCCCTTCCATCATGTCCCCATACAATACACTAGCCTTTACATTGTGTCCTCGTACAATCCACTAGTCCTTAAATCGTGTCGTCGTGCAATACACTACTCGTACTTTACTCCAGTCCTTACATCATGTCCGCGTACAATACACTAGTCGTTACATGATGTCCTCGTACATTACAACAGTTCTTAATTCATGTCCTCGTACAATATACAAACATCGTGTCCTCGTACAATATGCTAGTCCTTACATTGTGTCATCGTACAGTGCACTAGTCCTTACTAGTCCTTACATCATGTCTTCGTACAATAAACTAGTCCATACATCATGTCCTCGTACTCCTTAAATCATGTCCTCGTACAATTAGTCCTTACATCGTGTTCTCGTACAATATACTAGTCCTTCCATCGTGTCCTCGTACAACACACTAGTCCTTACATTGGGTCCTCGTACAATACACTGGTCCTTACATCATGTCCTAGTACAATACACTAGTTCTTACATCATGTCCTTGTTCTATAGTCCTTACATCGTGTTCTCGTACAATATACTAGTCCTTACATCTTGTCCTCTTACAGTTCACTAGTCCTTACATCGTTTCCTCGTACAATACACTGTGTATTGTACGAGGACTCAATGTAAGGCCTAGTGTATTGTACGAGGGCACAATGTAAGGACTAGCATATTGTACGAGGACACAATGTAAGGACTAGTGTATTGTATGGGGGCCATGATGTAAGGGCTAGTGTATTGTACGGGGACACGATGTAAGGGCTAGTGTATCGTACGGAGACATGACGTAAGGGCTAGTGCATTGTACGGGGACACGATGTAAGGACTAGTGTATGGTACGAGGACACGATGTAAGGACTAGTATATTGTCCGAGGACACGATGTAAGGACTTGTGTATTGTACGAGGACACGATGAAAGGACTAGTGTATTGTACGAGTACATGATGAAAGGACTAGTGTATTGTACGAGTACATGATGAAAGGACTAGTGTATTGTGCGAGGACACAATGTAAGGACTAGTGTATTGTATGGGGGCCATGATGGAAGGGCTAGTGTATTGTACGGGGACACGATGTAAGGTAAGGACTAGTGTATTGTACTACGACACGATGTAAGGACCAGTGTATTGTACGAGGACATGATGTGAGGACTAGTGTATTGTACGAGGGCACGATGAGAGGACTAGTGTATTGTACGAGGGCACGATGAGAGGACTAGTGTATTGTACGAGTACATGATGTAAGGACTAGTGTGTTGTACGAGGACATGATGTAAGGAGTAGTATATTGTACGAGGACACAATGTAAGTACTAGTGTATTGTACAAGGACATGACGTAAGGACTGGTGTAAAGTAGGAGAGCATGATGTAAGGACTAGTGTATTATACGAGGACACGATGTAAGGATTAGTGTATTGTACGAGGACACTATGTAATGACTAGTGTCTTGTACGAGGACACGATGTAAAGACTAGTGTATTGTACGAGGACCCGATGTAAGGACTAGTGTATTGCACTAGGACATGATTTAAGGACTAGTGTGTTTTACGAGAACATGATGTAAGTACTAGTGTATTGTACGAGGCCATGATGTAAGTACTAGTGTATGGTACGAGGACATGATGTAAGTACTAGTGTATTGTACGAGTACATGATGTAAGGACTAGCGTATTGTACGAGGACATGATGGAAGGACTAGTGTATTGTACGAGGGCACGATGAGAGGACTAGTGTATTGTACGAGGGCACGATGTAAGGACTAGTGGATTGCACGAGGACATGATTTAAGGGCTAGTGTATCGTACGGAGACATGACGTAAGGGCTAGTGCATTGTACGGAGACATGATGTAAGGGCTAGTGTATTGTACGAGGACAGGATGTAAGGACTAGTGTATTGTATGGGGGCCGTGATGTAAGGGCTAGTGTATTGTACGAGGACACTATGTAAGGACTAGTGTATTGCACGAGTACATGATTTAAGGACTAGTGTATTGTACTAGGACACGATGTAAGGTCTAGTGCACTGTACGAGGACACGACGTAAGGACTAGTGTATTGCACGAGGACACGATGTAAGGACTATGTACGAGGACATGATGTAAGGAGTAGTATATTGTACGAGGACACAATGTAAGTACTAGTGTATTGTACGAGTACATGATGTAAGGACTAGTGTGTTGTACGGGGACATGATGTAAGGGCTAGTGTATTGGACGGGGACACGATGTAAGGGCTAGGGTATCGTACGGAGACATGACGTAAGGGCTAGTGCATTGTACGGGGACACGATGTAAGAACTAGTGTATTGTACTAGGACACGATGTAAGGACTAGCGTATTGTACGAGGACATGATGTGAGGACTAGTGTATTGTACGAGGGCACGATGTAAGGACTAGTGTAGGGTACGAGGACACTATGTAAGGACTAGTGTATTGTACGACGACACGATGTAAGGACTAGTGTATGGTACGAGGACACGATGTAAGGATTAGTGTATTGTACGAGGACACTATGTAATGACTAGTGTCTTGTACGAGGACACGATGTAAGGACTAGCGTATTGTACGAGGACATGATGGAAGGACTAGTGTATTGTACGACGACACGATGTAAGGACTAGTGCACTGTACGGGGACACGATGTAAGGGCTAGTGCACTGTACGAGGACACGATGTAAGGACTAGTGTATTGTACGAGGACATTAAAAAGACGTTTTTTTCAACGTCACAAACTTATGAACAGGGAACATAAGCATTTGTGATTAAACTATTTTTGCGACAAAGAAATGTACATACTATTACAATGGTATACTTACCACTGTTACAGATATGGGGTTTTGTTATCACAAATATGTTTACTATAAAGCAGTTGCACTGTTACATGTGTTGGTAGATATATCATGATTATTTCGCAAACTCACATAATTATATCTTTACAGAAATAAAATAGCATACCAAAGGTTTCGAGGTGATTGAGGGTTCCCTACATACAACAATTACCTCATAAGGCATGGCACTTTGATAAATTGTCATTTAAAGGATTGACATATTTGAATACACATTTAAGAACAATGTATTACTATAGTGAACGATTAACCCTTTGTGTGGAAATGTTATTTACATATATACCAACAGAGTGACGATTAATACAGCAGTTCATAGTCCAGAAGTATTTAACCAGAGTGAATCAATCATACTGTTATACATTGCATGATGTTTTACACGAATCCCAGTTATTTCTATCACAGTCTGTTTTCCTAAAAGAATCAACTTATAATCAATATTAAGTACTAAAACATAAAGAGGCATTAAGTGATATAGTCTTAGTCAGTCAGCAGAGGTCCGCATAACCGCTAGGGATGGACCAGGTACAGGTGGAACAGCTACAGTTAGAACAGGTACAGATAGAACAGCTCCAGATGGAACAGGTACAGTTGAAACAGGTACAGATGGAACATATACAGGTGGAACAGCTACAAATGGACCAGGTACAGGTGGAACAGCTACAGTTGGAACAGCTACAGTTTGAACAACAACAGTTGGAACAGCTACAGTTAAAAAAGCTACAGATTGGTCCATTGTTTATCTTTTGTAACTTATTTTGGGTGGACTCACACAATCTAAATCATTGACTCTATGTTATTACTAAGCCTTTGAGCTAATAGCATTATTATTTGAAGTTCAACACTAATGACAACTGTGTAGATTCACAGATATGACATGGATAAAGGCTTCAAAAGGCATTTTTGGAGGGTTTACTGGCATATAAGAGCGATGCAAGCGTCTGCTTTTGACAATCAGAAATTAACAAGTCAAATCAGTGAGGTGGGACGGGAACACCCCTGACATTTAACCTCATATCAATACGCCATCATGTATACGTTTTTCTAAAGTTAGATATCTGAAAATTTCATTCAATGTAAAATGTGTCAACAATTACCCATCTAAATAACTCAGAAGTACTGTACTTAACCGAAACAAATGCTGGGTAGAGATTTCAATCGATTCATAAGAAACACTTGCTGATTGGCTAATTTAGTGGCATGAGTCCTAATAACACAACAGTTTTGCGCATAATACGTTTAATATTACTATGATAGAACAGCGTGCTGACAGAGTGTATTTGGCGGAAGTAGCACTGTCACATACCTGTTTATACATTTCTGTTAGAAATTACCCGTGTGAAATTGATGTTATTGCTAAAGGTATCGGATATTTATTTATTACTTAGTATATATCTGTCATTTATACCGTGCAACATTGTAAATTAGAAACGTTAAAAATGGGATATGTTCTTTGTTTTGACTTACATGCTTTATTTTTGGACCAAGTGTGAACCTCGATACGAAAATACTGTCATCTTAATACCAATTTCAAGGGTAAAGTATAAATTCAACGCTAAGCACCAAATCTTTATGTAACTGTACAGTTTTTGGTATCAATGCACGGTATAATGTCACAACATTGTAGAAATGTTTTATATTCATATCTATCGCATATCAGCAAATGCACCAACTGGGGCATACACTCTAGACTGTGCTGTCCCAAAAAGGAAAATTCACGAACTTACCGCCTCCAGCACACAAGTATTCATTACAAACAACCCATTACAGTGTAGCTGTGAATTGTTTAATTCGAAGGCTAAACCAAAACAAATCGACGACACCCAAAATGTTATTCCATCCGGTCACATTAATTTGTCAACGGGTAAAAGCTGAACGTGAAGTAGAGAGAAATAAGTGAAAGTTTGATGACTTTGGTAAGTCGCAGTCAGGGGAAACAACAACAGAATACCGAATGTCAAAAAATCACAGCTCGAACTCAAAAAATATAAAACTAGGTCAAATTATGACAAAAGAAAAGATTAACATTGAAAAAAGTCCTTAAAAAAAAGTACAAGGGGAATACTACCTGGCGTTCCATCGTCTGGTTCATCAAAGACACCGCCATGCATATAAATCGAATCAAAGAAATGGCATGTCCTCGCATCGAGAACTCGGGTAGTGACAAAAACAAACAAAAATGCACTATAATGAGTATAATAAAAAAAAACATCGACCTTCATTTCAAACAAAACATGTTTCCGGAATTCTGATAGACACCATAAAAATGTGTTCATTCCATAAACTTTATCAACCTGCATCTCCGAAAACCCCGTGGTTGTCAGCTTGTCTGTCAGCAGTCGACATATATCACGCAATTAATGATATCCGGAGCAGGTTCTTGTGTACCGAATCAACTTTGACATGCCAACACCGCAGGAAGGGGAAGTTGCTATCAAGAAAGGGAAAGTTGATAATAGGAAAGACGAAATCGTCCTGCTTATTGTACATCTAAGTAGTAAGCCGTCCCTGATAGTCATGTTGTAAGTAAAGTAAAAGTTGAAGAGTCTGTGGTATCTATGATTTCAAGACCTGGGGGGATTATACGATCAATGTGGTCAACGAAATTTAAAGTCCTAATACGCTCATCAATTAAAAAAAAAAATACGAAGATCCATAGTACTGCAAGGGGTGCCGTTTACTTATTCTTGTCGCTTTCGTGTCCCGAAGAAGAGAGCACCGGAGAAAACCCTTAGTCTGCAGGGGCTTGCCATTACTCGCCTTTTCAAATAATATATTTGGTAAAAGTAGGTATATATATTCTCTTTGTAGGACAGTTTATTTGTAAGAATAAATATAGCAGTATACGTTTGTATGGTATTGTGGAACTTATAACTGGTGGTTCGAAGGACGGAATGATCATTATAATTAGATTAAAGCGGACTTTTTTGTTTTGTCCCCGAATTCGTTCCACATTCGTTATCTGCTTTACCATAAAACTGGCAAAAAAATATGTCATTAAGAGCAAACATTTTCAATTAAATTGTCATAATTATACATATTTATTTTTTTACACAACCTATATTGTTTTTTCTTTCCTTTTTCTTATCACCTCAAGTCAGGGTTGAGAAAATAATACACCTGCTGTTAGCCACGACTTGATCGTTAGAGGCGGGTAATGTGTGAACCCCCTGCAGAATTTAGGCGATGCGTTTGTACCCCTCTAGATGGAAACACAAAAGTGATCAAAATAAATCTGCTGCACCCATTGCAATATTTGGGATTTTTGTATTTCTCTCTACTTTTTTTCTACCATTCGTTTCCTAGCGCTTTGCTTGCAAATACCTATTTTTTGTTTTTAATGTTGAACGTTCGTCCAAATTAGGAGGGCAATGGGTTCTGTCATTATGACGGACATATTAGTCCTTAAAACAGTAGTTTTTATTTCCTGTTTAACGTTCAGCTTTTACGGTATCGGCAATAACTAGTTACTCGTTGACAGTTTAATGTAACCGGTGGGAATGCTATGTTGGGTGCCTTCGACACGGTCTTCCGGCATCAGTTTTGCGCTTACATAAGGAGGAATGTACACTAACATATGCAGCTTTTAGCACACATACACCCACCACGCACGCATTCATAATACACATGGATTCACGTTCTTAAATTACCTCAGATGTAAATAGATGATTGAACCCTTTAAAACCTAAACCTTAACTTTTTTCAACTGCGTTTTAAACTATTGTCAGATACATATCGATGAGAAAATTATCCCTGGTCTCGAAGAGCGATATCAAATACCATAATGTGTTTATTTTTGTGAGTTTTGCAACAATATAAAAAGCGTAGCTAAAATTGTTTGTAGTTTTATGCTATTTTAAGCGATAATGGCAATTTCCAACTATAATTTAACAGAGAGAATTATTCTAGAACATGGAAAACAAAAAAACTGTTATTTCTATAAAATCAAGTATGATTTAGACACCTATATGTTAAAACCTTAACAAGAAAATACTCAAGCAGAATATTATAATTAAAGATACCTTGAAAATGTTATGGAAATAGTAATAACCAAATATGATTTGGTTGGCCTAAAGCACAACATCATAGTTAAAATACCCCTAGGTTACTGACCGAGGAAAAAAAAAACATTTATCAAATACCAAATTTCAAAACCAGTTTACATTAATGATGACCCAAATAATCATTACAGTCACTCACTCCCACATTCCTTACCTATAGGAATTTCGTAGGGACATTGCGTCATACATTCCGCAAAGTTCAATCCCTGTTACAGTCGCCTCCTCCCAAATTCCTCACCTCCAGGAATTTCGGAGGAGGCGACTGTAAAACTACCCTACTTCGTCTCGTTCACAAGGTGGTGCAAACTGAGCCTTCGATTTTGCTATGCCATATTCCAGGAGTACATAGAGCGAAAGTGAGCGTAACCCCTGGATATCCAGGATGTCGTAGGATATCGAGGATGTCGTAACCCCTGGATATCGAGGATGTCGTAACCCCTGGATATCCGGGATGTCGTAACCCCTGGATATCGAGGATGACGTAACCCCTGGATATCCAGGATGAATAAATACCGAGTCACCCACCAAGTAACATCCATAACTGTCCCGTTGAAGGGGACTGCTCCTTACACGTGATAATTTAAATGAGCTAACCGGTCACTTGGTACGAGCAGGTTAGCAACAGAAATATATATATATTCACACCCCACACCTTAGATGAGATGTAAGTCCTGATTGATTGAATGGTTTTACGTCCGCTTCACTTTCGAATAGTTCGGTTAACCATACTCGTTAGTGAAGCGGAAGTAAAACCACTCGATCAATCGGGAGCTACGCAGCACAATTTGTGGCTATAACCGAAACTATTCATGCCTGAAGATTGGATCGTTCTTACCTATCTACTTAACATATGTTAGGGTCATGTGTAGCCGCAATTCTATGGCAAAACATCAACTTCTTAAGTATTGAACCGATTTTAAGTTCATCTATACTCCTGGAAAGGGTGAATCATAGTGTAGCTTAATTGAATTGTAAAACTTCAATTTATAAATAACACGAGAGTAAATGTAGATAAAATACGTGATAAGTTACATAAAATTAAGCAAACAGATTTAACCGATCAAGAATTTGTTAACGCATGAAAACAATTCATTGTCTTTTCATTTTAGCATCATTTCCAAGTAAGTTCTATTTTTCTGACATTGTGTTAATCATGGAAAAGTCAAACATATTCTCATATATTCGTTCTATGGTACATATATTATGCTAGAAAAAAGCCCTTAAATATTAGATTATAGTATGTATTTTTGAAACAAACATATGTCTGAGGGTATGTTTCACTACAAATAAAAATAGTCAGATTTGATATATTTGAAAGTTAGTGACAAATATGTTCTTGTTTTTGTTATAAATTGAACTTTTATAATTAATATTTTGTATATATTGGAAGTCCAGTTATAATTCGTGTAGCTTCATATTTTAGATTTTCTATTCTCGTTATATTCACAATGCTACAGTTATCCCAAGCTTCTCACGACTATTCTAATAGAGGCCGTATGTATGCTACCTAGAGTTTTTCAAGAATGTCTTACGTAAGCCAGAAGGAACATAATTGTCTTAAACTCATGAGCATAACTCTACCGGTTGACTACATTTTGAACACAGTATGACCATTCTCTGGAAGCCAAAATGATACAAGCATTACAAAAACATCATAGACAAGCTCACATGGTTGGAGCAAGATGACATTGTAGTCGTTGGTCAGAGTTTTAGAGACGTCCTGCCAATGTTAGAGGTATTTGGTGTTAAAACCAGTATCCAAGCATATTTTAAGACTGGCCAGAGACAACACTCTGATCTACAGGCTAACATTTACAGAACAGTTACTAGATCCCCATGGATTGTAGGGTCTTTTCATTGCCTTATTAAGATAGTTTTTTGAACTCAATTAATATCAAATTGCTTCATTGATATACTTATGGGAGTGCTAAAGATTGTGACTACATGTCTCAATTAGATACGGGGACCAATTTATCAAAGATCACCGGACTCGAACAGAAAAGACAGAGAATTCGCACATCAAATGAAGGCTCTACTCACAGAAACAAACTGTTTGGCTCAGAGGGTCAAAACAACTAGCTCTCTCCAAATGAGCAGAGTCAGAATTCGTAAAGATTATGAAATATGGGTGAATCAGCACTATCAAGACCTCATCTGTTGCCAGATTTGTTCCAGGCACAAAAGCTAGACTAAATATAATGTTTGGATTCAGTGCAGCACGACACCAAATGATAATAATCCAATATTAGATTACTACTGCCAATGCCCAAGTGGTCAAAGAACTATGGGAATGTGTGCTCGTACATCAAGTATACATAATTATCTTGGCCATTTTAGAATTCTTTAAAATCCAAAACAGTTGCACCAAAGGACTAAGATGTTCCGACAAATCTTGAAATAAGTTGTTTTCTTGTGAATCTAGAATCACCAGTTTGAAAACAAACTCAAAACCTCGCATCTTTGTTTTTCTTCCTTCCTGTTCCAGGTCTGCCATAGAACACATATCATACTCTTGCGTCTTGCAAAACATTATCTGTAAATGTCATCAGCTGTTAATACGGCATTAAGCTTGAATAAATATATGAAAACAAAGTATTGAACAAACACAAAATCTCTTATTTCCATTTATGTTGCAAGAAATTTGTCTGGGAATCGGACAACTGATAAGGCAGTAGAATGAATGTTTTGGTGGCCATCTTGAAAAGAAATAAAACAACAAATCTTTTCGAAACATGTTCTTTGTTGATTAAATATTCATTCCATTTAAACTGGAACAAATATTTCCTTCTTTTCTGTCAGTTTCAGTCATAATGAATAGACTATACACAAAGCCATGCATTATGATGTATAGACCGTATGGTCTTTTGATCCCTTCTTTGAATATGTTACACCACACATTTTAGATTGATATGTTTATCACTGGTAATCAAAAGATATTTGGAATACAAAAGTTAAAAGATACTTTTATTCTAAGATGAACACATTTTGTCTGGAAAATATCATTACTTGAGATAGCTTCCGGCTATTGATTTGTCTGTAAATATCTGATAACTGACTATAGCAAGATATTTTTACATGTAAACTGTAGTATATGATCCTTAGTTTTGGTTGCATCAAAAATGATCATCCAATCCGTTATTAGTTTGACAAAATTCTTTTTGTGGAAAATCTGACTTTTTGAGAATTTCAGTTTTATGCTCCTACGAAAAACAAAAAAAATACTCATTTGAATTTTAATAGGTGTTTTTGTTGTGATACGGTTTAGGTCTACACCTCACCAAAAGAAAATTGAAATTCGAATACAAAATCGAAATGTATAAAGTTCGTGTTCTTTTTACTTAAGTTACCTTTGTCATTGGAATCTTGCTATTATTGTTGACTATGTCTTGTGTTTAATAAATGGTTATTTAAGAAGTGTTAATTCTCTCAAGATTTAGGTGAACTACAGTGCGTTTTAATGTCTTGGAGAAAGTGCGCGCACGTGCATTGTATTAGCGCGTGAGTTTGTGCCTGTATGATGCACGCGTATGCGTTCTAGGTCTGTATGAACAATTTGGACAGATGTATTTTTTATTCTTACATACCACATAATCGAGCAACAATATTTTTTTCATAGTTTAATTGAAAATGTGAAGATATTTGAAGACTTTTGCTGCGTATTTCAAAAGTGAAGGAATGAAAGAAATTGATAGATAAATCAATCAATCAATCAATATTGATAGGTATGCTGTACATCGAACATCTCGTCATTTGATATCCTGTTAGCTCATATTTTACATGTACACTTAGGCAAGTTTAAAGAAGCTCGCTCTATTCCAAAAATGAGAGATGACGTCAGAAAAACAAGGGATTGAAACAAGCAGCATATGTAAGCTGTCGAATGAAAGGAAGAAAGTCTTTATTTTGGGGATACTTTTTTTTCTAACGGTACCTTTATTTACAAAACACTTTGAATAAAATTTGACTTCGTGTTGTTATCAATTCGGTATTCCCATCTAATCAATAGCTTATATTCCTCATTCTACGTTGATAAGTAGATTGTCCAGGCTTATTTCGGATTCGTAGTAATATACACAATACATATGTACCTGCACCTGATGATCGAAAAGCTAATATTTTAAATGACTATTTTGTGTCTATCTCTACTATAGACGACTCAGGTGTACCTTTACCACAAGTTGATATGAGAACCCAAAGTCGTATAGATAATATATTTTTTACACAAGCTGATATTGTTGACATCCTTAAGTCTCTAAAATTAGGTAAAGCTGTTGGATATGATAAAATTAGTCACCAAATGCTTAAAAACACAGCTCTTTATGTTTCATTTCCGCTATTTCTTATATTCAGAAAGTCTCTTGATCAAGGAATTTATCCCAATTCCTGGAAAAAAGCTTTAGTCATGCCCATTTTTAAGAAAGGCGATAAACAATGCCCCAGTAGTTATAGACCAATAGCTTTATTAAACACTGTAGGGAAAGTTTTTGAAAAAGTTATAACAAAATTTCTGCATAATTATTTATCAGAAAATTCATTGTTATATAAATACCAATCTGGATTTCAGCCATGTCACTCAACAGTACATCAACTAATTGAAATTTATCATAATGTATGCATAAATCTAGAAAACCGTCATCATACCTGTCTTGTTTTTTGCGACATTTCCAAAGCTTTTGATCGGGTTTGGCATGCAGGTCTTGTACACAAATTAAAAAGCTATGGAATAAATGGAAATCTTTTAGACTGGCTATCCGATTATGTACAGAATCGCCATCAACAAGTCTTCATCCACAATGTTACTTCTCATACTAAAACAACTAATGCTGGTGTACCCCAGGGCTCTGTCTTAGGTCCGCTTCTTTTTCTCTTGTATATCAACGATATAACTGATAACCTTGTCAGCCCTTCCCGTCTTTTTGCTGATGATACTTCCCTATCCGTCTCTTCTCCTTCCGCAATTGAACTAGAAACTACTACTAACCGAGATCTTGAAAAAATTCATAACTGGGCAGAAAATTGGCTTGTTAAATTTAATCCTAATAAAACTGAAGCGCTACTAATTTCAAATACCAATGCTGAGCTTGATGTCAATCTCATTTTTAATAATGTTAATATTGATTTTATCGAACATCATAAACATCTAGGCATTTTCCTAGATGCTAACTGTAAATGGACTCACCATATTGATAACATTTGTAAAACTGTTACGAAACAAATAGGAATTCTCCGCAAGTTAAAATATACTTTAAATCGCAAGACATTAAACAGAATTTATCTTACTTTTATACTCCCTCTGCTTGAATACTGTTGCGAAGTTTGGGACGGTTGTACAACTGCCGATGCAAATAAACTTGAAAAACTCCAGTTAGAAGCGGCGCGTATTGTCACCGGCCTGCCATCTTTTGCTAGTAGAGCGTCTCTTTACTTCGAAACTGGTTGGGAAGTCTTGTCTCAACGTCGCACCCGCCGCAAACTTCAACTTTTCTACAAAATTCACAACAATATGACTCCCTCTTACCTAACTGACCTTCTCCCGCCACTAGTAGCTACTTTAACTCCTTATAATTTGAGAAACTCTGAGAACTATTCCATTCCTAATTTCCGCTTACAATCTTCACTCAACTCGTTCATACCTTCTACTTTAAGACTATGGAATGAGCTTGACACTAATATTAAAACTGCACATTCTTTTAAGAGCTTCACAAACTGCCTCAAAAAACAAAATGAAACATTTAAAGTGCCTGTTTTTTATTTAGCCGGTGACCGTAAGTTAAATATTTTACTAACCAAACTCCGTCATAAATGCAGCCCTTTAAATGATGATCTCTTTAATGTTAACCTAATCAACTCTCCTATTTGTGCATGTGGATATCCTAATGAAAATGCTCATCATTTCTTTTTTACATGCAGTATATATACTGATCAAAGAGTTGAAATGTTTAGAAATCTTCATGAATACTTACCTCTAAGCTTAGAGAAATTATTGTATGGCCATGAAGATTATTCGAGTGACGAAAATAAAAATGTATTTATATATGTCCAACAGTATGTATCGAGTACTCGCAGGTTTTAAATTTGGTCACGTTCTTCTGTCTCCTCTCCAACAGTCCTCATTATCTTTCATATTCATTTCTTAGCTTGTGTCCGTATTACATGGCATAACGTACACTTGTGTGTTCCTTATTATTTTAGTAATCCTCTGTAATGTTTAACTTTCTTTTAAGTGCACGAGAGCGTGAATGCAAGAAGTGTGCGTGTGCTGGAATGTATGTAATATAGGCATGTGATGGGCCATTCAGTTACAGCCAGTGCGGTAGAAACGAATTTTCGAGAAAGGATGGAATGAAAAGGAGAAAGACACAAAGCACGGGACGTGACGAACTGTTGAATAGTTGAAAGTATGGAATAGTGCCAGGATATCACTGCGCTGACTGTGCTGGATGGTTCCATTTTCATGACCAAATTTCAAAATATACCATAATTTGTAAATAAAAGTAAGAATGAATGTGTGCATTATATGTTGAATATTGAGATGTACATTATAATTTATAAACTGCAATGAATAAGTAACATTCTCTCTCTCTCTCTCTCTCTCTCTCTCTCAATAATAGATAAATGTAGTGATTTAAACTATGAAAGCCATCTTATGATGTGTATATACAATTATTTATCTTATAAGGAAAGGGCGTTAATAATGTTCATGTAACTTGTGCCCAATCCTCTTGCAATTTTTGGCAATAAAATATGTTTAAACTAAAACCTGCAGGACATTCTCAGAGCTAAGCGTTTATCCGTTGTTTATCCGAGGCAAAGTGAAAAATACATCGCGCTTTTTTTTGTTCCTCACTGAATGCGTGTGTAATCAGTAAGGAGTTATCGCTTCACTATTGATGCTATTGTAATTCCTATAGCAAACATTTTTTCCTAATTTACTGATGTATGGTTTGCAGTTTTTTAACAGAGAAAATATGATTTAAAAAAAATAAAAAAAACAGTTTTGTTATTGTTGTAAAATAAAATTTCTTCGAAAAGATCAAACACCCCGGATGAAAAACATTAGACAATACCCCGATTGAGATATAAGGCTGGGGTGAGAAATCGTGTCGGGTGTGAAATCGTGTCGGGTGTGAAATCGTGTCGCCTATGCCCATATAAATTGCACAATATCTCATCCGGGTGAGAAATCGTGCAGGGGTGAGAAATCGTGAAGCGAACGCAACAATTTTGCACGATTTCTCAACCGGGTGAGAAATCGTGTCGGGGTGAGAAATCGTGTTGCGAACGTAGAAATTTTAGCACGATTTCAAATGAAGATTACAAAGGAGAGACGCCCGACTTCAAAGCCTGTCCATTTTAACCGTTACGTGACCGGGAGATTCTTTTGGTGTATTTTAAAGGATCTAACTAGTCTTCTTGTCTTATCAACAAGGTGGCGCACACTGAGCCTTCAATTTTTCTATGACATATCCCAGGAGTGCAGAGAGCGAAAGGGAGCGTAACCCCTGGATATCGAGGATGGGGTCGCACGTGTTACAAAGCTAAGGTAGATACTCATAGCGTTCTGTATTTTGTATCTCCATTGAAATCTGTCGAGCAGCTGGCCATGGCGTAATCATCGAAATCCAAGGTTTGTGTAGATATACTATCCCCTCTACACCCTCGAAATATGCCATGACAAAATAGAAAGTTCCATATATGCCACTTTGATGATGATATGTGTTGACTCGTCTCGAAAATGCTAAGAAACGATGCAAGGCAAACGGAATCTCACGGCGACATGTCGGTAAATTTGACCGTCTCTGAGTTGAGTGCAGCTCCCCGTTATACTTTTAAAAGGACAGGTACAAACCATGTACATGTATTGACCAAGCAATTGATCAGTTTTTTGGAACAAATTAAATGGCTATCCGCGACTTCCTTTGATTTCGAAGAGGAGTTATATGCGAAAAAGATAAATTTATTACATGCATTATTTGCTTTTTACAAAACAGAGTCCGCCACGGCATTTCCATCACTGGATCTCTTGATCAGGATGCAGGGAACTGTTTCCTTTGCTAATACTTTGCTGCAATATCACTGGGACAATTACAAAATTCCAAACACTCTCAAAATTTCCACAACATTAAACTATCTATGATAGCACTGGATATTACAGTAAAACAGAAGTAGGACGAAAACCATGATGCGCATGAATACAACTATGTTAATTCTATAGGGGTGATGAACCCTGAACATAGAATCAGAAATCCATTTAAAGCACAACGTTTACAACATTTTATTCAATAATCCAACATTTGTAATATATCACTTAATATATCTTATAATAAGTACACAAATAATGAAAATTTAACAGCCAAAACAACGGAACTATTTTAAATGCCCGCGTCATTTGGCGGACTTGCCTAGCGGCAATAATTCCATTCATCAGTCGCTCACTGTCGGAGTGACGTTTATCTTTTCACGGGTTAATGTTCCTGTCTTTCCCGGGCAAGTATGGGAGTAAAAGAAATCCCACACCGGGAAAAGGGTTGTGCATCTGTTAAGGGTAAAAGGAGCGTGAAATGTGTGACAAAAATTGATAATGCCCCCCTGTTATAGTGCAGAAAGTGATGACGCTACCCTTGTTACAGTGCAGAAAGTGATGACGCCACCCTTGTTACAGTGCAGAAAGTGATGACGCCACTCTTGTTACATTGCAGAAAGTGATGACGCTACCCTTGTTACAGTGCAGAAAGTGATAACGCAATTGTGGCTCTATATTTGTGTATTAAATAATAACACAAATTCCTCCTGATGTTCGTCTGTCATTCATAGATGTAAGGGAGGTAACTCTTAATAATGATACGAAATCTGACTCAATACAAAAAGTAAACAATCCCCTTTTGCAAACGTGAATTTGACAGATATTTAATAATTTTATAGATTTATATAGCACACTTGTGTATGGCACAGGGCCATGGCACATCTCTTTATAAATATAAGTGTATTAGTCGATCGCAGATTAAATATCTTTCCGATATTACATGACCTTAACCAATTACAAAGCCAATCTTTACAATTCATATAAAATCTGAAGTTATACACATTCATGATTTCTTATTCTATAAATAACAAATTATGCATAATCACTTTATTAGCTATAATCTAATTACACTTTGAAATTTAAAAAAATCGAAGGTCCAACCAATTGAGCTTACTGGTGGCAAGCGATCAACCCAGTCCAGTTCCGCTTCATTCCTCTCATCTTTAACAACATATTCGACCCCGAAGACCCAGGAGACCCAGCTCCCGTGGGTTTAAAAGGGCGCACAGTAATGACGTCGAACGTTTAATATCACAAGTGTATAAATGAAATGTAGATCAAGAAGCACAGATGAAGCGTAACTTGGAGAATAACATTGAATTATTATACAGTATTGTTGATGATAATATCTCCGTATTGTTTTATATTATACAGTCCCCAGTTGTCACTATAGATCAAGGAATTGACCATTTTTCATCTGTTATCATTGAAGTATCTGGTCCTTGTTGTGAGTCTTTACCTATTCCTCGTCCTGGTCGCAAAGTCAGACGAAGTTCATAAACCGTTGTTTAACGAAAAGTGTAGACGATAATATAATTCTTATCAACGTAATCTTTTTTTCTTTCAACTCAGATCGATCTCTGGTTAATAGACTATCTCTTGTTGAGGCCAAACGTAAATATTAACGTCACCAAAGAGTAGTCAAGCGTAAGTATTTTAGATCAGAGGGTGACCGTATTAGTATGTTACGTAGGAGAAATCCGAAATGATTTTACCCGTATTTTTAAGAGAAAATCAAACTCCCAACAAACTGACTCGAATCTCGCTGATTTTTTTGGAACACTTCAAAGATGTTTGTAAAGGTGAGGACTCAATTGACCGTTAGGGCGGAGATAACTCAGATGTTTATGATGAATTAGATTCTCCTATTACGCACGATGAAGTAATCAGGTGTTTTGAAGAGTGCTAAACTGGGTAAATCGGCAGGTGTTGATAACATACTTAACGAGTATTTTGTAAAATTTAAAGAAGTTGTTGTCCCGATACTTTCTGAATTATTTAATTCTATTTTTAAAAGGGGAATATATCCATCAAGCTAGTCAAGGGTCATCCTCGATATCCAGGGGTTACGCTCAATTTCGCTCTCTGCACCCCTGGAATATGTCATAGCAAAATTGAAGGCGACAAGAAGACTAGTTCTATTTTGATAGATAGTTTTACGCTCCAGTATTATTTGACAAAGTCTATTGCGGATGTTTACCTTGAGTTAATTTCTAAATTTCGACTATCGACAGATTCTTTTTATCAAATAATTGATCATACATTGATTGTTCCTATTCGACTGTGACGTCATTTCCGGAGTGATATTACACACGTTACATAAACATAATTCATGTGATGGCTTTATGACACTGCATAACACGGTATGCATATGATACTGTATCATTGTATAAATGTTGTAATAGTATACCTTTTAGCCCCAAAGGCTTAAAGTTGATAAACAATACAATACAATTTAGTTCTGCGCCAAATGTTACAGATAGGGGCGGGGTCGAAATGCAAGGTCAGACGGGGATTCGAACTAGACTCTCCGAGCTCTAGACGGACGCTCTAACCAATTCAGCTACCTGGTGCACGTGCCTGGCGATCGATTAAGTACAGTTTCTCACAAAGGAATAAATAGTACATGTAAATGACGCTATTTATAATAAGATATCAGCTACTTAATTCTACAGCCATCATTAAATATTCATTAAGCTGTAATTACATTGTTAGGATACCGTGCCTCTGTCAAAACCTGTAGCTACACACAGGAAACAGTTTTCCCGGCATGATTATAGCGTCGGGGGCCAAGTGGTTAAGGCGTCTGACATTCTGCTACATGTACCACTAGCCATCCACCACTGGGTCGTGGGTTCGAGACCTACGTAGGGAAGTCACCAGGTACCGTAAGTCGGTGATTTTTCTTAGGGAAGTCCGGCTTTTACTCGAACATCAAAACCTGGCACGTCCTTAAATGACCATAGCTCTTAATAGGACGTAAAACACAAACAAACAAACTATAGCTTTTTAAAAATCCTTCCTGAAAAGAACACCATTTCTTGCGGGACTATTATGAAAAATAGTTAATATGAATGAAACAAAATATAAACATGGCTCTGCGTCAAACAATTGGACGGGGTTAGACTGGGATTCGTGCTCTGGGCTTTAAGTTGTTTGTACGCGTATCGCTCTAACCAACTGCGTTACCTAGACAGCGTAAACGTCCTGGTCCGAATATAAACTAATTGAAATTATGGAAGGATACTGTATCAAAGAAAAGCCGACAGGGATCCTTAAAGTGAGAGTGATGTTTCTCTCCTTCGAATAATATATTAGAAATCAATTATAAGCTATCATGACCGGGTTCTCATACCGTTATACACACTCCGATTTATATATGCTGAAAGTTAATGTGTGGTGGGCTGTATAGTATCAAATTAAACTGTACGCTAAAAAAAAACAACCCCAGCTTTCAATAGTTTTCAATAAAGTATTAATATTTGGGGGTTGGGGAGATATGAATTCATCTTTGGGAGAATACTTCTCAAACAAACATATCAGTTATGAAGTTAGATATTTACACATATGAACCAATTAAGATCTTATCTTAATTTTCCATTCGACATGAAATGGAGTCTTCCCTGTCTTAGTTCGTGGAACAACGCGACGTACGTGTTAATACTTCATGTTAGCATCAATTAAAATCTTTCAAGTGTCGTTTCCGACCGAGTTGAAGAGGTCATGGCCCATGGGTATATAAAGGGGCATCACGGTGAAGTAACTTTATTTTTTGTCTTTTTTTTTTCAAATACTACATTAACATATCAAGTGAGACTCCTTATGGAAAATAACGATCGGATTTGGCTGAAATAGATTCATAAAAATGATTAAATCTAAGAAAATCATCGGTATTTCTACCTGTCTGACCAACGTTTTGTTCAGGGATTTCCCTCTACTAGCGCATGCGCATAACACACCATT
>NW_018480073.1:752961-756544 GCF_002113885.1 Mizuhopecten yessoensis | reverse complement strand
CAGGTCCAGTACACTCTGCCGATTGAGCTATATAGCTATAAAGACCTATATAGCTATATACACCTATAAATTATAGCTGTATTGAGCTATATTTTCTCAGATTTCAAATTTCATTAAATTAAAGCAAAGTCGCATAAAACAATAAGGTTTATGGTAATGTTGACTACAAAAAGCATACATTTAGATGTTTATTTTCATTTTTCATAAATGTAAAATTTCCGATTTTTTTACATCATTATTTTTTAAAAAGAATACCCATATTTAATGTCTTTTGTTATCAACTTAATGATACAATCTTCTTTTAAAAGCGACTTTGTTTCGTTTTACTTAAAAAAGAAAATCAATTGAAAATCGCTCAAAAGACCTATTTCACATAGGTCAATAGAGCTATTATAGGTCTTTACAGCTATATAGCTCAATCGGCAGAGTGTACTGGACCTGATCAAGATACGTGCGCTATTAGATTTACATAATTTATAATATTACCGGGTTAAGTAAAATGGTATGATTTGATTATATTGCTGAATTAAACGGTTATTTTTCGTTTTACATGCAACATTTAAATTAGTACTAATATGAATACCCGGCCTCCTCTGCCCTGGCAATATATAAAAAAAAATCAGAAAGGTTTGTCCCATGGTTGAGGGAAGGTGTACATGTTTAGCCCCGCACCATCTGTACCGGTCACATTCTGGTACTAAATTCAATATATTTTTATAAATATCTACTTTATGTTTATGCCTATTATCATTGTTGACATTTGATTGTAAATGTATGACGGGAGAAGGCTGTGATAAATTGTAAAAATTGTGCCCCATCCCTTGTTCAATTTCATTGGCAACAAATATGTTTAAAGCTAAATAAATTTAAATTCTGAATATTGGCAAGCGTGCAATTGACTTCTGATGATGAATAATTACTGTTCAATAAGTTTGAATACGGACTCAGAAGTCATATTATATGGTTTCATAGCGCGGTAAGAAGTTGCAGTTGCATGACGGCTCCTCTCTGGGGGCCCCTGTGGAAACCGTTTCATCTCGCTCAGTAGACCACTTGTGTTTACTGCCGAGTCAGGTGACGTTATCGGCGCTATTTTTAGCAGGGCTTTCCCGAACAATTCAAGTGGTCAAACTGGACATTTGGAACGGACTATGAATATGGGAATAGCGAGGTAACATAAGTGGAAGTGCATACAATATATACATTCATTAAAAAAAATATGGGTCTTCACGTGATGTCCCTTTTAGAGGAAATCATGTCAAAATATTGCCACTTATAATTCATATGGGCAAATCCTGTGCCTGTTTTTCCAATGAGTTGTGACGAATTCTCATAATATAACTGATATTATGTTATACAGTATGAAGTTATATGTTCTTGGATGGTTTCCAAATAAAAGGTCGGTTAATTATTAAAGAAGATACATGTATTATCGTTTAAATCCAACTTTTTTTTTATATATATTTCAAGTCACACTCCAGCTGGATAAACGATACATCCGGTAGTGAAGCGGATGTAAAACCTATCAATCAATCAATCAATCAACCAGCGCATTCCCGCCTACAACGAATTCAGTGAAGCGTAATATCAACATAGAGGTTTAATCCCGCAGTGGTGTTTACCTTAAAAACGTGACGACACATGCGTCACTCTGAGGAGAGAAGGCGGTTTACTATGATATATTCATTCTGTTTTCTGTTACAACTGTACATTGGACCGTCTACAGCACTAGCGTACACATGTAACCGCGGAAGATCTGTTCCATTGGTGTGACACGCGTGTTTTACTAAGAGTATGTGATTCAGACTGTGTGGGACCATACCACTACGGCTAACCTTTCGCCTGTAACTACACTTACGTACATTTACATATAAAGTGATACATATGAGCGCTGGCTATGTCCACTTACATTGGTGTAAGTGAAATTCCCAGTTTCATTATCCCTGCCTTCCTTCTTACTGTGTCGCTCTACTGGCTGTGGAAGAGAGAGATGGCGCGCGTTCCAGGGCCCCGAGGCCTCCCTATCATCGGGAACATCCCCCAGGTGACTGGTGGAGGGTTCGACCAAAAGTTGCAGAGATTTCGGGATCGCTATGGAAACATTTTCCGACTAAAACTGGGCGAGATGACCACCATATTTGTGTTTGGACTTAAGAATATTGAAGAGGTATTGCTCGGACGAAATGAGAATTTTGAGATGCGTCCGAACTGGCTGTATATACCCGATAAAGTCATTCAGAAAAAAGGTGAGAATCTTAAGGGTTCCCTCATACAGGTGGCATAACGGTCGGTGTGGCCATAAAAATGTATTGTTTATTTTTAATGTGTACTATTTTAATGGTTTTCGTCTGATCTATTTTTCTCCTGAGGCGACACGGGGCTCTTGAAATTAATTGAAAATTTTCGGTAGCACACTTGAAATCTTATCTGCATATATTTCATGCAGCTTTTTATATTACCACCTCATAAAAGAAATATTGTTTATCATGTCTATCATATTTGAAATGCTATTAACAGAAAATGTTTTAAATCATACTGTTAGCGAAATCTGGTTATTTATAGTAACCTTAAATTTGAAACATATATTAGATAATTTCAAAGTATTTTGGCTGTTAGATTACATTATGTTTTACCTGTGTTGAGCTTATACGTGTCCCTACAGTACATTAATTAATAATATTACAATATGCTTTGATTTTCAAAGTAGATCCCATCCTAACCCCAGACAGAGGGCATTAATAATTTTAAATACAATATGTCACCTAATAAGACAGATAGTTTTCTTGTGTTTTAAGTGTATGCAATTATATACATATGTCATACATTATAACGGAATACGTACAGACTTACACTTTGACATCAGAGTGTTAAAAACTAACCTTGACACACTATGTTTTGTTATATGGTGCAGGGGCGGATCCAGGATTTCCTAAAAGGGGGGGGCCGATAATTTTTTCTCAATAGTTAACGGTGTGCTGCCGCGCGTTGCGCGAGGAGGGGGAGGGTATGGGAGGGCGTCTTCCCCCTTCCGTAAGGGGAGTTTGGGGGATCTCCCCCCAAAAAATTGTGTTTTCTAGAACGTCTCAGAAGCGATTTCCCGTTTTCTGAGGATTGTTTTTATGTTTAAAGGGGCATCACGGTGAAGTAACTTTATTTTTTGTCTTTTTTTCAAGTACTACATAAACATTTCAAGTGAGACTCCTTATGGAAAATAACGATCTGATTTGGCTGAAATAGATTCATAAAAATGATAAAATCTAAGAAAATCATCGGTATTTCTACCTGTCTGACCAACGTTTTGTTCAGGGATTTCCCTCTACTAGCGCATGCGCATAGCACTCCATTTCTTTGTAAACAAAATGACTCGCCGTGTGAAGTAAGCGAAAGAAAAGTGTTGTACCGTGTCAGCTACGAAACGAAAAGTTGCCAAATGGTCAAAAGATAGCGCAAGGAGTACGTTACGGAATCATTATTGCAGGTGGGCAGTATTCAAAGGAGAAAATAACTGCCGTAGCAGTTAGTACGGTGCATGTATACTGCCGGATAGCCGGTTAAGCTGAAATGGAATCGACAGAAATGCTAG
>NW_018480073.1:720194-751629 GCF_002113885.1 Mizuhopecten yessoensis | reverse complement strand
CCCCCCCCAAATCCGCGCCTGTCAGGTGTTATGTCTCTATATGGTGTTATGTCTCTATATGGAGTTATTATAAAATTACCCTTAGACATGGTGCGTGTTTCGGCGTTGATCGTTTCGAGTACCGACTCCTGTAGGACTAGTGGAAGGCAGACTATTGTGGTTTTGTTGGGACCGATCTATTTATATCAAATAAACGCAACCATTTCTATCGGTTAATAAGAGGGAAGTTTAATTATCTATGGTTAGTCAGTGATATTGAATTCTATGGATATGGCGCCGCGATAATGTCGCACCTAAAAGGCCACCAGATATAAATATTATTACCTTGACCAGGATGAAAACAAATAACCCTACCTCATAATTTGTTGCTTGTAAACAGTCTGGGAAAAAACATTTAAAAACATATCATGGCTTTTAAACGGGCAATAATCAGAAAAACCTCAATTCAAATGGTAGGCCTATATGCTGTAAACCGTATATATTGTACGTACGCGTGTTTACGTAGAAATGGGAGGTCTGTGTGATTGTAATTAAACACTCGGCCTCAATTCTGACTGACTGAGGTTATTGTAATTATACCGCCTAATTTGCCTAAAGCTAAAACACTCGGCCTCAATTCTGTCTGACTGAGGTTTAACACTGCTATTTGCAGGTTCAGTGATCCGAATACAGTTATATTTGTCCGACTACAAACACGTATACATCACAGTTCAACTAAACGGTAAACAAGGTGAAATGATTAACTCATTCACCCCCTGAAGACACGTTTGAACTCTTCCGATTCAAAGCTTGGGATAGTTCATTATGAAATTTCAGGGGTGAATGAGTTAAAGCAAATCTCATTTACGGCGTACTTGTGGGTCCCAGTCACAGGGATCTGCGAATTTGTTACAGTTATATTTCAGTGGATTTAAACTAAGGTAGCAAATTGTACACGTTTATGGTGAATACATCAACTTCAGGTAAAAAATGTGGTGGTCATTTTTACCGAAAGTTGATTTAAACACTTAAAACGTGTACAATCACGCTGAAAACTTCAATTTAGGTCCAAATATAGCTGTAACAAATTTTCTCATGTCCCTGTGGTCCTAGTGGCAGTCAACTCCGTTGAGATTGGCGAGGTTGTGATAAAATCTCTTTAGAGAAAGTATGCTAGTTTTTATTGACAGCTTTATCGAATAGGACATCGGTTGACACGCGCTGTGAACAGTTGTAAAGGAATGTGACATTAAGGATTTTCATTCATGTTTGATTAAATCTGCACAAAAGAAGGCTAGCAGTTAATAAGATTCCATTGTGTTTGTGTCCTGTTTACCTTCTGGGCGAATTTGACCGTGACATCTGTCTGTCGAAACTGAGTAGTCCTTAACACCTCATGGTGTAATGTGACATTTTCTCATTATACTTATATAGTTCTGATGCAAACCCATTTAAGGTCGATAACAACACTGCATCAGTAAAAACCGCACCTTGAAGTAATCAAGTAAATGAAGATACCGAAATTGGTTTTTATTTGCTGGATTAGAACAACTTCTGTTATTTTCAGTTCCCGTCGGNCCCCCCCCCCCCCCCCCCACTCTAATTAAAATTATATCGTAACATCGCTCCCGTTTTCTGATATGTCGCTTATTAGATTGGTCACCCTCACCCCCACCCAATATTGGTATTGGTAAAGGGTATTGAAAGTCTAAAGATCCAATTTTCGACTCCTGAAGTTGTTTTCCTCGTCTTCTTCTTGTTCTTCTTTTTTCTTCTTTTTCTTATTCATCGTCTCCGTCTTCTTCTTTGTCCTCATATTATTCATCTTTTCTTCTTCTTGTTCTTCTCAAATGCTTAAATTTCAACACTGGTTCTGTAAAATGTGATGTACGGTGAATACTTTGGATGAAAATTACCTAAATAGTTCAATAATTGTAAGAATAGAAATGATATGTTTTAACTCGATGGTGCCCTATCGTAACACCACCAAACATAAATTCGTGCAAGAACTATTAAAGAAACGGAATCAGTCTGTGTCTGAGAAGATATCTACCACGATATCACATTAAATATTTTCAAGTTGTGACCGNCCCCCCCCCCCCCCCCCCCCCCCCATCCTCTCCCTCTCTCTCTCTCTATAGCTCTCTATCCGTCTCTCTCTCTCTCCCCTCACTCTTTCTCTCTCTATCTCTATGCAACACTAAACTTAATTGAGAATATTAATCAAATTCAAATTTGCCATCTTGTATATATATTTTTTATCATGTAATTGGGAAAAAAGGACAACTTAAATTGTGCCCAATCCCTTTTGTATAATATATTCAAATACAAATAGGTTTACATCCAAAAACGGAATCAGTGTATCTTTGACGCTTTCCCTCCCCACCTTTTCTCGCATACCCTGAGACCGACATATATATGACGTAAACATTAATTGTGTAGGTGAGTCAGATGACGTGGGGCCGTTCCAGGATACGGATATACATGTATCAATAACAATATCATAAGAAATATCTATTTAGATCAATACAATCTATTAAGGAGACATCCCCGCGTTGATGATTCAGTGGCTATAATGATTAAGCTTAATATTTTGCAAAAAAAGTCTCTTTCCTTTCGTGGATGTCATGAATTACGGATGTAACCGACTTGCGTTCATGCTAGCGTAAACATTAAAAAACAGCCGTTCAATCTCCATTATTGAAAGACGTCAATCTTTTGCATTGAAGATTTGCGGTTAACCGAAACTCGATATAAGTTGTATTTCTCGCTTTTCGCAACACTCTATCAACGAAGGTTGTCGCGTGACCCCGACTATGCAATACTACACGTGTGACGTCACAAATGTACGTGACGTTGAATACTGCAAGTTTTCACCCCATGAACTGCATGGTGTTCCATTCATTGATTGTTTTTTATGAACACACGGCTTATCAAAATGCGTACAAAGATGTGTTTTTTCGAATACAATGTAAAAACGTTGGAATTAGGTTAAACTATAATAGTTACATGTCTCCCTGCTAAGTAAACTCTGACTGCGTATAAATTAGCGTATACGAAATGAGAAAAAGGCTCGGCGGATTGATACTTGTTTTAAATATGGCGCCGTTCACGCTTCAGTCCAATGACAACTAATGCTTGGTGCTTTCGGGGTTTAGTAGTTTCTACTCCTGCGTAACGCTCAGCAAGTTAGGAGTAGGACGACTGGTTCGCCCGTTGTCAGTATAATGTGACCGGGTGGGGTGTCCTGCTGGGTGTCTTCGACAGTATGTACACGCATACACTACACGCATGCTTTTTGCCCACAGAGGGGGCCGGCCTGATATGACCCTAGCTGTTGATAGGACGTTTAACATAACTTAACTCAAAACTAAACCAATGTGTCTGATCTTCTTATTCCATGGATGCACATTCTAATTTCTTCGGTGGTAACGTCAAAAATGGCGGCTTCGTTCTGAAACATTCGACCCCGTCACTCCACGAACAGTGTGTCAATGTGCGTACATGACGATCGTTGTAAATAAATAGAAAATTTTGAAGGGCTTCTCACATTGCTAAATTAAATATCTTTAGTGTTGTTCACTGCGTATTTTCTAAATGTACTCATATATCGATGTAGATTCACTGGAACTATATTGTCCTATCAACCACGGCTACCGCAGTTACCGTCGTGACAACCCACTTCGACTTTTTTCACAATGACGAAAGATACGCATATGTCTGGTGTACACTTTTGCAAGTGAAGCGTTTCTACCTTACACATAAAACAAAAACTGGATACCTATATACAAACGCAAAGTAAATTGAAGAATCGTTAAACGGACGATGATAAATGGCTTAAGGCCACGGACGATCATTTGCAATGTTGGTCATTTCAGCACTTGTTTGAATTAGAGAGCAACCATGTATTCGATCTGTCTGGATTACAAGGTTTGGTGTTTCTTAAACGTGTTGCAGTTTTACATTTAACTGTACACGTGATCACGGTCGCCTTCTAGCTTCACGCTAGACGGAAAATTCCCTTTCGGTTAGTTGATAGAGCGTGGGACTGAGAAGCCCGGGTTCGTTGGTTCGATCCCCCATTGAAAGCACATCACCCTCTTTCAAGTTACAAACGCTGTCGTAACCAAGTTTATAGTGGGTGGTCTAGAGCGAACACATAGAAAGGTCACGGATTAGCGGTTAGGTTTTAATTATGCATACGACATTGGCCGTCTTCTACTGTAGATCCACACTATAAGGAAATACCTCATATGTTAACTAGTAAGAGCGGCGGACGAAGGGTTTGGCTTGATATTGTTTCACGTCCTATTAAAAGCCAATGTCATATAAGGACGTGCCGGCATGTGTGTTGTGTATGCGTGCTTGGATATGTGTATGTGTGCCGGAGACAGGATATATTCACTATGTTGGTGTATATGCCTCCTTACGATAGCGCGGATCTAATGCCAAGTTTATAGTGCTATCTCACTGAAATACCATGTCGAAGCCACCCAGCACAGCATTCCACCCGGTCACATTATACTGAAAACGGGTAACCCAGTTGTTTCCTTTCTCCTTAATGATGAACGTTAAGCAGGAATAACAACTCCCGTTTTAAGGGCTTTAGTATATCTCGGCCTGGGGGTAGAGCCCATTTCCTTCTTTACCTGGGCGAACGTTCAATATTAAAGCCAAAAGTGAGGTGTTGCCAAACGAGACGCAAGGACATATTAAGCTAATTAGAAGGAGAAAGAAAGATTACGATCCCAAATATTGCAATGGGTGCAGCAGACTTACTTTGATCGCGTTTGTGTCCAAAAGAAGAAGGCACAAACGCGAATCCTCAATTCTGCAGGGGGAATTGTGGGGATTGTGGGGCTCATTATGTATTCCCACATCAGTCGCCGTTTACAACACATGCAGTTGGTATGACAGCAGTTGTATTCTTTTCTCGATTACCGACCGGCAGGTATCAATGATCCGGACTGTTCAGTTGACCTGACAGTTTAGACTCGGATAATTACACTGCACCACGATTTAATAAAAAAAAAAATATACATGTATATACTTGTACAATACATAGAGTAAAATCTGCATTATTTTTTCGATTTATTGTGCATGTCACTTAATATTTATAATGTGTCATTATAATATATCGCTGTTACATAATCGTGGATATGAATATGCACATGTTATTGTCATACCACGAATATCAATTCATTTTAAGTATTTATATACGAACACGCCCTACAATCGATGGACACAGATGTACATGTTATGCACTGTTATCAACGCCATGCAGTAACATGCACTAATATAAATAATTTCCGTCTTTTATCATAGTTTTAGAAATCGTTTGTAGGTCAAACATAACACTTACTGATATCAGTTTCCCTTATCGTGACCACTCACGCGTGACCGGGAAGTACAAACAAGTAATGCATAATTTTGATAAGTACGTTGAACACGTATAGACGACATGATGGAGAATTATTATTTGCTGTGATTGCTGGCCCATACCGACGTGTCGATATGTATGAAATTGACACGACATACATGTATTAATGGTGTGTGGGATGGGGAGGAGATGCATGGTGGTTACTTTAAATCCAGTGACGTAATTCGTCTGACTGAATATCAGTGGAAATATCATAATAATAATATACAACATTTGATAAAGTGGGCATCTTGCCAACATAATCCACTCTAAAGAGCTTTACAGTACATAGATATACAATTAATACAATAAGGATATATAATTTTTGAGGAATTCGCAGGAGCTGCCTTATCAGGCGCTAACTACTAGTCCTATGCCACCTGGCTAATATCTCCCTATGTGTGTTCATATTTCCCCCGTATGTTTTTATTTATTTATTTCGATGGGTATGCCACTTAGTCAAATACCAACCTGAAAAATGGAATCGATACTGAAAATATATATCTCCTAACGAAAGTTTACTCAGTTGATAATGACATGTCCTGAAGCCAAACGCCCAGTGTGGTCAGTTTCATCTTTTGGGAAAGGCGGTGATAAAAATAGCTACGACCGAAATAGCGCAATATCCGGGCCTTTCAGTGAGAATTAAACATGTAACACGCTGTCGACTAACAACACATTGTCAATAACGAGTCTGAGTTCACACAAAACACATTCTTGAATTTGAACATTACATCGCAAGTAACAATCATAAGTATCATAATATATACCTCTAATCAGATATTTCTGTTCACATTTGGATTTGAATAAAAACGAACAGGTTCATTTAGATCATGCACGCACTGAGAGGGTGCAGCGGTGAGAATTTCAAACCGCAGAAAGTATTATACATCAATATCAATATGTTTGAACGTAAAATAGATCACATACATGTATGTACTTGTATTCCAGAGAGGCTAGGTGAATGAAGCAAGGATTTACCTTCTCTCCTCGACTGGAAAGACAATTTCGTTAGCTAGAAATTCACCGACAGCTGTTGCTAAAACGTACAGCTGTATAGTTAAGGATTTCCACACTACTGATTAAAAACTCAATCAAAACATTGCCTCTAGTCAATTTCTCGACATGAATTGTTCATAAGGAGTTTCAAACTACATTACATGTATGATAAAGAATGTTGTGACTATAGGTTATAAAAAAAACTTACTTTACTAAATTGACCCTTTAAAGTTCCGTGCCGATCCTAACTCTTGATAGGAAGTTAACCCTATACAATCAAACTCAACCATAAACCACTCCCACTGAAAACAAATCACTCAAGAAACCCACTTCAGTTTTCAGTCCCCCCCCCCCCCCCCCCCCCATTTTATTTCGCCTGACGCTTCTTAGAAAGAAACATTCATCACATATTTTACACAAACATTCTCCGAAAGCTTTTTGAATTATTCAGAATAAGAAATTTCATTCAAAATAAGGCTTTCAATTTCGGTGTTAGAGTGTTTCAAAATCGCTTTTTGTAACGATAAAGCTATATAGGAGTCAGTGAACTGCTCTTCCTAGGCCAGGTTATAGCCGGAGCAAGAACGTAAAGCCCGATCAATCAATCTATCTAATCAATAAACCAATCACCCTAGCTGATGAACTTAATTGCTTTGGAAGCTCAGCTCGAGCGATAGCATCTGAATCGGAGGGTTTGAATCCACGTCTGGACTCGCTTCATTCTTACCCTCAGAACACCGTTGTTGATTGTTTATTTCATCTCGTTTACCTCTTTACGTACGTAGATGTTCTGGGAGGTGCGGTTTCTTTTCAGTAATGACTTATCAATTCTATATTCATGTCAGGAAAACAGTTCTTAATACTTAGATCCTTAAGAGCATGTGTCCCCTTTACTATCACGTACATGTATCATTACATCTGATACACGGAGTTTCTTAATTCCTCATACATCGCTTTCAAGTTCACTACTTAATTCATTTCCTTTAGCCGATGGACCCGGAACTTTTTGTAAACTGCATGCTGATGCAATGATTGAAACGTTTTCCGCTTTAAAACTCACATCCTGTTAATAAACAATACCAATAAACAGAACAACAACGAATAATCAATGACGTCATTTCCGGACACGTACAGATTGTCACGAGATGAAAACTAAAAAATGTAGGCGAAGTCCTTGTATCAGCTTGACAAATAACGGAGATGTAAAGTGTAACGTTCGATGTATCATGCATCATGCAGATCATTTACTAAGTGTATTAAAACGTGGATTAAAACATTGGTTCCATACGAAAACCATGAATCATGTCGAAAGTCTCATAATATCATTTCTGTCCCTGCTATTCGATGCTCGGTAAAAATGACACCCTCAATGATCATATATACGAGTCTGTATGATCATTGGGGTGTTATTTTTACCGAAAGTCTATAATATAAACTTTATTTATTTTACAACAATTATGAAACAAGTGTTTACAACTTATACTCATCACTCTTTTTGGCCCGGATATTAGCGCGGGGGGGGGTCTTACTGTGGGAGATAACCGGAGTACTCGGAGAAAACCCACGAGGTCGGGCAGATGACCCGATACCTTTCCAAATATCGGGGAATCGAACCCCGGCCGCCTTGGTGAAAGGCAAGTGCGCTATTCTCTGCGCCACCCGACCACCCTATCTAGACCCCTAAACACCTTAGTTTAGGTCCAAATATAGCTGTAACAAATTATCAGGTCCCTGTGAGTCCAACGACAGGTTAAATGGTACTTGGGGATTACCCCCACCGTTCTATAAACCATTACTTATTTTTACATTTTATTGCTGCTCTACTCATAGATTTAACAATATATATACTTAATAGAGTTTTTATATGAGAATAAAACACCGCAACGTATTTATCAACAATCCAGGGGAGACGGAATGTATCAAAGAAAGATGTGCTCACTCAGCTGAAACATACGCTTGAGGCAAGGCCTGTGACAAATCGAGTATACCCTAGAAACTGAAAGGCATAAACGGGACTTCACTATACCGGTACACGAGGGTTTTTTAACAATAAATAAGAACTATTTTTAGATTCAATGCTGATCATTGTCATGAAATTCACTTTAAACTGTTTGTGCAACTCAGTCATCAGAAGAACACATTTTCTCAAAACATTGAGCGTACTGTATAAAACAGAAGTCTCTCAGACAGATAAAATCCACAGAACGTGAACGTGAACGTCTCATCGTTAATTATGACGCTTCACAGGTTATATATTTCTTAACTGACTGTGCATATTCCGTCTTTTCGTATTGCAGAGTTGTCTGCTCTTGTGAGCAGGTCTTGATTGTTACGTCATCAGTTTGTGTGAGAAAATTACGTCGTTTTCTCAAAAAATGATGACGTTACTCTCACAAACAAGTGACGTAACGATCAATACCTGCTATCAGGAGCAGATAACACTGCAATACGAAAAGACGGAATATCCTACTTAAAACTTTATCCAGTATTAATGTTCAGAGCTGCCAGCTTTTGCCTTTTCTTGTGTTACACTGTATTATTTCAAATAAACACGAAACATTATATTGACGGATTGTATAATTGTAGTTGACGAGTTGTAACTTAGACAGAGCAGCGTTTCGGGTTAGACAGGGGAAGACTCTAATAGTCACCAAATTTGCACTGAATTGTCTCCCGAATTGCTTGTTCGAGATTAATTGAATCTTCCCCTACCTTGAGGGTGTGACTGAGAAATCTCCAACCCGAGGGTCGATGTCTTTTTGTTGTCTAATCCAACTCTGTCGAGGGTCGTATCATACTGATATTTTACATTTTTTATAACTCACGTAAAAATACATAAACTTTTGTATTGCAATGAATGGATCTTTTTACTATTTGGAATATTTCTGTAAATCATTTTAGACACAAAATCCCCAAATTAAATAACCATATACTTAGCCATTTTAATTGAGCTCTAAAACAGTTTGACAAACAAGATTTACGTTTTCCACATTTAGATTATTTGTTCGGTTCGGCGACTCTGTTAGATTCTCATAATCCCTTTTGTCATTTCAATTAAGAAATCAGGTCCGGGGTCCCGACTCTATCTTCTACTCTTTGTGAAAGAATTACCGGCCGTGTTACAGTCAATTCGGACTCGGGTGCTCTTACGTAACCTTCCTGCCAGATTCGTGTTTTCCACAAATTTCTTTGTCCGAACCATGACCAATCAGCAATAAGGTCCGACTGGACATATGTTTTTGTTGAGACCCCTCAAAGGTAAATAACCTGTACTGCATTACATTGTATAGAAAATACTGTAAATAACCCTCCTGGAACCTCACCAACATTGGGGGCACCTGTGTAAGTTACCTGTCGCTTGTCCAGCTGGTCACTTGAAGATGCGACCAGAATAAAGCACATCAAATGTATCAGGCTGTCTTCATTGTGATTTTACAGGTACTAAAAACAAAACAACACAGCAACACAACAAAAACATTGTAATAGTTAGACAACCAAAAATATCACCCGAGTGTTGAAGATTTCTCTGTTACACCCTTAAGGTTAGGGGATGGTTATTTTTCTCCCATCCTATTATTGCAGTCGCAACTCCACCGACAGTTGTGTAAACAAAAACACATGTGGGGTATGAGTATCGTCATTCACTTTTGATGACGTAACAATTACCGGTAACACATTTTAGTGACGTCTCAATTGAACACGTGCTAATCGGCACGAGGCTATCTCCCCCTATGGGGTGACAAGCTGATCTTTCCCGGCTCAAACGGGAGACACACATGTGAAGGATGGGATAATTCTCTGTCACCTAGGCCTCTCGCGTACGATTTTTCTGTCACACATTTGCTATGATTTTTTTGTCATCCGTAGTGTATTACAGACAAAACGCAGAAAGAAATAACACGATGACGTAAGGTGGAGAATAATTCTGACGTCACAAACAATTTTCGACGGGAGAAGTCAATTGCAGATCAAACAAGTCACATAAAAAAATCCGGCCCTCGGGATCATAATTTGGTTGTCTAACCCTCGGCTAATCCCCTGGTAAGACAACCAAAAATTCACCCCTCGGGCTTTTGACATTTTTCTGTGACACCTCATGGTACGTTATGATTATATGCTTCCGTTTTGTTATCCATTTCAGGGCTAATTTGGACAAATGGCGAGATGTGGCAAAGACTTAGGGACATAATGACCAATACACAGAACTCTCCGGACAGCGGTCAACATACCGAGAAACAAATCATGACCGAAATTCATCACACTGTCAAGCTATTACACACAGGAAGTGACCTCGGTGAAACCGGAATTGACCCCAGCAGTCTTTTTAGCGCTTCCACATTTAATATTCTGTCTTCCTTTGTATTTGGTCAGCGGTAAGTTAAGGCTATACTTGATTAAAACATTGAGATCCACGTACATTCCATCATATCTCTCAAAATCCGCGTCTATCAGAAGCATGTGGCACTGGATTATCTACCTTAATTAGTACCATTGCTCCCCGCTAAGCGGCGCTCCATGATACTTATATTTTTGAATGGAAGTCTGGACCCGTATTCATGAAATCGGTCTGATGCTCAAGCATTAATTATGTGCTTAAACCACAACTGAACTTTCTTTTAACTAGCCTAAACCAAAGTTCTTTTCGAAAATAAAATTTGGCTTAAGTAAAAACTCTCTTCAAAGTTCTTCTGAAACATTACAAAACGTTATTATTTATCAACTTATATTTACATTTGCTCTGTATTGCCACTACATAACACTACCACGGCCAGTTCTGTGTTAGGAGACCATAACACAGGCGTAGTGATATCTCCACGTGTCCGACTAACTACCGGATCGCTATTCCCCTCCGCACTAGCAAGCGGAAAAGCAAAAAAACTCGCTATGAATCAATAATATTCACCGTTTTATGTAAGACGATTTTAAAACGTGAATTGAATATATTGATTGATTAAATTATGGAAATAGTATCGATATTTTCGTGTTCATTTCAACGAACTTTATTTTTTTTAAGGGAATAGTCGCGAGAAAATATTCCGAAAGCAATTCCATGGTCTGTTCTACCTCTTGAACAAACACTGCGAATTTCGAATTTAAAAGTGCGTTGTAAATGAAAATTTATAGAAAAAAATATGTAAATATAAGCCTAAATCAACATTCTGTTCCGTGTTACATGTATAGTCCTATAACACGGAACAGAATGCAGTTTAATACTTAAAAATCTGAAACACAGAATCTGTGTTTGAGCAGGAGAACGAAAGGGGTCCGGTGAATTGAAAAGGCATGGCCTGAACATTCATGTGTGTAAAGATAGTTGCGTAATTATGTATTCTTATTTTCTAACGCTTAACCTAACTNGGGGGGGGGGGGGGGGGGGGGGGGGGGATAACATATACTACAGGTGACTGTTATTGTATTCTGAAGAACCTAGGTGACGATATTAAAATATCACAGATGGGTGATCGGTAACTGATTGGTTTCCTTATCTGATTGACAGGTTCGAGATGACAGAAACAGACTACAGTCTACTCAAGGATGGTATTGCTGATCTAACAGAGAGGAACAAAACCCAGAACCCAGTCAACATGTTTCCAAGTCTGGGTGCCTGTATGACGCGAAAGGTAGGTGTGTTTGTGTATGATGATAGGAAAGGTACAGTCTCCGTGTGTATGATGTACATGTATGACGACAGGACATGTATTGTCTGTGTGTGTATAATGACAGGAAAGGTATGATCTGAGTGTGTATGATGACAGGACATGTATGGTCTGTGTGTGTATGATGACAGGAAAGGTATAGTCTGTGTGTGTATGATGACAGGAAATGTATTGTCTGTGTGTGTATGATGGCAGGAAATGTATTGTCTGTGTGTGTATGCTGACAGGAAAGGTACGGTATGTGTGTGTATGATGACAAGAAAGGTATGGTCTGTGTGTGTACGATGACAAGAAAGGTATGGTCTGTGTGTGTATGACGACAGAAAAGGTATGGTCTCTGTGTGTATGATGACAGGAAATGTATGGTCTATGTGTGTATGATGACATGAAAGGTATGGTCTGTGTGTGTATGATGACAAGAAAGGTATGGTCTGTGTGTGTATGACGACAGGAAAGGTATGGTCTGTGTGTGTATGCTAACATGAATGGTACGATCTATGTATGTATGACGACAGGAAAGGTACGGTCTGTGTGTGTATGATGACAGGAAAGGTATGGTCTGTGTGTGTATGATGACAGGAAAGGTATGGTCTGTGTGTGTATGATGCCATAAAAGGTATGGTCTGTGTGTGTATGATGACAGGACATGAATGGTCTCTGTGTGTATGATGACATGAAATGTATGGTCTGTGTGTGTATGATGACAAGAAAGGTACGGTCTGTGTGTGTATGATGACAGGAAATGTATGGTCTCTGTGTGTATGATGACAGGAAATGTATGGTCTGTGTGTGTATGATGACAAGAAAGGTACGGTCTGTGTGTGTAGGATGACAGGAAATGTATGGTCTGTGTGTGTATGTTGACAGGAAATGTATGGTCTGTGTGTGTATGACGACATGAAAGGTATGGTCTGTGTGTGTATGACAACAGGAAAGGTATGGTCTGTGTGTGTATGCTAACATGAAAGGTACGATCTATGTATGTATGACGACAGGAAAGGTACGGTCTGTGTGTGTATGATGACAGGAAAGGTACGGTCTGTGTGTGTATGATGACAGGAAAGGTATGGTCTGTGTGTGTATGATGACAGGAGAGGTATGGTGTGTGTGTGTGTGTATGACGACAGGAAAGGTATGGTCTGAGTGTGTATGATGACATGAAAGGTATGGTCTGTGTGTGTATGATGACAGGAAAGCTTTGGTCTGTATGTGTATGATGACAGGAAAGGTAGGCTCTGTGTGTGACATTGCATGTATGGTCTGTGTGTGTATGATGACAGGAAAGGTATAATTTGTGAATATATGGTCTGTGTGTGTATGATGACAGGAAAGTTACGGTCTGTGTGTGTATGATGACAGGAAAGGTATGCTTTGTGTGTGTGTGTGATGACATGGAAGGTATGATCTGTGTGTGTTTGTGATGACATGAAAGGTATGGTCTGTGTGTGTATGATGACAGGAAAGGTTTGGTCTGTGGTTGTATGATGACATGAAAGGTATGGTCTGTGTGTGTATGATGACAGGAAAGGTATGCTGTGTGTGTGACATTGAATTTATGGTCTGTGTGTGTATGACGACAGGAAAGGTATGGTCTGTGTGTGTATGATGACAAGAAAGGTACGGTCTGTGTGTGTATGATGACAGGAAAGGTATAATTTGTGAATATATGGTCTGTGTGTGTATGATGACAGGAAAGGTATAATCTGTGGTTGTATTATGCTGACAGGAAAGGTACGGTGTATGACGACAGGATAGGTATGGTCTGTGTGTGTATGCTAACATGAAAGGTACGATCTATGTATGTATGACGACAGGAAAGGGACGGTCTGTGTGTGTATGATGACAGGAAAGGTATAATTTGTGAATATATGGTCTGTGTGTGTATGATGACAGGAAAGCTTTGGTCTGTGTGTGTATGATGACAGGAAAGGTTTGGTCTGTGGTTGTATGATGACATGAAAGGTATGATCTGTGTGTGTATGTTGACAGGAAAGGTATAATCTGTGGTTGTATGCTGACATGAAAGGTATGGTCCGTGTGTGTATGATGACTGGAAAGGTATAATCTGTGGTTGTATTATGCTGACAGGAAAGGTACGGTCTGTGTGTGTATGATGATAGGAAAGGTATGGTCTGTGTGTGTATGATGACAGGAAAGGTATGGTGTGTGTGTGTGTGTATGACGACAGGAAAGGTATGGTATGAGTGTTTATGATGACATGAAAGGTATGGTCTGTGTGTGTATGATGACAGGAAAGGTATGGTCTGTGTGTGTATGACGACAGGAAAGGTATGGTCTGTGGGTGTATGATGACAGGAAAGGTATAATCTGTAGTTGTATGCTGACATGAAAGGTATGGTCTGTGGGTGTATGATGACAGGAAAGGTATGGTGTGTGTGTGTATGACGACAGGAAAGGTATGGTCTGTGGGTGTATGATGACAGGAAAGGTATAATGTGTGTGTGTATGACGACAGAAAAGGTATGGTGTGTATGATGACAGGAAAGCTTTGGTCTGTATGTGTATGATGACAGGAAAGGTATAACCTCCCGTTGTATGCTGACATGAAAGGTATGGTCTGTGTGTGTATGATGACAGGAAAGGTATGTTGTGTGTGTGACATTGAATGTATGGTCTGTGTGTGTATGACGACAGGAAAGGTATGGTCTGTGTGTGTATGATGACAGAAATTGTATGGTCTGTGTGTGTATTTTGACAGGAAAGGTATGGTCTGTGGTTGTATGCTGACATGAAAGTTTGGTCTGTGGTTGTATGCTGACAGGAAAGGTATGGTCTGTGTGTGTATGATGACAGGAAAGGTATGGTCTGTGGTTGTATGATGACGAGAAAGGTATGGTCTGTGTGTGTATGATGACATGAAATGATCGGTCTGTGTGTGTATGATGACATGAAATGTACGGTCTGTGTGTGTATGATGACAGGAAATGTATGGTCTGTGTGTGTATGATGACAGGAAAGGTATAATTTGTGTGTGACATTGAATGTATGGTGTGTGTGTGTATGATGACAGGAAAGGTACGGTCTGTGTGTGTATGATGACAGGAAAGGTATGCTCTGTGTGTGTGTGTGTGATGACATGAAAGGTATGATCTGTGTGTGTTTTTGATGACATGAAAGGTATGGTCTGTGTGTGTATGATGACATGAAAGGTATGCTGTGTGTGTGACAGTGAATGTATGGTCTGTGTGTGTATGACGACAGGAAAGGTACGGTCTGTGTGTGTATGATGACAGAAATTGTATGGTCTGTGTGTGTATGATGACATGAAATGTATGGTCTGTGTGTGTATTTTGACAGGAAAGGTATGGTCTGTGGTTGTATGATGACGAGAAAGGTATGGTCTGTGTGTGTATGATGACAGGAAAGGTATGATCTGTGGTTGTATGCTGACATGAAAGGTACGGTCTGTGGTTGTATGATGTCTGTGTGTGTATGATGACAGGAAAGGTATGGTCTGTGGGTGTGTAGGATGACAGGAAAGGTATAATCTGTGGTTGTATGCTGACATGAAAGGTACGGTCTGTGGTTGTATGATGACAGGAAAGGTATAATCTGTGGTTGTATGCTGACATGAAAGGTACCGTCTGTGGTTGTATGCTGACAGGAAAGGTTTGGTCTGTGGTTGTATGATGACATGAAAGGTATGATCTGTGTGTGTATGTTGACAGGAAAGGTATAATCTGTGGTTGTATGCTGACAGGAAAGGTACGGTCTGTGTGTGTATGATGACAGGAAAGGTATGCTCTGTGTGTGTATAATGACAGGAAAGGTATGGTCTGTGTGTGTATGATGACAGGAAAGGTATGCTCTGTGTGTGACATTGAAAGGTTTGATCTGTGGTTGTATAATGACAGGAAAGGTATGGTCTGTGTGTGTATGATGACAGGAAAGGTATGGTCTGGGTGTGGATGATGACAGGAAAGGTATGGCCTGTGTGTGTATGATGAGGTATGGTCTGTGTGTGCATGATGACAGGAAAGGTATGGTCTGTGTGTGTATGATGACATGAAAGATATGCTCTGTGTGTGTATGATGACAGGAAAGATATGCTCTGTATGTGACATTGAATGTATGGTCTTTGTGTGTATGACGACAGGAAAGGTATGGTCTGTGGTTGTATGATGACATGAAAGGTTTGATCTGTGTGTGTATGATGACATGAAAGGTATGGTCTGTGTGTGTATGATGACAGGAAAGATATGCTCTGTGTGTGACATTGAATGTATGGTCTTTGTGTGTATGATGACATGAAAGGCATGGTCTGTGGTTGTATGATGACATGAAAGGTTTGATCTGTGTGTGTATGATGACATGAAAGGTATGGTCTGAGTGTGTATGATGACAGGAAAGGTATAATCTGTAGTTGTATGCTGACATGAAAGGTACGGTCTGTGGTTGTATGCTGACAGGAAAGGTATAATCTGTAGTTGTATGCTGACATGAAAGGTATGGTCTGTGTGTTTATGCTGACAGGAAAGGTACGGTCTGTGTGTGTATGATGACAGGAAAGGTATAATCTGTGTGTGTATGACGACAGAAAAGGTATGGTCTGTGTGTGTATGATGACATGAAAGGTATGGTCTGTGTGTGTATGATGACATGAAAGGTATAATCTGTGTGTGACATTGAATGTATGGACTTTGAGTGTGACATGCAACGTTCATTTAATCATACGGTTCGGTGTGTACTATGACACTAAACATAATGTCTTTGTGTATGATGTTAGTAATGTACGGTCTTTGTGTATGATGTTAGTAATGTACGGTCTTCGTAATGAACGGTCTTTGTGTACAATGTTAGTAATTTACGGTTTTTGTGTATGATGTTAATAATGTACGGTCTTTGGGTTTGATGTTAGTAATGTACGGTCTTAATAATGAACGGTCTTTGTATATGATGTTAGTAATGTACGGTCTTTGTGTTTGATGTTAGTAATGTACGGTCTTTATGTATGATGTTAGTAATGTACGGTCTTTGTGTATGATGTTAATAATGTACGGTCTTTGTGTTTGATGTTAGTAATGTACGGTCTTTGTGTATGATGTTAGTAATGTACGGTCTTTGGGTTTGATGTTAGTAATGTACGGTCTTTGTGTATGATGTTCGTTATGGGCGGGCTTTGTGTTTGATGTTCGTTATGTACGGTCTTTGTGTATGATGTTAGTAATGTACGCTCTTTGTGTATGATGTTAGTAATGTACGGTCTTTGTGTATGATGTTAGTGATGTACGGTCTTTGTGTTTGATGTTAGTAATGTACGGTCTTTATGTATGATGTTAGTAATGTACGGTCTTTGTGTATGATGTTAATAATTTACGGTCTTTGTGTTTGATGTTAGTAATGTACGGTCTCTGTGTATGATGTTAGTAATGTACGGTCTTTGTGTATGATGTTAATAATGTACGGTCTTTGGGTTTGATGTTAGTAATGTACGGTCTTTGTGTATGATGTTAGTGATGTACGGTCTTTGTGTTTGATGTTAGTAATGTACGGTCTTTATGTATGATGTTAGTAATGTACGGTCTTTGTGTATGATGTTAATAATTTACGGTCTTTGTGTTTGATGTTAGTAATGTACGGACTTTGTGTATGATGTTAGTAATGTACGGTCTTTGTGTATGATGTTCGTTATGTACGGTCTTTGTGAGCGGGGAATCTGTATGATTTACAGACTGTTTCTATTTTAACAAGAGTTTTGATCCATTAAAACAAAAACTGCACTCCAATTTTAATCGGGGTTTCGAAGTTTTTATGCTAGCTCATTTCGGTCCAATATAGCTTTCAGAGAACGTTTTCTTTTCAGAGAGATGAAGCTATTGTAAAGGAAAGCGAACTCTTCATTATCTTAAAGAAATATTTGACCGCCCACGCGAGTAAGCGTTGTCCTGGTAACCCATCACGTGATCTGATGGACACATACATACAACAGACGGAGACCAACATTGAAAGTGATACGGAAAATACAGGTAATGTCTTCCACTTCGTTGATACAGACACTTCACGTCGTGGCTCGAAAGTAGTTATACCTTTAATCTTATACATAGAGAATAATGCATGACTTTTCTTCGCATGCCTTCGGCCCTCGGGCTGATATTAATGAAGTTTCGGGTTGATACTGGGTGTGATATGAAAAAAAAGCATAATTTATTCTGTTTATTAGATACTTACCAATAAAATACGGGTAGATCTATCTTATGATCTATTTTTTCTTTATATGATGAGAAAAAATAGAAGTGTTCCAAAAGGGATGTAATACGGGTTTTGGGGTGTGATACGGCGAGGGCTGATACAGGTTTTGGGGTGTGATACGGCGAGGGCTGATTCAGGTTTTGGGGTGTGATACGGCGAGGGCTGATATGGGTTAGAGCAATTGTATCAGTACTTTTGCATGTGTGATCATTTCCAAATTCCTCTGATACCACTTCCGGTCACTCGCGTGATAAATAGCTATTCTCGTAATGCACCCCCTGGTCGGAACCCCTCTGATAACATACTTCCCAGTGAAAACGGCAATCACGTTCCAAATAGTATACCTAGATAGAAGGATATGTGTGGTTATAATCTGAAGGGGGTCTTGAATACATAAACAAAACAAATAAAAAATCCCGATATGCGCTGCCTTTTCTCTGCAATGTCCAACCGAATCCTGTTTGGCTATCCGTGTCTTAGTGTGTACTCAACCGGATTGTTCTTACCCGGGTTGCGCCCCTTGTCGGTTTGTTTACATGGACATCTGCTCATGAACTGGCCCATCAAAATGTCAACAGATGAAGGCGAACGCCTTCTCAACTTGTTAGGACCACGAATTGCAGGGTTGGATGATTTGTTTGAGAACAGAGATGCTGACAAGGAGAAAAATGTACAATGTAAGGTTAAGACATGAAATTCCACTCTCGGATTCCTAAGACGAAACCTGCGACAGTGCCAAGCGTCACTGAAACTGACTGCATACAAATCGTTGGTGAGATCCGTCCTGGAATACAGCTGCACGATATGGATACAAGATACAAGATACAAGAAACTTAATTTAACGTCGCATATATCAAACATAGAAACATTAGCGCTGTAGCGCTATTTTTTGCGACAAACATGATAAAAAAGCAAAAAGAAAACAACAAATCAAGCTATACACTATCACAGAAAGCTAGCACATAATCAGCGAGTAAAACATACAATAACATAGCAGCATATAAATAGATATCACAGGCACTAAATTTAAAGTACTATACTAAAACATGATGTAAAGTGATAATAGTGAAAAACCTGCATATCACTCAGGTGTTGCTATATAATATATATGCTAATATAGCAAAAGAGTAAAAATTGACATAATAACACTAATATAGTGTAAATCAAAATAGGACGACGAGGTCTTATAAGTAAAAGATATTGAGCTATAATATAGATTAGAAGAGGGCTAGAAACTATGCTGCCAGTTATTGGTATATAAAAGCGCCGTGCAAAGCAAAAGTTAAGCTAAATAGGTAGGTAAATAAATAATAGATAAATAAAGCAGGTAACTAGTAATAAAGACTAAAGCATTGAAAACACATTAAAACTCTACCAGCAAAACAACATCCACTCGCTTGAAAAGGTACAACGCCGCGCTGTCCGATTTATAACATCAAACTACAGAAGGGACAGCAGCGTTACAGAAATGATGGACACTCTAAAACTAGCACCACTAAAGGACCGCAGGAGAGACCATCGGCTTGCCCTTTTTATAAGATCGTGAAGGGGCTAGTGGCCATACCTGTAGATACATATTGACTTCATCAAACACCCGTACCAGATCAAAAAATAGTGAAAATTACCGACATTTCCTGTGTAATACGGACATATTGAAAAAATCATTTTTTCCTTGAACAACAACAAGAGTGAAAAAACCTACCAGAAGACCTCCTCAAAATGCAAGAACTGAAAAGCTTCAAGACAGCACTACAAACTGAAACAATATAAACTTAAAGCGCACTCTTCCAACCCTGGAATGTATAGAGGTCTTCCGTATCAGGAATTCAAAAACACACAAGAAAACTCCCGAGTCCCACATTAGATATTGATCAGATTACTTCTTAAAAACGTTTTACTGTTTTGATTTTTGATTTATTATCAAAAAGACATATGATAAAAAAGTTTATGATAAAGCCTGTAAATAAAAGGTTTTATAACCACACTTAAAAACAATTTTCGGCAAGGTAGTTTCAGATTGACTCATACAGTGCAGACTGAATATAGATCCGTTTTCGATTGGTGAAGAACGCAGTTTATACAAATTGCGAACTTTGTTTTAGATACGGAATATCGACTGTTGTTTATATTTATATATTATGCTTTGATCTGATTCGAAAATGTATACGTGTTATCATCAACAGGTATTTTACATGTGAGCAGCATGTAAACGTTGGCATCAATTGAAGAATCATTACCGCCAATATTAAAAATCTGCTGTTTATCTTTTCAAAATTTAGTTCTTGTAAGCAACTGACATAGACTTCGAGTAACGTTCCGGGTGGTCAGGTATCGCAGTGGATAACCCACTTGTCTTTTGTCAAGGCGTCAGTGGTTCGATTCCCCTATCGGACGTTAATAGGTATGGGGTCACTTGCCCGACCACGTGGCTTTTCTCCTGGTACTCCGGTTTCCTCCCACTTAAAGACCCTCCGCCTGCTAACATCTGGGCCAACAAGAATGATTAATACATTTTGAAAAATTTGTTCTATAACGAGATTTAAGAATATTTTAAAGGATCATCGGATTTGAATTTACGTTACAGGACAGAAATAAGACTTTTAACCCTTTTTTCAACCATCTTTTATTTTGCTAAGTCATGTTTCGGTATTTGTTATTTGTATTGAACAGTCAAGTATACTTGTATGTATCTTAGTCATGCAGCGCAAATAAGACAGTTATATCGAACGAGACCACGATATAAATAAAACATTTCACGTTTTGTACACAGCACAGGGGCGTAGCTAGGATATAAATCTTGTGTAGGCACTTGAACAATTGGCTGATAAATGTGTTTTTTGAGTTTCAAGACAATGGTTTAATAGTTTAGATAAAATCAATTGATAAGTATATCAGTGCGTTTTATGATTAAACATACAAATAATACGAAACAATCAATTTCTTAAAATGGTGGTAATGATTTTAATGTGAGGATTTAGCAGGAGTTTCCCCACTTAAAATATTTTTTAAATATAGCTCATGAAGTTAAATAAACACGAATAAACACGATTCGGAATTTTAAAATCAAACAATGTTTAACTTCTTATTGCTGGGACAGTAGCGTAGCTGCCTTTGACTCGAATAGGCCGTGTCTACACATAATTATGTCAGGTGTTTGTTTTCAGTCGGTTTAAATTAAAACAAGAGGCCCAGAGGGCCTGTATCGCTCACCTGGATATCTAAGCAATCATGGCAAATTATTCTCCAAATGAGACCCAAGGGAATATGCCAGACCACAAGGTCAATCCTTGTGGCATATCTGTATTATATTTTTCATGGCTAGCAATTTTATGTACGGTTGTGTGGTTTGGATCTTAACTGTTGCCAAGCTGTGACTCGAAAACTAGGTCCTTGAGTTGTGGCCAGACCCCAGGAACAATTCTTATATTATGACTGCATTCGTCTCTTTTTACCCAGCATTTGTTTTTATTGTTTTGGTGTGGGGATCTAAACCGTTTCAAAGTTATGACCCATGGGTTAAGTCTACAAGGGTGGGGCAGACCCCAGGGCCAATCCTAATATCATTTGATGTAATGTCCCTCGTTCGATATGCAACTTCGCTAGCTGCAAACCTGTCGTGGTTCCGTTTTCTCATTTTCTTAAGAGTTCCCTCGATTTATTGCCGAACCCCCTTCATAACGCCAACATTGAAATATCGTGGTGTTTAACGTAGTTTTTTTAACATATTTTCAGAGAACAACTTCCTGCGCTCGATCCTTGACATGTACATATACGGATCGGAGATGACTTCTTCACTACTTCTGTGGACAGTTGTGTTCCTGGTCAGATACCCGGATGTACAACGAAAATGTCAGGACGAAATGGATTTGGTTAGTGCGATTGGTTTATAATTTATTTTCTTTCAAACTTTGTCTTTTTTTTTTTTAACTTTTACATTGGCACTTATTTTGAATTATTTGTGCTGCCACAGTTTATCTGAAAGAGTAAATCGAATACTACATGCCATAACCAAATTTCTTGTTTTAAAGTAGGGCTCCGTGTAAGAATCATGCAATGAATGATACATGGGGGTCAACAGATCATGACCAAATTTGGTAGGTTAACTTGACTTCAATCAAGATTGATGAAAACACATTTATTTCTGTTGCCAGGACTCATTGGTTGCCATGGCAACTAAATGTTAGATTGTGGGTTCTGGTTTAGATAAATAGGCATAAATAACTGCATCTTAAATATTCTTTTAGAAACAATAAATCAAAAGCAGACAAATTGTAATGATATATTTATTCATTTACAGATATAATCTACCACAATAAAAGAAAATAAAGAGAAATTTCAAATCCTTAATCAATAAGATCTCCGTATCAAAAAAGAGTACAACACCATTTTCTTAATATTGGAGTTTTCTTCATTTTTACCAATTTTTATGATATTTTTTTCACAAAACCCCACAAGTTAAACGATAATATGTATATACACATTAAAGAATTCTTACTAAAGTTCTTTCAGAAATTAAAAAAAAAATGGCTAAACAAGGGAGATATTCCGTTTTTTCAGTTTTCCCCTATTTTGAACAATATTAAGGATAAACATTCTTAAAAAAAAAAAAAAAAAAAAAAAAAATACATATGAAAGAGTTCTTACTGGAAATCTTTCAGAAAGATTTTTACAAGATTGAAGTTAATGTATGAAAATAAAAGGGAGGTAATCCGTTTTTCATTTTTTTTCCCCTATTTTGACCAATATTTATATATTTTAACAATTACAGGGACACAAAATTAAATTGGTCTTACTTCACCCGCTTAAAAGCAGCAATCAAACGTTTAAACTTGATTTATTCAGAATAAACATTGTAACAAATAAACAAATGGACAATATATTGAAGAAAGACTTTAAAATAATGAATTAAACAGCTGAAAAATATTTGGGTAATTTAAATCTTTATCAGGCAAACAATAAGGCTAATTACCAAATGTGATTTAGATAAACTTGTGATGTCTGAAATGAATTGTCTGTTAAAAAAAAAAGCTTTACATCTATCATTGTTAATTTTGACAATTCTAGCATTTAATTTCTTTTTAATATCAGAATTGTTAATGTTGTGAAAATCAATAAATATATAAATTGCTAAGAAAGCAATACAAAGCATTTGATTTTTCTACTATATGCCTCCTCTCAAACATTGAATAAATCAACATGTTAAATGACCTCAATAGTTCTTACTTATTTTTTTAAATAATATGAGATCAATTGTGATCAGATTTGATTTCAAACATTTCACTTTTCAATGAGGGTAGAGTCACATAGACTGTATATATTTACCCATAATATTTTTGAGGAAACTGTTTGTACATTTTAGCACCCTAAATCACAAGCTATACAGTGACTATAAGCAAGTTATTCAACAATCATTTGTTGAATTTGCAGAGATAATTGATTCAAATAATTCAGATTGATTGATTGCAACAGCAGCAGCTACCAAGTCATAATCTTCAGGTACTTTTTTGTTGTTGTTACTTGAATTAGCAGATACCAATCGAGAGAAAAAAGATGTAATCTGAGTACTATTCAAGCATTCATTCAACTGAAAAACTCGTCTGCCCTCAGTATCCCTCATTGATTTCATTTCTGATGCAACATCATCTGGACTACATTTGATCTTGCTTTTCTCTCCTTCATTAATTTTTTGGGGGCAGCCAAGTTGTTACTATAGCAATAACAATAACAGTGGAGCGCCCCCTATGACAAAGGGAGATAATTTTGATAGTTTATGAGGCGAAATTGGAAAAAAAACCACCAATTTATTCAGAAATAAATGATTTGCACAGAATTTTGTCATATTTTATAAATGCAGTTTTACCATTAGGTTTTTCATAAAAATAAAATGTTTCATGTTATAAAAGGGGTTTTATGTTTATTGGGTGATGAATTATGGCAAATTTCTATAGGATATCCCTATGATTAATACATAAATCCAGCATACAATACAAAGCCCAACATTTTTTTTAATACATTATTATCGAAGACAAAAAACCAAGGGTAATAGTTACTAGCTATCCATATTTCAATTTAAGCCTGAAACCATTAACATTTGTTCTGACCCATGTATCACCATTTCATTGATGGCTGCATGATCCTTACACGGAGCCCTACTTAAGCACACTTTGTGTGATATAAAACAATGTGTAGGACAATGAACCCAAATTCTGTGACGTTATACACACATCTTCTGCAATCTGAAACACCTTTCATGTAATATTCAAATATCATATATAGTAACAAACTGGCCTTTATATTCGACAGTCTCGTTTGAACAGACTTGTCAATTTTCAATTGTACAACCATTCGATGAAACATTTTAAACGAATTTTACAGAAAAGAAAAATTGACAAAAGTAAAGGGGAATATTTCAAAATTAAAAATAAAAGCGTTTTGTTTGTCAGGTTGTAGGAGACCGGGACCTGACGTCATCAGACAGGGCCAATGGTAGTCTGCCGTACTGTGTGGCCGTATTAAAGGAAATCCTGAGAATATCTAGTCCGGGTAGGTGTGATGAATTTACTGGGCACATTGATGGACTTTTGTTGAGGTCAATATGCGATTATATAGACCTTTAAACTATATATTAACCGAGACGAACATGAAATATTTGTGAACTTTTAGAATTTGCAATGTCGTTGTTTTTTTCCACAGCTGTCATGACAACACTGCACACCAATCACAAGAGTGCTATTGTCGGCGGTCACTTGATCCCTGAACGCTCATTGGTCGTCTGCGATCTGCATAACCCTCGATTCGACGAAAACCTGTGGGAAAACCCCTCTGAATTTAAACCAGAGAGATTCCTTTCCAAGCTGAGTGCGGAACAAGAACGAGTTGCTTCCCTTTCATTTGGTCTTGGTACGTATGTATGTTTACGTTCCGTTGGGCCGTGCTTGGCTGATTCCATAATGAACTATTACAATATTTGAATTGGAAGAGTTCAAATGTTTTTATATGGGTGAATGAGTTCAAATATTGATAGGTTCCGCCGGGGAACACATCTTACCTTATGTCAGCAGTACCGTATTCGTCAATTTCGCTTATGTATGGTTGCTTGATAGGACAATATATCAATCTGGTAATCTGTCACCTTAGAGCGTTTTTCCCCCGGTTGTACCAGGTGTTGTCATAGCGTATTCTAAAATAAGTCCTTTTCAAAAGAAGTTTTCATAAAAATCTTAAAAAAAAAAAATGTTTGAAAAGGTTGCCATCCACGATTAAAAATGCACACCATCAAAATGAAAGCCTAGTTACTGGCCGCAAATTATATGGACAGAGATTATAATTGAACGGGGAAGTTACTCTCAACAAAAATATATAGCTTGTTTAGCTTGCTTTATCTTCTATATAGAAGGGAGAATACTCCAGGTAAAAACAAAACAGTGCGAAAATCGTCTTCGTTATATTGACTGACGGTATGGTATCCTTTAAATGAATAGGTTCACAGATCACATTTTCTGACTTTGGTTGATTCTATTTCATTTAATTTTGACCAATCAGAAGTTATATACAGTTTACTTAGATCTGTCCTCAAACTCATAACCCCGAGAGGCTGTATTAAAATATACCGTGCTTTTTGTTTTAGGTCCGAGATGTTGTCCAGCCAGGAAATTATCGGAAACTGCGCATTTCCTGTACTGCATGAACCTCATACGTCACTTCCGCATTCATCATTATGATGAAAGTGTGCCTATACCTTTGACCGCAGATTACAAAGGCGTTTCTCTTAAGCCCCGCCCTTTTAAGGTAGTATTTAAACCGAGGGAAGTACAGGTACAAGTGAGCCAAGGTTGAACCAAGCTGGCCAGATTCGGGACATATATATGCATCTAAGACACCTGTTTGATGTTACTATTGACAACCGGTTAGTGCAATAACTGAATGGATTGGATCGTTAAGGCAGCTCAAGATGGGAATTCAGAGGAGACTGCACCTGCAGCAGATCTGTGTCCAATTGAAAGTATGATGTGGATGAACCGGCCTATGATGTCTGTTATGAACTGTTTTTTGTAACATTCAGTGTTTAAACGAGATTTCTTGGTGTCAAGGAACATGTCTTACTAACTTAATTTATTCACCCCTGAAGATACATTTGAACTCTACCAATTCAAAAGTTGGAATAGTTCATTATGAAATTTTAGGGGTAAAAGAGTTAAAATAAATGATGACATGACATATATAATTTTGGCCAACCAAGCGTTCTGTCCAAAATAAATTATAAATGATAATTGGTCATGTTTTATCCGTTCGAACATTGTTGTGGTGCCGATAATGCCATGCATTTTCAACCAACTGTTCAATCTTTAAGATAAAACGCAAAATATGAAATTGAATATTGATCTACATGAATATCCATATATCCCTTTATATCTGTGATACAATTTCTTCCACAACCACTGTAGGTTTCCTCACTCCCGACTCATTGGATAAACCTGCTACGAGTTGGTAAACATTTGTGGTTTTACCCACTAGTGGGTAACACCCTGGACGTGATTCCATTGGTCAATCTCCTTATTACGACGTCAAATAGCAATGCCCTGTGACGTCTCTTCCATTATGACGTCATAGTTCATGGCGATTGTTTCCTCGATCGAAAACATGAATAATGTATTCCAAAGAGAAACATCGGGGTTTCTAGATATAAAATCTGAACATTGTGGGGGGAAAAAAGGTCCCGAACTCGTGATGGTTGCTTATTATGTTTATCCAAATCTTGATAGTTAATTTCAAAATTGTAAAAGACACACGGCCAACCAGTGTCGTTATACAATTTGAACATTAACAATCTCGAAGTAGATACACATTTTAACCAACCATCATTCGTTGGGGAACCTTTATTTATGTTCTTTATCGTTTGAATACAAACAGTTAATATGCATCTATTTTGTGAAACCGCAATTGGCTTGAACCTAATCTTGAAGAAAATGGTTTGAACTTTGTACAAATACCAATAATGTATGTCAAATTATTTTGTTTCTATGTCAAGAAAGAGTATTTATTAATTTGACACGAAAACAGCATTATGCATATATGTTACTTTATTGAGTTTCTTGAATTGTATTCATAAATGATATAAATACCAATGAACAACACAAATTTATGTTGTTGTTTTTTTTTAAATTTTAAATCATGAAAATATGTTCGACCTCATATATATTAAGTTCAATATGAACATAATGAAATAGAGGAAAACGCGTTATCATCTATATATATGCAAGACCCCACACTTGTGTTTTTCTAACGAATCAGAAAGCACGAGTTTATTGCGCGAACGAATATATTCCAAGTGCGCTCCTATAAATGAGTGTTTTCTGATTCGTTAGAAAAACACAATTGTGTGGTCTTGCTTTTATCACATACCTTCCGTATTTGGTAAAGATCGATACAAATATTTTATAAACTTTGATATTTTTTGCAAATACCGGGAACTTTTCAGTTCGCCATGACAAGGGAATTCCCATAAAAAGTAGTTCCGGCTAGTAGGTAAATACAACATTCCGTATTGCACATGTGCAATACAGAACGTTGTAATTTATGGTTTGAAAATTGCTTGTATTACTATAACAAGATTCAACAGGTATGTGATAAATTACTTTATACCACCTACCGGTAGCATGATAAATTCATTTTCATGGGTTGTCAGTATGAGAAGAAGTTGAGAACGACTTGAGAACAACTTGAGAACCGATGTTCCCATTCTCCAGCACTTGGTAACGTATTTCCTCAAAAAGGAACGTCAGCTCGCGCCAGCTGACGTCCGAAACAGGAAATAGTATCCCAACAAAAGTGATCCGCGTAAGAAAATAGTCCGTCATAAACATATCAATACAAAGTTACGGGAAAATATTGTGAGAATAACAACACCGTTTCAGGTGTAAATGTGCATATTGAAAAGCCAATGACAATAGGATTGTTTTAAAAATATGTATGCTACAAAGTTTTAAGGTTCATTGTATTCCTCCGCGCAAAACTTGTATTTGTATACGTTTGTCACCGGCGATCGTTGACGATTGAGCTTAGAAGCCAATGGGGAAATTTGGTGTCTAGTTTTTTAAATGGAGAAGTATATAAGGTAGTGGTATATAAATGTTGAATAGTTTATCATACAGTATTTTCAGGGTTTGTCGTTCGAATAATTTTCTCATCGCTCGCACGTCGATAAAATCTCTCGAGACCACCGAAAATACAGTGTGATAATCTATAAATATATCACAGCGTCAGCAATAGTAGCAGTAGACAAAACAAGAAGTCAGAATCGTGGAGAATAAAGGCAGCGGCAAACGGAACAGTTATATGCTTAAATTTACGCCCATCGAACCCATCCTCAAACAAAGAGTTTCGCTCTCTGCCTCATATCTTCTCTGGATCTTCACCACTTTGTTATGAATTGAAAAGGAATCGAGCGGTAGCATGACGGTAAAATCCACAGGTTTTGAACATTGGTATTGGTCCTCTGTAATCGTCAAAGGACAAGTGTCAACCAGGCGATTGTTTTTTTTTTTTATATTTTAAACAAGTCGGTGTAACAGTAAAATCGACATGCATTAAAGCATCCTCTATATCCAGGGGTCACGCTCACTTTAGCTCTCTATACCCCTGGAATATGTCAAAGTAATAGCGAAGACTCTGTGTGCACCATCGTTGGGGATTACACGAGTAGACTAGTTTGACCCTTTGATTTACATTAAAATAATCTGGCGGACGCGTAACGGTAAAAATCTTACTGGCTTTGAAGTCGGGCGTCGCTCCTTTGTAATCTTCAAAGGACATGTATCAGCCTAGTGATTGGTCAGGTGTTTTTTTTATCTTGCACCAATCAAATAGCTAGCAGCGTGCCTTCAATTTTGCTATGACGTATTCCAAGTGTGTAGCGAGCCATCCTCGATATCCAGGGGTTACGCTCACTTTCGCTCTCTACACCCCTGGAATATGTCATAACAAAATCGAAGGCTCGGTGTGCGCCACCTTGTTGATGAGACAAGGAGACTAGTTCGATCCTTTGAAGTACATCAAAAGAATCTGGCGGTCGCGTAACGGTAAAAACTTACTGGGCGTCGCTCCTTTGTAATCTTCAAAGGACATGTATCAGTCTAGTGATTGGTCAGTGTTTTTTTTATTTTACACCAATCAAATAGCTAGCAGCGTGCCTTCAATTTTGCCATCACATGTGAGCGTAACCCTGGATATCGAGGATATTGAAGTTGAGTGTAGCTCCTCAGTTATCTTCAAAAGGCAGATATAAACCCTTCTTCGTTACTCCTCGACGACCAATCGTTAAGGCTGATTCCTGTCCTTTGAAGGTCACAGCGGAGCGTCACTCATACTGTAGTCAAACCCAGTCAAGTTTACCGTTACGCGACCTATCAAGGATCAAACTAGTCTTCTCGTCTCATTCACAAGGTGGTGCACAATGAGCCTTCGATTTTGCTATGTAATATTATTCCAGTGGTGCAGAGAGCAAAAGTGAGCGTAACCCCATGGAGTATAAAAGATGCTGACGGCCTTGATAGTGTTCACAAATCACTTTAATCGGTTCAACACACAATCTGATGTAAAAAGGACAATATTGGAGGGAGTGGTGCTTACTGTTCTACATTTACATAGAGTTGTCGTTCCTTACACACTTTTTCACTTTCTAAAAAGACAACCTTTTTGGCAAAACTAAAACTCATTTTCAGCGCTTTTTTCAGAAATACTCAGAATATGGCTAGTATACGATATATAGACTTTTTTTTAACCTTGACCACAGTGTATTTCAAATTAAGTTGATGTGGATATAGAGGCCACTTATATAAATACCTTCGATAGTTTATTGAATATTTTCCCCTGCTTCACGAGATTTAAAATATTCCTATTTTGTAAATTATTTTCGCAACATTTTTATTTTCGCCTTTTCGCTCTCCGTAACATGGACGAATATTAGTACACACTATACCATTAGTAGTTATTACATGGGCAGGGTTAAATCAGCATTTGGCGAATATAGTAATCCCCGCCTATTTCGCCCTCCGTAATAAGGGCCAAAATATATATGGGCGGATTGGTCGAGTGGTTAACACTCCGACCTTCCACGCAGGCGGCATGGGTTCGATCCCCGAAGTCGTCGTACCCATGGATATTCAGAGAAAGTGTTTTTCTCCTGCGCACACAACTCTAACAACCCAGGCGGAGTATACATTAGTCTGGGATGGATGTTGCGGTATCTGTGCTGTAGCATTCAAGTGAGGTGACAAATGATGCCGTTTGAAGCACAGTTCCACTTCAAACAGAACACATTACATCTCTAGCACACACGCAGGCATACACACATAGTGAGATATTAACCAGGTGGCAAAGAACTAGTAGTTAGCGACTGATAAGGCAGCTTCTGCAAATGCCTCAAAATTGTATTGATTAACGTATATGCTAATTGTATTATTTGAATATCTTTGTACTGTAAAGCATTTTAGAGTGGCTTATGTTAACTAGATAGGGCGCTATATCAAATGTTGCATATTATTATTATTATTATTATTATTATTACAAGCTAACCGGTAATAAGATTTATATATATATTTTAAATGCCGCCGTGACTATTTTCCATAATTATGTTTATTGAAGATTTAAAAGAAACCGTGGTTAGGTATACATGTAGCAAACACTAGTGAAAGCAAGTTTTTTTTTATATAAAAGCAATGGATAAAGTCTTGAGTGTAATCAGCCCAACAGAACTCAAAATATAAGTAGTGCATTTTATAAACTGATTCTCTATTCATATAGTAACAGTGATAGAGACCTAACACCCGGGCCTGGAAAGTTGTCCCAAGCAGGCACTTTCTTTGAAGAAGCACTGTATAAAGTCAAGAGTGTAATCAGCCCAAGAGAAATCAAGATATTGTGCATTAGTGCATTAAACAGATTTTCTATTTAGAGTGACCCATTGACCTTTGACCACTGGACCTGAAAAGTTATCCCAAGCAGGCACGTTCTTCCAGGAAGGACAAGATAAAATCTGAGTGTAATCAGTCCAACAGAATTTGAAATACAGTGCACAAACTGATGTTCTATTTATAGTAAGTGACCTTGACCTCTGATATCAAAGGCTGAAAAGCTATCCAAAAGGTTAAGCAAACATTTTATTACACTGCAT
>NW_018480073.1:626126-720115 GCF_002113885.1 Mizuhopecten yessoensis | reverse complement strand
CTTGGCAGGTGAGCTAAAAACAGATAGAAGGACAGACGGAAAATCTGATTACTAAAGATGTGCAGGGGTCCTAACAACAAATTGTGTAATTGAATCGGAGAACCCCCCTTGTGGACCCCACTACTCCCCATAGGGAGCCAGAGTATTATGAGAGAGACTCTCTGTTAAACGGCATTCAGTCTTCTTAACCAAGTAATGCTCTAGACCATTGGTTTGAAAACATCATCAAGCCATACAGAAGGACTTCAAATGATGTACTGTATCAGGTGATTTATGTCCTCGAACAGCCAGGGTCATATGAGGACGGGTGTCACCTATAGAAGAAAGCTGCAATTCGAAGGAAGTGCATGTGTTGACGGAACAAATACAGTTACTTATAAGAATTTCCTATGTGCAAAGGGCTATAACTCCAGAAAAACTAGAACATGGACACTGGATTCTAACTCAAACTGTAATCCATTATACATGTATACTAAGTTGCAAATAATATGGAAAACAGTTAATTATGAGAATTTCCTATGTTCAAAAGTGCCATAACTCCAGTCAAAAATGGAATTTTAATACATGGTTCAAACTCTGTAATCTATTATGATAAAGCCACAAACAAAGTTTCAAATTGATATGGCAAGCGGTAGCGAAATAAGTCCAAACAAAAGTTTATTTTGATAATTTCTTATGTGCGAAGGGCCATAACTCCAGCAAAAAAAGGAATGTTTACACGGGATTTGAACTCAAACTGTAATCCATTATGACAAAGCCACATATTAGGTAACAAATTGATGTTGCAAGTGGTAGCGAAAAAAAGTCTGGGAAAACATTAATTATGAGATTTCTTATGTGCGAAGGGCCATAACTCCAGCAACAAATGAAATATTGACACAGGGTTTGGACTCTAACTGTAATCCATTATGATAAAGCCGCATACTAAGTGGCAAGTGGTAACGAACAAAGTATGGCAAACAGTTAATTATGAGAACTTCCAATGTGTGAAGGGCCATACATGTAACTCCAGCAAAAAAATAAAATATTAGCATGTGATTCAAACTTAATCTAATCTGTAATCTATTATGATTAAGCCACATACAAAGTTACAAATTGATATGGTAAATGGTGGCCAAACAAAGTCTGGAAAACTTAAATGTGACTGCCGCCGCAAATGACAATGTGTGATGACGGACAGACTGATCCTTAAGTTTTCGCCATGCTTCTCAGGCGGCACAACCAAGGAAAGGCAGAACAGTGAAGAAAGAAAGGAAAGATTTAAGATCCCAAGTGTGTTGCAATGGGGGCAGAAGATCTATTTTGGTCTGTTCAATGTCCCCCAAGTAGTAGACATGAAAATAAATCCCCGATTCTTAAGGGGGCGAACTTTTAGCCCCTCCCCCATGTACATTGTATGTAAATTATGTTTTGATAGATTCGATGACTCGAGTAGAAAATTGTTTGATTCATGTAATCTTGAAAAAGAAAGTAAAGGGACATAACTCTTTATGTAGACTCCAATATAAGTAATTTGTGCTGATCTGACAGATCTGTCAATTCAAGATCTATCTGTACACCAAATTCAAGAAGAATTACACATTATTATATGTTTCGCATGTCTGAAATTGTCTGACATTGTCAGTATGGTAAGTTTTAAGCAAAACTTCAAAACTTTCTAAAATTTCTGGATGTTTTTTTCCAAAAACAGCGGGAAGAAAATCTACATTTTAAAGAAAGTGGTAGCTATGGGAGCACCCTATATATGTTATAAACAAAAAAATATTGGTACCTTGCAAAACAAAAAGCAAATTTCGCAAAACCACCAATTCTCAAAAATCACCTAAACATGACATATTTTATCTAAAAGGAAACTTGGAACTTACAGAAGTAACAAACTATATCCGATATATAACAGAAAAAAATGTGAGGAAATCATGTGAGGGACACAACTCACAGAAATATTATCCAAAGGAAGACAATCAATCATAACCGCACAAATACTTAGAGTACCTAGCAAGTGTTCCTAGTTTAAAACAGAGAGTATGAGTATTACTTGAAACAAATTTTAAAATTATATAAGAAATAATTCTCAGGGACACCATCTAAATGAAAATTAATTGATTAATATAACAGTCGAGATGCATTAAAAATCCTCCCCACATGGAAAGTAAAACAAACAATACAGTAAAATGTTCAAACCCGGCGTGCATGGTGTCAAGTTTCACCTTTTGGCCTTTTGTAACTTTCAGCTTTCTTGGCGAATTTTGTGCATTTTTAAATATCTCTCATTCTCATCAGATGTATATGAAGTGCATAACAAATGGAAAAATAAAAATATGAATGATAAACTGGCAGAATAAGATGTATAGGAAAGCAAACAAAGGGGCACAACTCTTCAAGTTCATGAAAATCCAGCCCTTACTTTCTTCTATTTTTAGGATGATTCCATACCAAAGTCAAATAACTTTGCCTACTGCAACTTCTGACAGGTCAATGACCCTTGATGAGACTTATTTAGCTGTCAAAAATCAGACCAAAAAATACTGCAGTACAATTTTATGTCAACTTACGTATTAGTGGATTTTAACACCACTGTAAATATGAATGTTGAACAGAAATATTTTAACATTTAAGCGAACACATTTTTTTTTACAATCCTTTTAATAACAGATTTAGGGAATGAAGGGTTTAAATGTTGTTTGTTGATGTTTAGTGGATCGAAGAGATACATGTATAACATTTTTTTTAAACACAGATTTCTAAAAGATATGATTAAGGTTTCAGACTCTTTTTGGTTACCAGTATCTTGTGAGGAAACTCCATGTATTGTAGCAGAAAAACGTCAACAAATAATATGAAGTGTAGTGCAGTTGATATAGAAAGCTCAAATCCTGCTATATATTTGTAGTAAAGTTGTCAAAGAATCAGATATTTGGCAGACCTTTCTTATACATATGACTTAAAAAGGGTTGCGAGGATTTATAAAACCCAAAAAACAAACTGATTCCTATCCCTTATTCCGTCTTTGCGTATTGCAGAGTTATCTTCTCTTGTGAGCAGGTATTGATTGTTACATCATTTGTTTGTGAGAGTAACGTCATCAATTTTCGAGAAAACGACGTAATTATCTCACACAAGCCAATGATGTAACAATCAATACCTGCTCACAAGAGAAGATAACTCTGCAATACGCATAGACGGAATACCGAGAACAGTGTGGAAATATAGATGAACTGAAGGTATTGAAAATAACGTCAGGTAATTCGAGTAAAATGGACTTCCATCATAATTTTACATATTCATAATGTGTTTATACAGACTCCCTTAAAAAAAACACATTCCATACATGTTTTCAGCCTTGTTCTCTAAGCTTTCAAATTATTGAACCTGGCACAGGGACAAATTACCATCCTATGGTCCCCATTTTTTATATCATACATTATATAATACACATATATTAGAAACTAATACCAAGTTCCTGTGCATGTAAATAATAATGGCGGCGCCCAGTACCAAGTTGCCTTGTCGACTATATGTCATGATTTATGTAAAAAAAACAATGGAGGACAATACTTAAAAAAACATTTTCTGTATATGATCAGTTGGTAGTGATAATTGACCATATTCTAACTGTAAATGATAACCAAGGGAAATACATAGGCGACCAGTGCTGAAATAATCTTGAAAGTTTAAAGTTTTGCTAGTAAAGTGTCTATGCAAGGTGGCAGGGGAGGGAAATTAAACACAAGGCTAAATCTGCCAAGGTTGAATAGTACAAATTTAAATTATGAACCCTTGGCTATTAAAGATGGTGAGATAACGAGGTAAGTTCGTAAAATAAGATGTGTCTTCAGCAGTATGCTCCAGTGAAATTACACTATAAAGTCAGCATCGGTCCTGCGCTATCACAAGGAGACAAACATGAACATACCATAGACTCCAAAAACACAAATTAAATATGCACAAACTCACCACACGCATGCATCTAGCAAATGGGGGAGGCCATCCTTAAATGACCATGTATAGCTGTTGATAGGACGTACATTAAACAATACTAAATCAAACCTGAAGTTTATTTTGACATAAAGATCTTATTTATTTGGATAATTTCATGGAAATGATGACTTGTTATTTTAAACAAATGATTTGCTAATTTCAGCTTGCATGCACTGTATGAATGTTATTTTAATAACATTGTACCCATATGAATCCATGATTGTCGTGAAGTGGTGCTTTATTTGAATTTAATACATTTGATGCTCTATTACCTGACCTGGAACGCATTCGTAGCCATACCGAGACAATACAATACTGTGGTATAACTGAATATATATTGTGTACATAGTTTAAGCGTCTGCGAGACCAGCTGTTCTAACTTACAAACGTCCAGGTGACGAGAAAGAACACGAGAGAAATGTTTTTGACTTTTGACAGGAGCTGTAGGCAATTCACACTTTTCAATTTGTACTATTCTTCTTTTTGGATAACAACGCTTTAACCTGTAAGCGATAAATACATCACTGGCGTCAATCCGAGCAGCATCAATACTTAAAACGTCTTTTAATATTAACGGCTACCAAACCCTTGCTCCTGGTAACAAATAAATGCTATGTTCCAATCACCTGCTCTCTGGACTGGCTTTTAAGTAAGTTGTTTTAGTGCCAAAATTTTGTACAGCATGATTATTTAGCCTCTTTATCTTAATCCATCCAACGTAGGTATCTTGTGATAAAATTTGTTGTTTGCCTTACACTGTAACAATGTTTCAAGCTCCTGAGAGCTTATGTTAACTATGACATATATTTAACGTAAAATAATGATTCTTGTATATTTTATTTTGAAGTAACATGCCAATATGCTTTTTCCGATAATTTTAAGGTAAAAAAACACACACACACAAGCTTTTAATCACGAACTTTTCCTCGAATACGCCTATGTATAATCTTCGTCACGATGAAGGACATAAGTTAACTTAAGGTATACTGTTGATGCCGACATGTACAAATGTATGTTAACTGTAAAACGAAAGTAGGTCTGCGCGATCGCAAACATTTAATGCTGATATTTCCGCATAAATGTCAGTAAGTACTTGATGTGATAGCAATGGATTAAACGAGTGTTACCTTGTGTTGGATTCTAGCACATCAGTGTCTCAATACATACGGTATTAATCTGTTAATGTTCGATAAACGTCTGTTTATAATTACTGTCCTGATTATGTTGTGAGCTATTTCCGGGTCACGTTCTCGTATCAAGTGCGCTTCCGGTTACGTTATAAAATGCAAAATCATTTTGATATTTATTAATAAAAGATAGTTTAAAGAATAAACTAGTTAATAAAACAAATATCAATACATTGTAAATATTATTTTCTTGAATGTTTGCGAAGCAGACGACGTTTGATCATAATCTGGAAACTAGAACATTTTTTTCAAATAAAAGGTGTTTTAACATTTGAAAGAAAAAAAATTGAAGGAGAAAAAATAAATTTGTTCTTTTATGAATTAATGAAAGTGATACAGAAAAGAAATATAGTAAATAACTGATAGTAAATTTAACAAGAACATCATCCTTAGAGAGTATGTTCTGGGCACGATCGTTTAGAAGCTTCGCAATACTTTAAACTCTTTCAAACGCGCATCAGCTCGAGATTAGGTCCTGTTTACAAAATGGCGACTGGAAGTAGCAAGGCGGATTAAATTGGAATTTAAATTGCGTTTATTTCGGCAAGTAAGCATTGTTCACAAAGCCCATGTAGTCTGTTCATCTAATTTAGTCAAGATGTACTCAGAACAGTCGTTGTTTAGTCGCTAGGGTCATTTACAAAATAATTAGGATTATTATATCAACTTATTGTAATTACACAATACATTATTTATGGTAATCACATGTAAAGAATGAAATCAGCATTTATGGTAGCTTTCGCCCTTTTCGCCCTTCGTATTAACGGCGAATATTAGCACACACTTTCAATCTATAGTTATTTAAAGGTGCACTCAAACGTTGGCGAATATGAATGATAACGATGTTGGGCGAACGCTTGACGTTGTTTTCCTCTTTACAATAGTTAGATAACAAGTAAAATAGTCATTATACTATAAGCGCGCGTATAGGCCTGTTCAGGGTAATTCTGAATTCTTTGTTAAAGAGACACTGTTCTTAATAAGCTAGCGATCACGTCGTAGCCAGTCTTAATAAATCTTACATTTTCTTCCTTTGACAAGAATACGCGGGTTTTCTACCTGCGGGGTCTTGTCGTAGGCTTACTTTTAGGCAACGTAGCGTCAATAGTGTCTGCAACCATACAATTTTTCCCAACCACGCATCATCCGTCAAAATATCAAAAGACTCCGACGTAACAAGTCTCTATATAAAGTACATTTGTATCATACATCGTACTGCAAACGTGAACTCACCTTCAGTGAATTCAATCACCAGCAAATATAATCAACGACTGCAATTTGTGACATGCATAAACAAATTTTAAAGGCATAAGATGGGTTTCTATAGCCGCTACCCAAAGTCTTATGCTGGTATGACGAGTGAACAGGTAACCAAAGCTCTAGTAAAACTAGTTAATTAATCATCGATCTAACCAGTGTACCTTAACACAACAATAGGAACAAGAGACCGGACTTCATGATACTGCTGCGCATTGCAGTCATAAAATGAAGCGTCTTTGTTTGATCATTAAAGGAGACGAAATTGAAGTCATGGAAACTGGACATTACAAAAGTCCAGTCCATCCCTTATACAATGCAATGTTTGAAGACCTTCTGGAAACTCTTAAGGAATGACTGTATACTGGAAATGTTTCGCTCAGTCAGACATTTACCCTTCGGCCATGAAATGCATTTTCGCTAAGTGTTGATTTCGCCCTTCACATTACATTATTATGTATATAATGGTGTCAATATTTGCTGTAATGATAAATTCGCCCTCATTACGGATGGCGAAAAGGGGGAGGGGGGGGGGGGGGGGGGGGGCGAGTAAACTGCGGCGTATTTGCAGTAAATAGTATTATGTCTCCTCCATGTTCGAATGTATTGCGAACATCAGGATTAGGATTCTAATGAAAGAGTTCATGAAGATCTTTAGAAACTACCACGGAGACTATGAAGATAAAAAAAACCACCGATAAGTGGCACATCCTGAACTTGTAGCCTGTTTCTACGGACAGATACGATGATCCAGTAGCTTGGATTTTATCACAGTCGAATATGCCAACAAGGGCATACGTGTCATTCACATTATTAATATCCTACGCCAAGATACAAAAGTGCCCCGTTAAATGGTTCGAACCCTGAACTTAAGATTGCACTGGCATCACTCTAACCAGCTGCAAGTCAACGAAAGTGTCCTGGTCCAACTGTACTGCAGCTATATCTTGTAGAAATACGAAACACCATACTGGAATGGGCGGGATCTTTAAACACTGGTGATCTTAGCAGCACAGGTAAGGCATAGCTATGTCAACTTTAACCATTTGGTATAACACCAATCCAAATACGCAATATTTTTATGTCTAATAAACTATAAACGTACTTATTTTATTGCACTCAATTTTCAGCACATTATCGAATTTAAACATATTAGCGCATTGATTAATTGGCGCACCACGATAATATTGTATAGCAGGAAATTTGTGTGCCTATTCAAACTTTTGCCCTTGGCCTGCGGGAATCTAAACTCGCCCGGTGTAAATCTCGCCTTTCTCATTTAATTGCTATATACGTTATATTCCCTCGTCAAGTTCCTCTATAAAAATTACCATAAGAAATTGCGTTCATAGATCGAGCTAGAACTATGAACGTAATTGGATCAGCGTCATTTTGAAGTTTCTTCGTCTGCCTCAATTAGCATAAGACGACCTTTGGAAGCAAACATTTTGGTGATCTTAGGCTGTTCCAGGAACATTCGTTTACACTGACGCGACACAAACAGTTTGGCGATGTTAGGCTGTTCCAGGAACATTCGTTTACACTGACGCGACACAAACATTTTGGTGATGTTAGACTGTTCAATGAACCATCGTTTACACTGACGCGACACAAACATTTCAATACCGTCTGCCAGGGATTCATGGAATATGTCTAACCGATTTGTATTCATACCGGCATGAATTGAAAAACAGTGGGCGAAAATTGGGCGAAAAAAAGGCGAAAATTAAACAGCAGTGAAAATGTTCCCATGATACATTTTGCAACAGAGGACAAGAAACAACATCTTCAACTGGCGCATTCATAATTAAACTCAATAATTAAAGAGCGCAAAGCGCTGAAAAACAGTTGCTGTTAGGGAGGCAGGTCGATCTAGTGGTCTAGTGGTCTAGCATGGCTCGTGACCGTAAGGGTTGCTGGTTCGCGTCATGGCACTGCACTGTGCTATATCTTTAAGCAAGATACTTTACTCCGGTTGTTCCAGTCTATTTAGCTGTAAATGAGTACGTAGTTGGGCAGATCTAGAATTGGTGAACGCTAGCTGTGAGCGCCGAAATGGCAGCACCGGCTGTATGCTCCTCAGGGAGTTGAGAAAGCTATTGGCTGGTTGCAAAGGCCTTATCACCACTGATAATAATTTGTGAACCGCTTAGTTTTAACATATTTTATTGTCAAAAAGCAAAAACGATTTCTCCTTTTTCATGACTGTGTATATATGTACATCCTCAATATTGAACATATCCATATAATGCACATATTCACTCTTACTATTATATACAATTTATCATAAATTTTAAATATTGGTCATGATATTGGTACCATCAAGCACAGCCAGCGCAGTGATATCCCGACACTATTCCATACTTTCAACTTATCAAACCGCTTTAAGACAACCTAGGAACTAGGTTGTGATAAAGCGGTATAAAAGGACCTCAAATTATTATTAATTACTAAAATTTGTTCGTTTATAGTATTTCCTTTTTTTACGAGACATCTTAGGATTTCTAACATTCAGATATCAATCCTCATAGTCATTTATCAGAAAATTGCATTGTCATAAATATCGTTTTTAAGGTTTTATACATTGGTTAATACCTTCTTTGTGGTAAGTAATATTCTCTGCATATAATGAGGATATTCGAAAATAACATTTGATCCTGAACTTCATTGAAGTATACAAACCAATCAAAATCACGGGTTTTCGTCAATCCCCTTCCAACACCGGAAACAGAGAGTTCAGGTCGCAGTACAAAATTTTTGTGTAAACATACAAGGCACTTAATGGAACAGCTCCCCTTTACTTACATGAGCTTGTTACTCCGTATCAGCCGTCACGATCACTGCGGTCGGAGTCAGAATCATTGTTATGTGTACCAAAATTTCGTTCTGTGACCTATGAAAACCGGTGCTTTGGGAGGGTTTCGACCACGTTTTGGAATTGCCCACCATCTGTTATTAGAAAGTCCAATACCCTGGCAAGGTTCAAGAGGGGCATCAAAACTCACCTCTTCACGTCTGCATTTTAGACTATTTGCACAAACATGTAAATACTTTACCACCCTTTATTCATTCATTTCTGTGCACATTGCGATGATTATCTTCTTGCTTAATGTATAATGGTAATTGTAAGCCTTTTTTGTTTCATAATTATAACAAATACTATTATACATATGTTGTAAAGCGCTTAAGAGTCATTTTACATATTATATAGGACGCTATATAAATGTTGTATAGTATTATCATTACTGTCTCACGCACGTGCCATTGACGTCATACAGTTGTAACTTTCACGTTTATGTCATACTCTTATATTTACATTCTTGATGTTTGTTCTGTACATGAATCTACCTACTGAAAACAACTGCCATTAGACCATGCATACACTATGAATACAACGAGTCTCTTGCAACCAGTCAGCTAATTTTACACACAATGACAAATTATATCACTACGCATAGTACCGTTTCTGAGAAGAGTTATCTCCCCTTCTCCGAGATAATGTAGTTGCGAGAAATAATAATAAACACTGCAACTATCTTTTTTTATATTATTTTATATATATTTTTTTTTATTACATTGTCGTATTAAACCATGACATCCTACTCGTAATAGATTCCTCGTGGTCACGAACTTTCTAACACCAAACGTCCGTCTGGGTAATCCCCGTGACATCAACTTGCACATGAAACCCAGAAAACTTTGTATTAACACAGATGTATATTTAACTTTAAATGAGTTCTATGCCTAATGGCGACAGGTTTCCTGGATGGTTACTATGGTGACCGATGATTTGAAATAGTGCGGACATAAACTTTTTAAAATATGTAATATGTGGTGTTTAATGCAAAAAAACCCATCAAATAAGATCAAATAATATCAAGTGTTAGTTATTAATAGGTTCTAGATATATATTTTTCGTTTCAACAAGATCAGCTGATCGGCGGAAGTTGATCATTTGAAGTTTGTGTGTAGGCTGGAGTTCTGGCTGTTCCTTTTTTATGGTTTTCTGTCCAATACTTATATCAAAAGTACTAACATTACTAAACGTTTTGTAACTTTTTTTATTGTAGTTCACCGTAACGTAAATATATGTATTGAATGGATTGTTTTGAATGTACATGTACATTGCAGCAATGAATAGCAGTAGCTGATCTACATATCTTCTTAGGATATGCAGTAAACTTTTTTTGAAGCATCACAAGAAAGAATATTTGATTGATTGTTGCGATTTTGATGAAAGTTCAAGCGGTTTTATGACCTGAAAACTGCAGCATTAAATTTATTCCTGTCTTCAGATAAGTTTCTATGTTGAAAAATGGTGTTAGTTCTGAAAATTGATAATCTAGAATTTATTACTATGGTTCACAAATTATTTCATGTCATCAACTATTTCACAAAATTCTTTATTTCCTCCCTTAATCCAAGCCTCGATATCATTATACAAACGTCTATAAGATTCTGACTGGTGTAACTTCCGGCATAATGTACAGAACGGATTTGGATCATAACTGTATGATTCATAAAAATGTTTCCATCGAAAATAGCTTTGAAACGATGTTATATTAGTTGATAACTGTAGTAATAACTTGCTTAGTTCCTCTGCTGACGAAAATTCATCCGTGCTGATGTAACTTCCGGGGGGCAAAAACATTGCAGCTTGACCTTTGAACCCGCGTACAACCGGAATCGTATTTGAAGCGACCTGGTAGATGTTGAAAACCTTCTCGGTAATGTAATCCCGGCATATAGCGTTCTCAAAGGACAAGTAAAACTTATAACGATCCAAACATTCTTTAAATTTAAAACCACACACCAATTTCCCACAAGCACCGTATATATCAATGTTGACGTATTTAGCAAGCTGTTTAACATATGACTCTCGTTTTGATGATGTCGCACAATGACTTACAAACCAACCGACAGGATTAAATAGGTTTGAAATAAATGAGTCTGCAGGAACTGTTGAAAGACCTGCTTGACGTTGCTTAGTCCTGAAATCACCATACGAATGGCGGATATCGGCATCGCGTCTGTATGACATCGTCCAGTTGAAGAGACCCCGCCATTGTGACAAAGATCCGCTCCAATACACAGGGGCCTCGCTTCCATGTAACACCCAGATTTGACCTCGGGTTTTGGCCGGAGGACGAGAATGGCTATAACTAAGCAGTGGGCCTTGGAACATCACAGCATCGCTGGTAGAAAATTCAGCATTAACACCTGATGTCATTATGCATGCATCCGGGCATTTAGCGAAAGACGTAATTGACACGTGATCTGGTTTGTTGAAATAGTGGACTTTTATAGTTCTTGCAGAATTTTTATCACTCAATTCACCTGTATTGCTTTCATTGAACTTATGTTCATTAGGGCCTTCTTGTTGGAGCAGTACCTCTTTTTGTTTGAATCCATCCTGTAATGCAAAATGTTTCAGTTTTTCTAGATAAACGTCCATTGTATTGTTGCTTCTACTGAATACTGACCATCGACTGTGACTTCCGTGCGAAACATCCTGGTTTTCAACCAACTGTGAAATACTTTTGGTGCTGTACGTCGTCCGGTAGGTGTCGTGTAGCAATTTAAGCGACAAACCGAGCACAAATACCATCCATACCGACACCACAAGCTTCCTGTAAAATAGGTTTATATATGAAATGGGACTTGATGCTATCTTTTTTGTAGTAGGAAGGTCTAAAGAAGGAGTACATGGTACTACATTGCATTACCAATACCGTAATTGGAAATCGAAATAAATTAACCACAGGCAAAATGGGAACAGGGAAACACTGATATCGCGACATTTGAAAAAGAACAAGAAAAATAAGACCAGGACCCAGTTGTTCAAAAGGTGATTATCTTTATCAGTGATTAGCGCATATTTCAATTTTTGAGTAACTTTAAAACACAACCATTGAATAACTTCTCAGATATCAATTTTTTAGTAGAGTGAATATACATGCACAATTGTGAGATTTTACCCTGAATACTGACTGAATTATTAAAGGTTGAAAAATAAACAGTGATTAAGCTAACCATCTTTTGAACAACTGGGCCCAGGTGTTCGGGAAGTGTAAGAGAAATACATTGGAGCCTAGAACGGGAGAATGAGCGAGAGCCGTTGATATTCAGGGGTTACGCTCACCAACGTGGAATATGTCATGACAAAATCGAAGGCTCAGCGTGCACCACCTTGTGAATGAGACGAGAAGGCTAGTCTGATCGTTTGGAGGAACATCAAAAGAATCTGTCGGTCGCGTAACGGTACAATAGACTAGCTTTAAAGTCGGTTGTCACTCCTTTGTTATCTTCAAAGGACAGGTATTTGCTTAGCGATTTGTGAGGTTTCTTTACCTCAGTTTTTTTCTTTCACCCGAGACCAATCTGATAGCTAGCGTGCCTTCAATTTTGCTATGACATGTTTCAGTGAGAAGCGAGCGTGTGTGACCACTGTCATCCTCGATATCCAGGGGTTACGCCCACTTTCGCTCTCTACACCCCTGGAATATGTCATAGCAAAATTGAAGGCACGAAGATAGCTGTTTTGATTGGTCTCAGGTAAAAAAAAAACCTGACCAATCACTAGGCTGATACTTGTCCTTTTAAGGTTACAAAGGAGCGACGCCCGACTTCAAAGCCTGTCATTTTTTTTATCGTTACGCGACCCCGAGATTCTTTTGATGTATATCAAAGGATTAAACTAGTCTCCTCCACAAGGTGCTGCACATTGAGCCTTCGATTTTGCTATGACATTTTCCAGGGGTGCAGAGAGCGTAAGTGAGTGTAACTCCTGGAGTATTGAAGATGGACCACTGTATGATCGTGGATTGTTTTAGGCTCTTAATGTAAGCCGACGGCCTTAACTGTACTGAACATTCCCATGTTGAATATTGTGGCACATATTCATGCAAATTCTAAAATTAGATAATCCTGTGCAGTTTTAATTATAATGCTATTTGTTCATCAATGGTGTTTTATGATAAAAAAAACTAATTTGGTATTTTAACCAGTCTGATTGCTTTGTAAATTATATTCTGTTGAACGGATAGCACCAATGGTTGCAAATGGGAGGATACAATGAAAATCGTTACGGCGTCAACAAGTCGTGTTTAAAAAGAACACGCCTACAAACCGAACGGTTGTTTCAGCGTGTCACTCACTGTATCTGGCTCGTCAATTGGTTGATAGAACGTTTGAGGTCGGTGTTGTCCTTGTAATCAAAAGCACTGTACAACATTGAATCTTTTTCGGAGACTTGTTGTTTGCGCGCATTGTCAACTTACAATTACGCATACACGTATATGGAAATGTAAAATTTACATTGCATGTCCATGTGTCAAACCGTGTGTCATGACTTGCATGTTTCGTTGCATGTGTACTTATCCACATTTTCGTGAACTATAATTGTGTTTATGATTACAAGAGGGCAAAATGAAGATTATTACACATGCTGGAAAGCTGTCCATACCGGCCGCTGCACTGAGAAGTAATATCATAGAACGGTGCAAGATTCGACAACTCGCTTAAGTATATTTGCCCGAAAAGGATAACATTTTATTTTATAATAAAAGTAGCTGTGCAATCGGCCCAAGAAACTGTCATTCAATGCAAAGAAGTACTTTTATGTATACAGTTTTATTTGAGAATATTTTCATGACAATTAAACTGTATTAAGCTTGAACAATTTAAAGGTAAGAATAATTACGAAAACAAGACTTTCCTGATTTACGTACCGTGCGACGCTATTTATTTGGGTATCATTTTCAAAAGTCTATTTTATCAAAACTAATGAGAGTTTGGAGAAGAAATTTAATCAGAACCCTCGTTGACTCTAACATATTTCAACTATGCATATTTTCTGCCGATATTGATCGTTTATACCCAAATATTCGCCAAAATACCGGAAGTGTCCCTTCCAGGGTACAGTAACGCCGGTTCAACGGCCTACGTACGTAACTCTGATGGTATTTCGCGTTCTTTTTATAGAACCACGCGCCCGAAATATCAAATTGTGATAAAAATGTAAAGTGGATAGTATCTTTTTAAGTAAAATGAACAAACATTTTTGGAACTGATATTATAGTATTGTATAAAGAACATTGATATTTAACAAAAAAGTGTCCCGATTTGGGTACAGTGACGTTAGAAAACCTGTGTGCCGATAGTACATTGTGTACCCACATCCATGGAGATAATTCCCCGGAAAATTATACCTAATTGTTTTAATTTTTATTAAGTTTTTATTCAATATTAAAAAAATATTGCAATTACAATTGAAACTGTTCAGTTTTTATCAAGACAGGAAATACTTATACCGGCAAATATATGCTGCCGGTATCAAAAAATTCATGCATTTTTTGCACCTATGACCCAGAATGAAAGGTAATTTTTTTTCACTCTGGGTCATAGGAACGTGTCAAGTCCCTGTGTACGCAATAGCATGTGGATATGCTCAACGAAACAGTATAATATGGCAATTAATTGATATAGGTATATATGATATATATATGTATGTGGCTTGAAACATGCACCGTTCTATGATATTACCTCTAAGTGCAGCGGCCGGTATGGGCAGCTTTCAAGTATTTGTAATGTTCTTCATTTTGACCTCTTGTAATCATAAATACCATTCTAGTTCACGAAAATGTGGATAAGTACATAATACACAAAACATTCAAGTCATGACACATGGCTTGAAACATGTACATGCAATGTAAATTTTACATTTCCATATACGTGTATGCGTAATCGTAAGTTGACAATGCGCGCAAACAACAAGTCTCCGAAAAAGATACAATTGTACACTGCTTTTGATTACAAGGACGACAAACGTTCTATCAACCAATCGATGAGCCAGATACAGTGAGTGACACGCTGAAACAACCGTTCGGTTTGTAGGCGTATTCTTTTCTAACACGACTTGTTGACGCCGTAACGATTTTGATTGTATTGAGTTCAGGTCCATTGTTGTATGTATGTATGCAGTTTAGCCGGTACATTTACAACTCTCACACGTGTATTTCGTTATCATACACCCCATAGTTATAATAAAGGCACCACTGAACACATGCAGTCGTCTCGTATTGTTTAATCCCTCCAGTGGGTAAGGTAAGGTGTTCCAACTTATACAAAAAAAACACAATAACGCGTATAAAAGCTTTGCACACTATTATTAAGCAGACGTAAAGGTATTTAATATTTGTCCTTTTGCATAGCATACCACTTATAATGCGCACTGTGAAAATAATCCTATGCAATACAGGTAGACACTGGAAATACTTCCAGTCAATTAATTCTACCGCTATGATGGAAAACTACTGGCCACAGAGTCTTTGTAAAAACGACTTCCTTTCACATTACTCAACTGATATTCATTTTGCAATGCATTCACCAATACTTGTTTTATTTAACCATTTTCAGTAAGTAAGGAACTGGTGAAATAAATTATGGAAATTTTGTCTCTAGATTTTCAGTTATTTATTTAAAATTATATTGAAGATACACTCTGAAGAGGAAAGTTGTAAGACTGAAAATTCACTGTAATGAACAATAAACCTGCATGAATCTTAAAAAATGCGCAGAGTTGTTCGCTATGTTCATATATATACATACATGTAAAACTCTGTGTAAGTGGAAGAATGAAAAACGTCGAACAAATCGGAACTGTCCTTCGTTTGAGATATAACAGAAAGTCAGAACCTGGCATATCTGCTTTAACGTTATTTACTTTTAATTGAAGAACAATTCCGCTTTTTGTTATATGATACTTACATTTTTAATAACCGCCAACGGAACATTGTTACTAGTAGTGTGTAGTGACTGCAGAGGTATCTCGAAAGTTGCCCGTAGTGTATTTCCTTATATGTTTCAATGTTCGTCTGCTAAAGGTCCACGTTGGTCCTTATTCGATATCAAGCTGTATGTTTGTATCCAACGAATATGTTTGTTGAAGCTTGTTCGTCAATGGTCCTTGTGAATCTACACGTGTTCCCGTTCCGTTGACGTCATGATGAAGTTTACGTATCCCATGAATCCCATGCACCTACCTGGGCTTAGGTGTGCTAAATTTTGTAGATTGTGTCAGACAAACGTTTCACTTCAGTAGATTAGAGTATCATGGTGTTTTCCTATTTACTGTTGTACACCTACGCCTAATAATATCCATATGAGTTTTCCCAGCACACATATGAAACTTCAGCGTTCTATACTCACTGAAAGTCAACACAGCACTCATGTAGCGTTTAAATATTCATTCGATTGTTGACTGTAGCCATCCATATATCCCGGACCTGGCAGATCGAACGGCTAGTCAGCTTCAATGCAAACTCGTTCTTTTGTAGCTGTAGAATTCGATTTAGAAATATTGATTTTAATAATTTCCTGGCAACATCTGGCAGTTGTCACAGTCTCGAATGAAAACCACATTATCTTATACATGTATATAAATAGAATGCCTTGCCTATAGCAAACCTATCTTGATTATTAAGTTATCTTTACTAGATCATTATCGATCAACAATTGTTTATTTAATTATGATAATTTTTGATAAATAAATGGAATGGAGCAATACCAAACTTATGTTTAAAACAGGTATAATATGGAGATTGTTCTTTGAAAAACAGAAGCAGCATGAATGTTATTTTTGTTGGAAAAAATGAATGAAAAAGGTAGAAGAAAGTAAGCTAGCAATGGTTTCAGGCCTCGACTGGGTTTTCTCCAGATACCTTACCTGTGTGTTTTACACTATTCAAAACGCTCGCTAAGCTTTTGTTTATCCAAAGAAAGGCGTGTATCGTGATCCTGAGCACAGTCATTCGACCCTTATCGCGTTCACTAGGTATATTATAAAACATGGTCTAGTCAGCTTGTGTTTAGTTTTGAGTTCGTTTAGTTTCATTGGTGTTATATCTCAAATTTTGTTCTAGGTTGCTCAGACTAGCGTAAAGGTTGCTGTGATATCTGGTCCGATTCCTTTGGTCAACTACTTTTTATATTATTTTATGTCTGATTTTACATGTTTAGAAAACGTTTTCAATAACAGAGTTTCAACGAGTCACGATCTTCCTACCCACTTTTTTGACATAGCAGTGACACGATAAAACTTGTACATACATCTGATATTCATGCTTATGAATTCTTTCATTGGGTTTGTATAACAGTTAAAGTGCTTATTAACGAGACTATCCAACCAATTTAGAGCTCGCGGTAATTTGCTGTTATAGATAACGTAAGATTTACAAGTCTTAATGTATTCAACATAGTATTATATTAGTTTCTTTGTTTCATCTTTGATGGAAGATGTCTCAATAACAATTATTAATATGTATGTATGTATGTATGTACGTACGTACGTACGTACGTACATACATACATACATCCATACATACATACATACGTACGTACGTACATACGTACATACATACATACATACACACACATACATACATAAATACATACATACATACATACGAACGTACTTACATACATACACACATACATACATACACACCCACACACACACACACACTTACGTACATACATACATACATCCATACATACATACATACGTACATACATACGTACGTACGTACATACGTACATACATACATACATACACACATACATACATACACACCCAGACATACATACATACATACGTACATACATACATGCATACATACATACGTACGTACGTACGTACATATACATACATAACATACATACATACATACGTACGCACATACATACACACACACACACACACACACATACGCACGCATATACATACATACATACATACGTACGCACATACATACATACGCACACATACATACATTCATACATACATACATACATACGAACGTACTTACATACATACACACATACATACATACACACACATACACACATACATACATACATCCATACATACATACATACATACCTACATACATACGTACGTACGTACGTACATATACATACATAACATACATACATACATACGTACATACATACGTACGTACGTACGTACGTACATATACATACATAACATACATACATACATACGTACACACATACATACATACACACCCACACACACACACACACTTACGTACATACATACATACATACACATACATACATACATACATAAATACATACATACATACATACGTACGTACGTACGTACGTACATATACATACATAACATACATACATACATACATATTAATAATTGTTATTGAGACATCTTTCATCTTTGATGGAAGATGGCTCAATAACAATTATTAATATGGATGTATGTATGTATGTATTTATGTATGTATGTATTTATGTATGTATGTGTGTGTATGTATGTATGTGCGTACGTATGTATGTATGTATGTATGTTATGCATAAAGGAATGTACAAACGAACAAATGAAATATAAAGAAATTAATGTACAAACGAACGAATGAAATATAAAAAAAAGAAAGATTTACAAGTCAACAAAACTTCAGGAGGCTATTTAGTTCCAAAACAAATAATATGTAACATGCAACTATCCAGAAGATCCTACGTTAAGACCAATGGTACGAACACCAGATGCGCCCACACAAGATTTGAGTAATATATTAGATATGTTTTTAAAAGCTTTACGTACTGAGTTGAAGAGCTTTGTTCGTGATGCTCTGGATTTCTTACGACACATTTCACAGAAGATGGATAACAACTCGCAACAGGTTGTATTTGGTGTTGTGAACCTATACACCAACATCTTCATGGAACTAGGTCGGCAGGCGGTGAAACATTGGGTTGAAAAACTTCCGGAAAATACCAATAACCATTTTAATAAGCAATTTATACTGAACGATATGGAAATAATACGTGAAAACAAAACACATTCATGATGAATATTATATTTGAATGAAAGGTGCAATAATGGGCACAAAAGTAGATCTCAACATATGCAACACTCAGACTTAATTCCTGGAAACCTTACTATAAAGTAAAACGGAAGAACTTTTTTGGAATAAAGATTAATTGATGTTCTTTATAAAAACCTGGACAAAAATGTAAATATCAACGTAATAAACACACAAGTGACTACACCTTTAGACTTTTGTAATAGATATGCAAAGAATTGATAACACTGCATCATACATGTGTTTTGTCCTCCTATGACTCATCGGTGAGGCTAGGGGCAAAACCGTTGGAAATACAAAAAATGTCTTAACCATGTTGAAACAAAGTTACACAAACGAACGTCAAAAAGAATTAAGTGGACGTCAAATAGAATTAAGTGGAATGATCAACTCCGTGAAACTGGGTATTAACATCTCAATATAAACAAACGATGAAGCAGTTCGACTTTTAGACAACCCGGTAAAAAAAGAACAATGAAATTACCATGGATATTCCATATAAACCAACAGACACTCACCAATGCATGCACTTTCAGTTTAGTTCGTCAGCCCGGCAACACTTAACGTGTCGCCCCGTGTAACTATAGTGAATAGGGTTGGGAATCACTTGTATAATTCATGGCAACATGGCGGCTAACGAACGACCACATCAGTCGGTACAATCATTCGGGACGTATCAGTTTTCAGTGAAAGTTTTGGCAAAAACAGACACCCATTGTTTTTCTGAAAAATTTACAAACAATAAATAAATGTGTTTTTGTTAATACCAATATATTCATCGTAACAGAGGTCTACATTTTATAATAAAAAAATAAAAATAAAAAAAAAAAATTATATTCTGCAACTTTGCTTTTGATGTTGTCATTTGATGATTAAGAATAAAAACGAAAAAGGCTCCACGTGGCAAGAGATGGTAACGTTTAAACTGGTGTAGCGGAACTCGGCTGTGTCGATCGTCGGCCACCAGATACATGTACATGTAGCTAAATTGGCAGAGCGTCCGTCTAGAGTTCGGAGGGTCCCGGGTTCAAACCTCGGTTTGGACGTGCTTTTTTCCTCACCTTTTACTGTGATGCCTGTGACATACCCTTATTTCAAGCATTTGGTGTATGCTTGACAAGGGGATACCCGAACCTGTGTTGTGTATAGTTGTGTCTTCGGGGCCGAAGACTATGAAAAAGGAGTGAGTAATATAGCGGAACTGGACTGGGTCGATCGTCGGCGACCAGATAGCTTAATTGGTAGAGCGTCCGTCTAGTGTTCGGAGGGTCCCGGGTTCGAACCCCGGCCTGGTCGTGCAGTTGTCCTCTCCTGTTACATTGGTATACATAACTAAATCGGCTAACGTCCTCTTTAACATAATATACCGATACATACCGTAACACATATAGTAATTATGATACGAATTGAACTATGACCCATGCTACATTGCATAGGGATACTATATAATGTATCAGCGGCTTTCAATACAAAAATGAACCTCTGTGTGCGATGCGATACCGTCTAAAATATTAATGCTTACTCTTAAACTATTATCAGGTGGTTACCCTAATTTATTCAACGAATTAAAATGAATACAGTATAATTGTATTAAGTGTTCGCCTTTGGGTAGCACCTATTTCATATGATTGATATATATGTTTAATTACATGGTCTCAATGACACTTCTTGTTCAAAACCAAAAAGTCGAAATTTGACATTTTTCTATTTTGTTTGTGACTTGGCAAAATGTGCTAAACAATTAAGACGTCATTGTTCAAAGAATCCAGTGGCATATGATTATGATATTTGTCCTGTGTTTTATCAAAACAAATTTCCGCGTACCATACTATGTTGGGTGCCTTCAGATATGGTTTTTCAGCTCTATTAATTCGAATACGTGAGACAATCGTTAGGAGCAAACACTTTGGTGACGTCAGGCTGTCACAGAAATGTCATTTGCACTGACGACACAGGCGCTTCAGTATCGAAAATATAAGGGAATACCTATATTTAAAGAAATAATAGCTATGAATCTTAGAACGTAAAATTAACCATGAAGCCCTTAGTTTCATGGAATATGTATATAACCGATTTGCGTTCCTACCGGCATGAACATTTGTAACCATATGTATACACAATAAACTCAGTAAATGTATTTTTTCGGTCATACATAAATAACTGAACGAATTTTGGAAATTGTGTTGAAAAAAAACCAAGCAAACAAAAAAATAGCAGTGTTCCAAAACTGAACAAAAACATTGACTGGCGTTTTCGGCAGAGCCATTTATGATCGTTTTTGGTATTTATCCCGTCATTTCACTTGTGCGCTTAATTCTTGTCTGTTTTTGGATTGGGTGGCAATTTTTATTTTTTTTAATATGAATTTGCTTTTTGAAGATGTCAACATTCTGAAGAGTAATACATTATACATCTTAAAAAGGCGACAGGCCTCGTTTAACATCAAAGCGGCGTGTATATGCATCTCTTATAATGAATGTTCTGACAGCTAATGGTCATACAGTGTACTTATAACAACGGCTCTGCTTTTCGATCTGTATTTGAGATGGCGTAATACATTGTATCACCTTACACACGCAACATGTTAACGAAGCTAACACGAGTTACTTCCCTTCATACAGTAAGTAACATCGTGAGTTGTACATGTGTCATTTCGTTGTTTCACTCAGCAGCTTTAAAGCCTGTCTATTTTACCGTTACGCCGTCCGGCGCCTCTTGTACGGTACTTTTCATCAAAGACATCAGACTAGTCTGCTTGTATCATCCGCAAGATGTCGCGTGCGTTAAGAGTCTTTGATTATATCATAACATAACGGGTTAAAAGAAACGATGTATGTGTGTTGAGGACGCCGGGCTCGTTACCGAAGGGTTGTGGGTTCGAGTCACGGTACTGTGTTGTATCTTTGAACAATATACTTTACTTCTCTTGTTCCAGTCTACACAGCTGTAAATGAGTACGTGGTTGGGCAGTGCTGGGATTGTTTAATGCTAGCTGCGAGCTTAACAATGGTAGCACTGTTTGTATGGACTCCCAAGGGAGTTGAGAAATATATTGGCTGGTTGCAAAACCCCTATAACCACGGATAATAATTTATGAACCGCTTTAAGACGACCTACTAACTAGCTTGTGATAAAGCGGTATATACATTGTAAGAACCTCGAATTATTTGTATTATTAATTATTGAGGGCGGGTCCTTTGTATTACGAGGATGTGTGACATCTGGATATGGATTTGTCGATGAGAGCTGGATTATTTGAACGGAATAATGACAACAGCTGATGGCAACTGTTTACTTTATATTTACTCCCGGATGTGCATAAATGTAGCAAGGGCTGATCTATTATCTTATGTTTTTACCAGTTCTTTTTCACCATCAATCGCTGTTCTAAAAAGAAAACTAAACAGTGCTGTAACAAGAAAAATTAAATAAAAAAATATAAGAAAGCCAAAGCACCGATTGGTCCGTTTGTCAAGCTATGACGGTCTTGTAGACAGAGCATTGATATAAGTGGTTATAAGCATGAAAAAGTGTTTAACCTACACTGTATGACATTGTTTAAAGCATGAATATAGTAAGGCGAATACATGTGGAAGAAATTGAAAAATGTCCTAAACTAATAAATATTAAATGTTTATTTTGTCATCATTATTTTTTTCATTGCACTTAAAACTGTTTATTATAAAAAAAATATACTTGAACTACTTTCAACTGCGCGGAACGACAATGCTATTATTGGCACTCAATAGCATTTTCTGTGAAATTATTACCTGTAATTTTACCTGAAAAATTATTACCTGTAATTTTACCTGAAAAAATATTATCTGTAATGTTACCTGAAAAATTAATACCTGTAATTTTACCGGTGAAATTATCACCTGTAATGTTACCTATAAAATTATTTCCTGTAATTTTACCGGTGAAATTATCACCTGTAATGTTACCTGAAAAATTATTACCTGTAATGTTACCATAACTGTAATGTGTTAATTAAGTATTGTTATATGCACATTATTGAATGGTGTTTTATGTATACTATGATGTCACTCTCCTGTCTATTCTAATTATGTTTAGAGAACGTTATATGTATATATGTATGCAGAAATTACCATAGTCTGAGAGTAAAATACATAAAACCATGCATATTACTGGCGAAATCCTTCCATGTATAAACTTGTATATTTACTAAATGTTGACAATATCAGCAATCTTCGTAAACTTGCTAGATATATATTTGAGGCTAATAAGGCACGAGTGACGTAAAACATGCATATAAATATGATTTATATAAATGTCTATGTATGTATTATTGGCATTTAGAGTATGTTTGGATCATAACGGGTTATGTAACTTACATATTGTTGCTGTTGATGAGGAGGAGGAGAAGGAGGAGGTAGGAGGAGGGGGTAGGAGGAGGAGGAGGAGGAAGGAGGAGGAGGAGGGGGTAGGAGTAGGAGTAGGGGGTAGGAGGAGGAGGGGGTAGGAGGAGGAGGAGGAGGAGGTGAGAGCGTTAATGACTGTTGAATGCACTATACAGATATGTATATTTCATTTGTAATTTATTGTAAATTATAGTTATCCAATAAGTTCTCAAACTTAAGGAAAACAAGTTTAATTTAATTGAATGTACCTATATGCCTAAGGGCTTTTGGCTGATAAAGAACTTGTAGAACACCTATGAAATTATTTGCTGTAATGATACCTGTGAAAGTATTACCTGTTATTTTACCTGTGAAATTATTGCCTGTGAAATTAATTGCTACGTCAACCGTATTGTTATATCTAATGCTTACTGTGGTTAAATAAAAATGTCCCTTAATTTCATATAACACAAAATTTACCTGTATGTTAATGCAACCTATTTGATAATGTCGCATAATGTACCTGTATGTTTTCTTCGTGTGTTTGTTAACTTGTGTTACCTGTACCTGCGATGTTACCTGTTATTTATACCCAGGTGTGACAGTTCCATTTAAATACAACTTTTTTTGAAATGTATTAAATTCAATAACATTAAAAACAACGCTAACAAATGTAATTTGATGTTTAATAGATGTTTATTTAAATCCTCACAACTAATAACATGAATAAAACACTGAAATTAATGGACGGCATTATACATAATTTCCAATAGACATATGATTCTAAAAAAAACAAAATGTGCTTTCCTCAAAATAAAGCAATTCAGTTAGTTATAAATTGTTGCGAGATTGATCGGTATTTTTACAGCCGTGCCAGTAAAAAGCGCCGTCGCTTGCAAGTAGAGATCATGAAGGAAAATAACCACCAAAACATTCATCATTTTGAACATATCAACAATGAGCGATGCTAACCTTGCAACACTTCAACAATCTTAGTCAATAAAGCGATTGATTCATATATACTCACCGAGCTATTTGAAAAAGACCATCAAGCGTCATTTTGACAGATGTAAAGGATTCATCAGCAGTTACAAAAGAGGTTTAAATGATTTCAATCTATGACCGATTTCTATGTAATCTCATATGAAGTACCGGAAGTGGAAATTTAAACATTAAGACATTTCTAACAACAGAGCATGAGTGGAAATAAATCAGAGCAAAAAATAAGTAAATAACAGAAAGATGAATTGCCATTTCAATAACACGTATCTAAGTAAATAAATGGACGGATAAACGACAATATAACGTAAAAAGTGTATTGCTTCAAAACGAGGCTGCTGATCTTGACCCCTAATAACATTATGGGTACAACAAAGGTCAATGTGTAGAAAAACAAAATTAACAAAACCACGGACATTGTCTTTGATCTCTTCAGATGTTCTGCAGGAGACAATTTCGTAGAGGAAAATGTCATCATGATGTCATATAGTCAAAATGCAAAAGACATTTGAAATGCTTATTTTCTCGACATCGTCGGCATTGTTTTATGTAAAATAAACAAAAATCACTGTATTCTGAACGTTCGATTTAAAAGAGTGCTCCTTTCAGGTGTAGGTTGTTTTCAGAAAAATGGTGGCATACAAAACTAATTCTTAAAATGTGCTTTATTATAAAAGGATATTGAGCACCTAAAGAACGGTTGTGTTGGGTGTGACTGTCACCTAAATCACTGATCAAAAATCCTCAAAATGAAATTCAAACCTTAAAGTAGGCCAGTTGAACAACAGGAACTAATAAATCTTCTTCGTCGAATGAAAACGTAAGATTGATACATTGTGGAAAGACCCGGTACAGACGCATGGTATATCATGAATTGTACCGCAATAAGATATAAAATAAATAACATCACTTAGAGTACCGTTATTAAATAGAAAATATCAGAAATATAACTTTGAGCAAAAATATCATGATAATGGGGTAAAACGATAGGGAAAATAATAATTATTTTCTTTCTGAGAATGATAACAGAAATATAGTGAATCTTCAGCGAAGCACGGATGAAAAAAATAGATATAAACAAAATGATTGTGGAATATACAACAATTATTTTTGTCCTTTCCAATTTTGTTCAAGTCACTTAATATCACAAATATGAGTTTTAAATATGATAGTCTCTTATCAACAAGCATACACGTAAATAATTTGATAGATTACCAGGAGTTGTCTCCCTTGTACGGCTATTTACATGGAAAACACAACAGAAGACTATCAACTAAAAAAAATAAATGGAAACCATCCCGTCAGATTGTTTGCTTACATGGATATTGTCTTGATCATCATAGCTATAGTACAATAATAAAGTACAACAGTTTAATGCTCTGTCATACCTATAGCTACATATGTACCTCCTTTGCAGAAGAGTTCACCACAGAGAAAATTTTGAAATTTAACTTGGTGTGATTTCTTGATTCAAGGCACATCAAAGCACACAGCCAGGCGTGCATTTTGATCAACAAAACTTAAGTCATTAGAAACATTTTTGATATATTCAATATGACATTAACGCATAGTATGACGTCACGACATTATGCAATGACGTTCCGAATTCACAACAAAGGTAATGAAAGCGATGTTTCTATTTCTGAATAAAAGACGATTTTTCAGACAATTTGTCTTTTACGAAAATGAAACTCACTGCACGGCTTGGCATTGAAGTCGGTTGTCGCTCCTCTGTAGTCTCCTAAGGACAGATATCAGCCTAGCAAATGGTCAGGCATCCTCGATATCCGGGGGTTACGCTCACTTTCGCACTCTGCACCCCTGGAATATGTCATAGCAAAATTGAAGGCATGAAGATAGCTGTTTGATTGGTCTCAGGTAAAAAAAAACCTGACCAATCGCAAGGCTGATACCTATCCTTTGAGGATTACAAAGGAGAGACGCCCGACTTCAAAGCCTGTCAATTTTTTACCGTTAGGTGACCGCGAGATTCTTTTGATGTTCATCAAAGGATCGAACAAGTTTTCTCCTCTCGTCCACAAGGTTCTGCACATCGAACCTTCAATTTTGCTATGACATATTCCAGGGGTGTAGAGAACAGAAGTGAGGGTAAGCCCTGGATATCGAGGATGACGGTCAGGAAGCCAATTAAAAAATCTTGGTGCGTACCTCCAATTTTACTATGACATATTAATATGCCAGGGTGTATAGAGCGAGACCCCTGAAGTATCGAGAATGGCATTTTTGAGGTTGTGTAATTATTGCCTGACCGGGGTTTCCGGGTACTCTGGTTTCCTCCCACAGTAGGACGCGTGCTAACATCCGGGCAAACGAGAGTGTTAAGTAGAAGTTTCAAAAACTTGTTTCATAATTGTTGGAGAATAAATAGTGTTTATATTTGTATCATGCAAATAAAAAAAAATCAACACGCCACGTTAAAAATAAACAATCCAAATTTCTTTTTTCTTCCAATCACCTGTTTTCTTTGACCATTCCGCATTTTGTAGATTTCATCCTTGGATAACAACAGGTTTCCGGAAGTTGCCCAACTCCGTGGTAGGCTCTATTGTTGTGATGACGTCAGGTTTTGTCGTGTTTTTGGAGTTGGAAATGTCAATCACGCGGTTATTCTTGTTTTTTTGTTGTCGTCTGCAATTAAAATGGTTATTTCTCAGTAAAAAAAACCCAGCAAGAGAATAATTATCAACAAATCGGTAATTTGATCTCAAACTCGATAAAACTGGGCAAAATATGAACAAAGGAAAGATAAGCATGGCGACAATTGCAAAAGTACAAGAAATAGGACCAGATGTCCTGACATTGTAAGTGTCGTTTGCTTTATTGACGGTTTTGGTTTGTTTGTTTGTTTGTTTGTGTTTTACGTCCTATTAACAGCTATGGTCATTTAAGGACGTGTCAGGTTTTGGTGGTGGAGGAAGGCCGGAGTTCCCGAAGAAAAACCACCGACCGTCGGCCAGTACCTGGCGGCTGCCCCACGTAGGACTCGAACCCCCGACCAAGTGGTGGAGGGCTTGAGGTAGCAGAATGTCGGACGCCTTAACCACTCGACGAAAGACGCCATCTAGGTCAAATCCGAGAAATGTCGCGTCCTCGTAACGAGAACAAGGTATATGACAACAAACCTTAAAGGCACATTAGTGAGCAAGGTAAAAAAACCAATGACCTTCAGAACAAATAAAGAAATAATGAATTTCCATACGAGATCGATCCATTTTCAAAATTTCAGATGTTACTCTCTCTCACACTCTCTGCACTAACGTAAATGGGCGTTATTACTGGATTTTTCGAGATGTCCCCATTGAAACACTTATTTTGCTAGATGTTTCCATAGCCATTCGTGTCCATACAATGTATGACTCTGGCTGTTGTGGAGAAAATAAATACCGATCAGTTGCTAATGGCATATTAATCTGAAATAAAATATAAATGTCCTAGAAAATGTTCCTTTGGAAACATAAAGGAATCTAATAAATATAAAAAATGAATATTATAATAATTTGATAATACAATATGTGACAAAGCTAATAACTATATTGTTGCTACAGATACTTCAGCTTTTTACGGCTACTGTTTATTAACACGTATGCCTTCTGATTTAAAATGATAGGAATCAGTTAAGGACCCTTACTATGCTAACACTTTCCCCTAGGTTTGGTTTATATCCACTAGTAAGGAATATACTTGATGCGTCAATAGGACGAAGGCTATCCTCGATATCCAGGAGTTACGCTCACTTTCGCTCTCTGCACCCCTGGAATATGTCATAGCAAAATTGAAGGCTCAGTGTGCGCCACCTTGTGGATGAGACGAGAAGACTTGTTAGGTCCTTTGATGTATATCAAAAGAATCTCGCGGTTGCGTAACGGTAAAAAATGACAGACTTTGAAGTCGGGCGTCGCTCCTTTGTAATCTTCAAAGGACAAGTATCAGACTATGATTGGTCAGAGTTTTTTTTACCTGACACCAATCAAATAGCTAGCCCGCGTGCCTTCAATTTCATTATGGCATATGCAAGGGGTGTAGAGAGCGAAAGTGAGTGTACTCCCCTGGATATCGAGGATAGGCGAAGGGAGGCAGCAGCCTATTTGATATGTTTCAGGAAATAAAAATGACTAAAAGCTAGGCTGAAACCTATCTTTTGAAGATCAAAAAGGAGCGACACCAGATTGTTCATTGTATTAGCGTTACACTACAGCACACTTCTTCTGATATTTATATAAAAAAAAATGATCAAACTGGTCTCGTAGTATCCGCAAGGGAACACTTACAGAGCGTTTGATTCAAACAAGGCATATTTCAAGTGTGAGAAGAACGCCCGCTTGTTACCCTGGACTATCGTGGATGACAAAGTCACACCGGACAATCATGCTGTACATGCAGGACAGACCAGATTGTATATCCTCTCCTCCTTGATATCTAGGGGTAACGCTCACTTTCGCTCTCTGCACTCCTGGAATATGTCATAGCAACATTGAAGGCACGCTGCTAGCTATTTGATTGGTGTCAGTTTAAATAACCTGACCAATCACTAGGCTGATAAATGTCCTCTGAAGGAGCGACACCCGACATCAAAGCCAGTAAGATTTACCGTTACGTGACCGCGAGATTCTATTGATGTACATCAGAGGATCGGACAAGTCTTCTTGTCTCATCAACAACTTGGCGCACACTGAGCCTTCAATTTTGCTATGACTTATTCCAGGGGTTAAGAGACCGTAAATGAGCGTACCCCCTGGAGTATCGAGGATGATATCCTCCCAATAACCCCATCCCTAACCCATTCCCCAGCCACCCCTACCCCCGAGCTAGTAGTAAGTAAAGAGCTACAGACTTACTTGTACAAACAACAGCCAATGATGACAGCCGCTACGGCTACCGTAATCACCAGGGGTAGTATCCAGCAAATTCGGATGTTAGCAGAGCTTACGTCACCAGTCTGTGACGTCGAGCAAGTGGGCGAGTTCCCAAGGGTAGATAGGGGTACTGTACCCGACAAACACGTTTCAGATAGGTAGGCATGGCAACGTGAGCATAGTGTTTTCGGACATGTGTTTACAGTACTATCTCCTTCGGCTCGTTTTCTTCGACTTCCAGCATTTACTCGTGGTGGTAACGTTGTCTGACTTGTTGAATTAGTCTTGTCGGAAGAAGATTCATTGCAAAGGTTACAGCCATTCTCCTCCTCATCAGTGCAAAATGGCACGACAAACACCTTGACGCTGGCAATGGCACTACCGGCGCTGCCCTCACTATTAAAAGAAAAGGAAGTTGCACGAATGTTAAATTGATACACTCCTGAACTTATCGTATCAACCGGAAGTGGATTCGTGAGCTGAATATATCCAGTGTTTCTGTTTACGCTGAAATATGTATTTCTTGTGGCCAGACTGTATGAAACAATATCCGTTCCGTCATCATCATCAGCATGGACGTATCCTATTTCAGTTCCGCTGACTCCTGCGTAATCATACGGAAGTAATATGACGTAATTTCCGGTTCCCGTAAACACGGGATCATTGTCATTTACGTCCAAAATATTAACATAAAGCATCACGGTGCTGGATAGACCAGATTCATCGACTGCTTTTACGGTGATGATCAGTACATCTGGGTGAACGTTGTTGTCAACGTCATACTCTCCAAAAAGTTTGATATTTCCTGATGTGCGGTTTATGGCCAAAATTTTACCATTGATGTTAGGGAAAATGCTATTAATTTCGTAAGTTATAGTGTCGTTCACATCTGCATCGAAAGCAGGCGAGGGTAGGCGTACAAACGGGTCCAAAGGAATCTGGTAATAATCAAAATAGGTATAAGAGAATGAGACATACAAGTCAACCTTAGTTTTTTGACAGTGCTTGCTATCGTCCAAATTTTGAATCATTTTCACAAGCTATCTTTATACACTGTTTGACCTTTTTTCCTACCCGAAAGAGGAAAGTTTTTTTGCCAATTTAAAAATATATATATGTCTTTTATTTTTAAAAAAATTCTTCAGGTTGGTAGGTAAGTATTATGAATAGATTAATGTAGGAAACCTGGTAAGTTTTTTTATGTGACGATTCGATGACTAGTACGGTATGTACACCGTCACCTTTATCAGAGAAATGACTCGTGAAGCAGCGTTTATTCTGTCTCTGCGTATTGCAGAGTGATCTTCTCTTGTGAGCAGGTGTTGATTGTTACGTCATTGGTTTGTGTGAGAAAATTACGAAATTTTCTCAAAAATTGATGACGTTACTCTCACAAACCAATGACGTAACAACCAATACCTGCTCACAAGAGAAGATAAGTCTACAATACGCAAAGACGGAATACACAGAAGTGTAAAATATGTACGAGTTGTCATCGAATTGATGTCGATTCAGCTACGCTGTAAGCGTATGTCATCGAAACGTCACTAATTTACACGTTTCGGTTGTGCTACATAAACCAATTCACATTATGTGTTTTATCATATTTTCTTAACTCAGGTCTGAAGAATTTCTCTCAATGCATACATCTGTACTGTCAAAATAACTAATAAGTTGAATACAACCACATGTATAATGTTCACAATGACAAAATCATCATACTTGTGCTACATACGTTTTTTCTTAATCTGTTTTTAATTTTATATCTTAAAAAGGATGAAATAAAATTATCAGGCCTTCCTTCAATACTTTGGATAACCCAGAACTTTGCAACGTAAGAAAGAATAGATAATTTAAAAGACATGGTCATTACCTTGCTCTCTAGTACAGTGACAGAATATGTGGCGTCGTTAAAGATTGGTGGTTCATTAACATCGGTGATGTTAATGGTGAGGACGCCCATAACAAAGTTACCCAACTCCGTTTGTCGTTTTTTAGCCAGAGGAGGTGGTCGCAATTCCCCTTCACCCGAACCGTCTGTAGCGGCTAGGTCAATCACATTGATTCGGTACTGGTTTGGAAGGGTTTCAAAATCCAAAATGGCGCCCATCCTGACAGATACATCGACACCTGTTTGATATGATTAAGGTAAGCGATGACATGGACAACTTGCAAGGTGTTATGGAACATATAAGTTATGTTTAGTAACCGATGTTTTTATTAATACATCAAATATTTACTTATAGGAACAACATCAGCGTGTAATCATAATCGCACTATTTACATTTCCGTTGTGTATAGCTTACTCATAAACTCGCCAACTTTAAATGTTGTTATGAAAACAAATTTATTGATCTATCGCTAGAAATAATATTAATATACATATAGGATCTTACACAAGTTTCCATTTCAAATGAGATTTATGAAAAAGTCTAAAAAAAAATCGTGACGAGTTTCCTAAATTTCATATGAAATGATAACGAGTGTAAGATCCTTTTTATTACATCACCGAGATTTGCGGCATTTGTTCGTGTAAAACGACAATTTTCATGCAACCTTGAAATGTAAAAAAAAAAGCCGACATTTTGACTCCAGTGCATAAGCCTGTGACGTTATGTACTTGTCCTAGACGAGACGTAACAATTAAAACAATTGAAGCTCACAACAAATCACAGGGCTGAGAGGTCATATTACGCAAAAAAATATGACATAGAGAATAATACATGACTTTTTCCATATCACACCTAGTATCAACCCGAGACTGCAATATCAGCCCTAGGGCTGAAGGCCCGAGGGATGATATTGGTCGAGGGTTGATACTGGGTGGGATATGGAAAAAGGTGTGTTTTATTCTGTTTATTACATACTTACTGATAAAAACTACAATCTTATACTGATACGGGTTTGGGGTGTGATACGGCGGGGGCTGATATGGGTTAGAGCAATTGTGTCGTATCGCATATACAAAAAACCCGTATTTATTAGTAAGTATGTAATAAATGGGTATATTCACTGGATAACATAGTACATTATGTGATGAAATAAAACCGAATATGTTTGTCAAAATGAAATTAAAGCGCCACGTAGTACATTATACATTTCACCACCTTTGCTAGTCAAGTGTCTTCACTCAAAAACAAGTAATATGTGCTGGAACTTCTTTTTATACATGTGTAGGCTCCTTATACGGGTAAACTGTTAGTTGAAACTCGAGCGCGAAAAGTAAACAACATTTTATTTCTCCACCAAGTGAACGATGCGATTCATTCAGACACATAAGATATATTATAATATTTTATGAAATAATGATGATGAATGGTGAGATGATGATGAGGATGATGATGAGGATGAGGATGATGTTAAGATGATAATGATAACGATACAGATTCTAAACTATCTATGGATAATGATGAGATGATGATGCTGATGATGATGCTGCTGATGATGATGATATTATGTTATGATAATAGCGACGCTTTTTATTTTAATGTAATTTTTAAAAGTCTATTTTATCAAAATATTGCCAGTTTGGAGAGGAAATTTATTCAGAACTCCTTCGAATCTAAAACAAATGAACTATGTATAATTTTCTGCTGATATTGATCGTTTATCCATCAATATTAGCCAAAATACCAAAGTGTCCCTTCAAGGGTACAGCTACACCTATTAAATTGCCTACATTACCCTGATAGTATATCGCGTTTTATTTATAGGCCATGTTTTCGGGTGGTGCAGTGGATAACGCACTTGCCTTTCACCAAGGCGGCCGGGGTTCGATTCCTCGATCGTTTGTGAAAAGGTTTGGGTCACCTGTCCGACCACGTGAGTTTTCTCCGGGTACTCCGGTTTCCTTCCACACTAAAATCCCCCACGCTCTAACATCCGAGCCAACAAGAGTGATTAATATAAGTTGAAATAACATGTTTCATAATTGTTGTAAAATAAATAAAGTTTATATTATCTATAGAACCACGCGCCAGAAATACCAACTAGTAATAGAAATATAGAAATAAAAAGGATAGTATCTACTTATGAAAATCGAACAAACATTTTTGGAGGCGATACTATGTTATAAATAACAATGATATTTATCTAAACAGTGTCATGTTTGGGTACAGTGATGTTAGGTTGCGTAACGGTAACACTAACACGTTTTGAAGCCGGGCGTTGCTTCTCTGTAATCTTCATATAACAGGTATCAGCCTAGTGATTGGTCAGGTATTTTTACCTGAGACCGATCAAATAGCTTGCGGCGTGCCTTCAATTTTCCTATGACATATTCCAGGGATGTAGAGAACGATAGTGAGCGTAACCCCAGGATATCAAGGATATGTGTTGGCATATTTATGCTTACCATTAGGGACGAAAGCGTGAGCAAACAGGTCAGCTGCACTGGTGGGATAATACTCTATCAGATAGTCGAGAGGATTCACAGGCGCACTTAAGATAACTGTAAAGACGGTGCTTCCTCCTGGTGTGTTTTCTGGTAACGTAATATTACTTGGTAAGTTGATGAACTGCGTTGTCACTGTTGACAGAAAATAAAAATACAAAATAGTATTCAAATTAGATGCACGCCTTTTTAAGTCTTACACTCAGATATGCAGCTTCGGTGGGTTTTTTTGGTGAATTGTTAATCATTAAGTGAAAGCCATTTCACTAGATGTAAAGAAATAAGACAACACCTTCACAAGTTTAACTTAGTTGACACAATTAAAATGATTTTGCCTATTTTGTTAATATTTTTTTAATTTCAAATTACATAAAAGTATGTGGGAGTTATAGTCTTTTATTTTGCAATAAACTAATAATAACTGAAAGGAAGAAGTAACGTTATTTAAATAATACGTCCTACTTTATCATATATTTTTTTTATTAAAATGCATAACTAGTATTGTTTACTAGTGTCTTTGTCTTTTAAAACCCTGTTTTAATTTTGATTAATATGAATGTTGCGTTAAATTTAGAAATTCTTTTGTTTGGCAATTCACAATTTTCCGTAGACCTTAACTCAAACATTTTTAGATCTGTGCAAAACATTTTTAAATCCATCAAGAGATTTTGAGTTTAAATTGTAATAACAATTGTATATATTTATTGTCATTATTGTAATGTCATTTCAAATGTATATTGGGAGAAGGCGTTGATAAGTTGTTATAACTTGTGCCTAATCCCTTGTTTAATTTTGGCAATAAGTATGTTTAAACTAAACTGAAACCATGTGTGGGTCCTCTCATATTTTGCGATATACTGTTTATAGTTTTGAGGATGAAATAATATCTCTTCATTAACATTAGTCAATTCATAAAAAACTTGTAGAAATGATTTTTTTTAATAGTATTTGAACCATTGTGGTCGTCTTTGAGAGCCAAGAGATACAAATGTAATCTATATACTGTAACTAAAGTTAAATAAATCTGTTCATTTAAATTGACAGACATCATAGCAATATGTTTAAATGAAATATGGACCAGTGATTACGATCATTTACTGGCATTCATATTCAGAAATCTTGCCATACTAAAAGTGAATTTTGTTTTATGATACTGAAGAAGAAGACATTTTTGCGTTGCGTAAATGTTCGCTTTTTGTCATGAAGTAAGTAAAAGCGAAAATATCCACACGCGAATATTTATTATTGGATTATAAAGATTAAAGATAAATAGAACATATTGATTTCAGAACGACTGATATCGCAAATATTTCCAAAATGCGATCAATTTAAAGAGTCAAAACGCGAACATTACTGAAAGCGAAAAATTCCACTTTTGCAGCAATCATAAACAGTTGAAAAATGAAAGGTTGGATGTTTCTAAATGTTGATTACTTATGTATGTATATGCACAGGTTCACTGCATCACTTTCATTCACCCATTTAACATTACTGAAAACGTATTTAGAACAGTTGGTTAGGCGCATTATGTCTATTTCGATGCTAAGATCTGTATTTAACTGTTAAAATATTTTTAAATGATTACAAATAATTAGAAATACCTGTACGAAGTGAGTAAGCACAAAATTAAAAATAGTTTCAGTAAGCCAAACAAATAATTATTCAATGCCTCAAATGACCCTTGAACCGTTCGATAACAACTCAACAGTAGTACTGGAGGTACAGGAGATTGCGCATGCTATATAAATGTCATCATCAGGTTGTGCCTGAATATTTATCAAGGTATGTGTCCGTTGTGCGAGATGCATGGTCACTGTAGGAATACAAGATATGTTATTGTAAAGAATTTCAAAGTGCCAAAACGTAGAACTGTTGGTTTTTTTTTATTCCAGACACTTCCTTATTGACAGTATCAACGACTGGAATGTTTTACCCAGTGACCTAAAGAAAATAGACAATTTCACCACTTTCGAACGAAAACTTACTAATTATTATACATCAATGTCTAAGATTTTAATTTGGTTCTCCATGTAACCAAAACATGTTACTTTCTACATACAGTTTTTATCTGAATTATATAAATATTTTAGATTATGCTATATTAGAGTATAACTGCGTCAATTGTTATTGTTTGCTCTAATATAGCATGTATGTAATTTAGGCGCATGTCATTTAATTGATGAAATACCTTTGCATGTAACTTAATGCATTCTGTGATACTCTTAACTAAGATAGCTGTGATATAACTTTATATGTGTCGATTGCATCAATATATATTAATCTTTTAAATGACACATGCATTTTAATAGCAAGATTACCACGTTTATTTATATATCGATTGCGTAAATATGTTATTTTATCTAACACATGTATTTTACTTACAAGAGGACCATGTGATCAAAAGAATGACATTAAATGTTAAAATGTTCTGTATGAAAATGTCTATAAAACGCTTTATACCTTACAAATTGACATTTTTTTTTTACTAAACCAGGGCCCGTATTCATGAAGCCGTTCTCCTGCTCAAGCATGGATTTTGTGCTCAAATCTTATTTCTTGTTCCAGTTATAAATTATTTAAAAAATCTTATTTTGTTAAAGTTTTGGAACAAAATTGAAGAAACTTGAAGCCGAATACTGTTTTCGATATTAAAATTTGACTTTTTGATCGTTGACATGATTTAGGTGGGTAACAAGAAAGCTGGCTTTAACACAGAATTTATACTTGAGCATGAGAACGATTTCATGAATACGGGCCCTGATAATTTAATTTTATACTAAAATTTCTTGTGAATGTTGATAGATTTAATATCATCTAACAATAGTAACTAGACCAATACTGGTCGGGATACCCCAGATGTAGCAGGTTTATTTCTATGCGCAGGTTCTTAATATTTTAAAAAGCAATCTCTTTGTCCATCTTCAGAGAACTGCAATGTAATTTGGCACAGTTTTCCGTTAACTGCATGTACCAATGTAAAGTATAAATTATTTGGTTTAGTTTAAAGTATAATTTGTCTGGTGTAGTTTAAGTACAAATTTTCTCGTCTATTTTAAGTATAAATTTTCTGGTTTAGTTTAAGTATAAATTGTCTGGTCTAGTTTAAGTATAAATTGTCTGGTCTAGTTTAAGTATAAATTTTCTGGTTTAGTTTAAGTATAAATTGTCGGGTCTAGTAATAGTGTATGTTATGTTGTTTAGTTTAAGGATAAAGTGTCTGGTCTTGTTTAAGTATAAATTATGTCGTCTTGTTTAAGGTTAAATTGTATAGTCTCGTTTAAGTATAAATTGTCTGGTCTTGTTTTAGTATTTGCATCTGAGAAAGCGATATTCACCTCGCCTTCGTCTCGGTCAATATCACTTTCTCAGGCTCATTTAACCACGTATTCACCTAACAAAAATCCATAATAGATAGATATACAAAAATAATAATAAAAAAAAAAAAAGTCTCTATTTCTTTCATATGCAAGAGGCTTAGATGTTATATAAAAATGTAACTTACCTGTCTTTGTCATTGAAAATAAAACCAAAATCACTACATCAATATTAAGGAAACGCATTGTGTCTGGTTCGTACGACGTCTTGGTACAAAATCGTTTTCACCTACGTCAAAATCACTTCCAGAGCTTCCCTTTAAATACCAATTTCTCATAAGCTATCTTTGATGAAAAGATTGCTATTCGTTCATAATGGACTTTTAAAATTTGTCAGACGGGTGTGAAGCGGAGACGGGACATCCCTTAGTCTATGGGCCGTATCAGAGTATACATGTACCGCCAACACGTAAATATCTTGTTTACAGTAATTTCTATTGACCTACAGTTGAAAAACGAGCATGATGTTATTCAACAAATTACCTTAAGATAATCTGATGAAGTCTCTTTTCAGCATTTGTTTGTTAAAATATGATTAATTAATTAATCAATCAATCAAACATCAATCAATCAAACATCAATCAATCAATAAATCAATTAATTAATAAATAAATAAATATAAATTCATTAATTGATTAATTAATTGAAGTAAAGAACATTTGATCTTACATTGACACGGCAATTATAATTAAGATCAGGAAGATGAGCGTTAAACACACACAGCGGTGTTTTCACCCTGAAAACTTGGTAATAGATTCAGAATGCCAATACTGAATTATTAGTTAATATATGAAATTAATTGATAAAAAAATACAACTGTTTCGTCATTCTATTACTCATTGGTGAAGCTAGGGACCCACAAGTCTATAGGTATAAGTCTAAACCACTCATTTAACAGGAGGGGATATGCGTAAAGCCCTTTAATCTATCAATTTTACAATTTAAAGTGTTCTGGTTAGTTTCAAATTAACAAAATATGAAACTGTGTGTAGAATGAAACGTGTTACTAATCAAAATGGTACTTATGGTCATTAAGATATCCATCAACTCAGTATCCACGCAGGCATACACACATAGGGAGATATTTGCAAGGTGGCATAGGACTAGTAGTTAGTGCCTGATAAGGCAGCTCCTGCGAGTTCCTCAAAATTGTATTGATTAATGTATATGATAATTGTATTAATTGTATATCTATGTACTGTAAAGCGCTTTAGAGTCGCTTATGTTAGCTAGATAGGGCGCTATATCAAATGCTGTATATTATCATTATCATATTATATACATGTATCATATTGTACGTGTAACTAGAAAGAACGTTACACACATACACACATACGTGAATTCATCTTTAACATTTGGTAAGAGATACATTATGTCAGAAATTAATTACACCGTACAAAGCAGCTGTTTAATCCTTTCATGACTCATTGGTGATGATTGAGGCTTAAAGGTGGAAATCCTTTTCTGTCCGAAACACTGTTGAAACATAATTGGCGGTGCTTGAGGCCCCATAATTTCTGAACTTCAAATAAAACAAAATACGTACTGTATTATGCATCGTGCCACTACCAAATGAGAAAAGAATGACCATCGAGGTTTCGACAAACCTCAAAGACTAATATATTGCACCTATAAACTTAAATAGTAGAAACACAATGTTAAAATAAATCACTCTTCATCGCACAACTGTTTCGTTCTTCCGCGAATCATCGGTGAGGAAAAGGGTCAAAACGTTGGGAATCCAAATTGGTCTAAAATACTATCGAAACAGACTTGGACGTTCGATAAAGTTTAAATGCATCATCTTCTATTTTTTCACAATGAAGTTATCCGTACTAATGCATCACACGTATGTTATTGGATCAAATATAATTCAGAAGATTCCTATTTGGAAGGAACCGATTTGAAGTTAGTGTATGACAATTTTGATTCCAAACCCAAGTTTGGGCCGAGTGACATACGTTTATACCTATACTGCACATGTATCACGTCCGAATGCTGAAGGCCAACGGAGCGGATATGTAGCTACACAAATTATACGTTTTGTATGGAAATCTTAACAGATGACATCAGTTCAGTAACTCATTGTTGTTGTAAGGCGTGACGTCATTTAAACCATAAGTCACCTATATAATACGCCACAAATTCCTGCTCTTTTTCATGCAGCAATACTTTCGTTTTTTTATTTTTAAAATTTGAATATCTAATATTTTCCCGTTAGACACCGTCAGTATTTCCCTCGTATGGCTGATTATAAGAATATACCAATATTTTTACTCATGTTTCGCACTAGGGCAAAATATGTATTTGCCATACTTATGAAAATGTATACATGGTACATATGTTTTCAACGGGAAGCCATTACATTTCCCGAAGTTTATGTGATAATGAACCGATTTGATAAATCGCACTTTTGTCTATCATTTTAATTTGATATTCAGGACATTTGTTAACATTTTTAAGACAGGAAAGTCAAAGAGTCACGTAGAAAAGAAAACAAACTTTACAGGTTCAAAGATGATAATTACGTTAACGTTTGAAGGTGAAAGTTTTCACTTGGTTGCACTTAATAGTCTATATGGTAATAAGTTTTAAAAATCTGGCCAATATATTTTAGCAGTCACAAATTACTAACCGATGAAAACCTACACCTAGATTGATTTTCTTAATGTTCACATAACACCCAAACTGTGTGATTTAAGTAATTGATAACCATAATGACCCGGATGTGATGCGACTCAAAACAGGTATCGTCAATATCCATGACTTAGATGAATTGTAATTTATTGAAAAAAAGGAGGTGCTCCGTTATTTCCTTTTCTAAACCCTTTCTTCTACTCTATATTAAATTTCATAGAAAACAAATTATTTGATAGCCAACATATCTTTTTCTACTGAATCTGTGTACTGATCCGTACACAGGGGGATATTTATTATACAAAACTTCATCCTACTGACAGAAAAGGTGTTACTTAATGTACTAGTCTGTGAAAGATTTATCGTTAGTAATAGTTCCTTTTTTGAACAGAACAGGGATGTGTTTCTTCCACTTCTCGGGGGAATCAACACCCCCTACATTCCCCACACAACCCCTCCTGCTGTTTATCCATGATTTAAAAAGTACTTGATTTTTTTTTCATAAACAGAATAATACTATTGAAGGATGGTTCTACTACCTACTGCGCAATATTTTCTCCTTTTTTTTAACCCCCAAATCATATATTATTTACAATATTCAAAACGAAAAGTGGGATAATCTAATGATTTCGTCGATGCATCTTATTATTGGATAGTTAAATTTTATTTAACTTGACTTTATTAGAGTGTGAATTTTATCACTAATCGTGAAAAAATATTACTTATATAGTATTCAAGTAATTTATAATTGTTTTGGGTTACGTATCGTAAGAAATCCCCTATACAAAACATACAATTAAGCATTTGGACTCATTAGCAGGTAAGTGAAGCCGAGAAGGCACCAACACAAAGATGCAAAACAAATTCTAAGCATAAATGTAACAAAGCTCCCCTAAGCTACCCCCGTTGTCGCCAATGATGAATTTGAAAGAGTCATCAGTGCCAGCATACGTTTGAATATTGGAGCAAATTCTGGCACAGAGATGAACTATTAGTATGTCAAACATTTTGAAGTCAAGGCCGCCAATTTGAATGACCGACCGGAAATGAAATGTTTATCGTTCTTCTTCTATCCGCATCCTCGATACTCCAGGGGTAACGCTCACCAACGCTATTTACATCTCTGGAATGTGTTACAGCAAAATTCAATTCATCCTCGATATCGAGCAGGAGTTACGCTCACTTTCGCCCTCTGCACCCCTGGAATATGTCAAAGCAAAATAGAAGGTTCAGTGTTCACCACCTTGTGGACGAGACAAGAAGACTATTTCGATCCTTTGATGTTCATCAAAATAATCTCGCGGTCACGTAATGGTAAAAATTGACAGGCTTTGAAGTCGGTTGTCGCTCTTTTGTAATCTTCAAAGAACATGTTCCAGCCTGACGATAGGTCAGTTCTTTTTACCTGATACTAATCAAAAAGCTATCTTCTTGCCTTCGTTTTGCTATGACATATTCAAGGGGTGCATAGAGCGAAAGTGAGCGACACCCCTTGAGTGTCGAGGAGGAATTCAATTACGCAGCTAGCTATTTGATAGGTCTCAGGATTTAAAAGAAGTCTGCCAAATCACTACGCTAATACCTGTCCTTTGAAGATTACAAAGGAGCGGTACCCGACTTCAAAGCCAGTCAAGTTTACCGTTACGCGACCGCGAGATTCTTTTGCTGTTCATCAATTGATCAAACTAGTCTTCTCATCCACAAAGCGGAACACACTTATCCTTTTATTTTGTTATGATATATCACAGGGGTCCAGAGAGCATAAGTGTGCGTAGCCCCTTCAGTATAGGGGAACCCATCGGGAATCAAAGTTGTTCTACCCTTGAAACGAGCTAACTAACAGCGTAGGTTTATTTAGAATAATTGTTGCCTATATCACAAAAGAATTAAGATAATATTATCATGAAACAAAGTGTTAGACTGTCATGTATGAAGCTTCCGATTCTTGACAGTCCAATAAGAAAAACACCAAAAAACGATTTCTTTGGAGACACACTGACACACAGTACCAATGTAACGGTTTAGTAAGCCCATAGCATCAATGTCTTGGGGGGATAGGAGATAAAACGCGCTTTTTGTGTCAAAAACCCACCATCATTCTGTTTGTATGAAATAGTCGACATAAACCATACTCTCATACTATAAGGTATACTTGTAAAACATAAAGCAAGATTCATCAGTTGATTTTCGAGGGTTATGACTGGGCGTTCATTGAATTGACGCTAAAGTCATATCATTTCATTAAATTGATTACCACAGTACAAAGCATTGTCAAATTGACGTAAAATTCATTTTCGAAAATCCAATTATCATAATTCATTGTTTAGAAATAATGTATGGAAAGGAATCGGACACATACTGTTATGATACTACATAACTTGTTTTTGGAATTGTTTTTTCGACAAATTTAATAATTAATGTAAATTTAACTGTGCCTAGCCATGCATAAGCAACTCTTCTTAAATAAATACATTAAAAAGATATAATACACGTATTTCTATAATTGGCCAGAAAATCTACATCTACTTCCTTCACTTCTCTGTGAAAGAAGTTACAATTACACAGAGTTTGTCAAGATAAATTATAATTTGATTATACACCTGTAGCCGTAGATTCTTTGTCATAGGTTATTGCAAGACCTTCTCGTCTGAACATGAGGGTCGTAAACCTAAAATTGTCCTGATGAAAATGATGTCCTTTCATTGCCAAACAACATTTTACTGCACTGAAATTTACCTGAATTCATTCACCCCTGAAGACACATTTGAACTCTTTCATTTCAAAGATTGGAATAGTTTCTTATGAAATTTCAGGGGCGATGTTTAAATACATGAATTACTGTTATTATAATTCAACGCGAGGTTTTCGTTACCTTGACAGCCACATTTATCTGTTTTTGAGTAGAGGCATGTTTTATCACTCTTTACTCATTATTATTTTGAAATAAAACCTTTATTCATAAACATTTGAAATTCATGAAGTTTCTTCCTTTCTGTTTCAAAACCAGTTTAGACGAATTTTAGATTTTCATTTTTTACACGTTTTGGTCATAGCAGGATAAAACAAGTGTATGATACAGCGAGAGGAGTGCTTATTTATTGAAAAGTAGCCATAGTTTCCTCTAGCCCTAACGCCGACTAAGACATTTTGACATATAGATGTCTGGTGTGGGTCCAGAGCGCACTGCTATATAAAAACGTGGAATTCTCTGACACCGTTGAGAATTATAGACGCAAGACACGGCGAATTGTAGATGAAAGGCTCAGTGAATGTTTAACATATGACTCAGTGAATTATAGATACATGGTTTAACGAATGGTAGGCTCATCGAATTTTAAGCATATGGCTCAAAATAAAAGATAATTTTGCAAAACATGGATCAATGAATGGTAGTTACATTGCTCAGCAAATTGTAGTTACATGGATCAGTGAATTATAGTTACATGGATCAGTGAATTATAGTTACATGGATCAGTGAATTATAGTTACATGGATCAGTGAATTATAGTTACATGGATCAGTGAATTATAGTTACATGGATCAGTGAATTATAGTTACATGGATCAGTGAATTATAGTTACATGGATCAGTGAATTATAGTTACATGGATCAGTGAATTATAGTTACATGGATCAGTGGATTGTAGTTACATGGATCAGTGAATTATAGTTACATGGATCAGTGGATTGTAGTTACATGGATCAGTGAATTATAGTTACATGGATCAGTGGATTGTAGTAACATGGATCAGTGAATTATAGTTACATGGATCAGTTGATTGTAGTTACATGGATCAGTGAATTATAGTTACATGGATCAGTGGATTGTAGTAACATGGATCAGTGAATTGTAGTAACATGGATCAGTGAATTATAGTAACATGGATCAGTGAATTATAGTTGCATGGATCAGTGAATTATAGTTACATGGATCAGTGAATTATAGTTATTTGGATCAGTGAATTATAGTTACATGGATCAGTGAATTATAGTTACATGGATCAGTGGATTGTAGTTACATGGATCAGTGAATTATAGTTACATGGATCAGTTGATTGTAGTTACATGGATCAGTGAATTATAGTTACATGGATCAGTGGATTGTAGTAACATGGATCAGTGAATTATAGTTACATGGATCAGTTAATTGTAGTTACATGGATCAGTGAATTATAGTTACATGGATCAGTGAATTATAGTTACATGGATCAGTGAATTATAGTTACATGGATCAGTGAATTATAGTTACATGGATCAGTGGATTGTAGTTACATGGATCAGTGAATTATAGTTACATGGATCAGTGGATTGTAGTTACATGGATCAGTGAATTATAGTTACATGGATCAGTGGATTGTAGTAACATGGATCAGTGAATTATAGTTACATGGATCAGTTGATTGTAGTTACATGGATCAGTGAATTATAGTTACATGGATCAGTGGATTGTAGTAACATGGATCAGTGGATTGTAGTAACATGGATCAGTGAATTATAGTAACATGGATCAGTGAATTATAGTTGCATGGATCAGTGAATTATAGTTACATGGATCAGTGAATTATAGTTATTTGGATCAGTGAATTATAGTTACATGGATCAGTGAATTATAGTTACATGGATCAGTGAATTGTAGTTACATGGATAAGTGAATTATAGTTACATGGATCAGTGGATTGTAGTTACATGGATAAGTGAATTATAGTTATTTGGATCAGTGAATTATAGTTACATGGATCAGTGAATTATTGTTACATGGATCAGTGGATTGTAGTTACATGGATCAGTGAATTATAGTTACATGGACCAGTGGATTGCAGTTACATGGATCAGTGAATTATAGTAACATGGATCAGTGAATTATAGTAACATGGATAAGTGAATTATAGTTACATGGATCAATGAATTATAGTAACATGGATCAGTGAATTAAAGATGCATGGATCAGTGAATTATAGATACATGGATCAGTGAATTATGGATACTTTAGCATGACTTCGTAAATTGTAGATAAGGCTCAACGAAATGTAGATACATAGTTCAACGTACTGGAGATACACTGTACATAGTTCAGCAAATTGTAGTTAAATTGCTCAGCAAAATGTAGATATACGGTTCACTCAATATTTCACGTAGATACATGGCTCAGCAAAGTGTAGACACATGGCTCAGTGAATTGTAGACAAATGGCTCAGTGCATTGTAGAGAGATGTCTCAGCGAACTGTAGATACACTGCTCAGCATATTGTACATGTAGTGACATGTCGATTTGTTGATGCATGTCTCAGGGAAACAGTCATATTTTTCAATAATTCGTGACCGAGCAAAGCGCTGTTACAATGATTAAGCGTAGCACGATCATGTTTTTCAGCCATTAGGATCCACATGATATCGTGAAAGCAATTATGGTGGACATGTAAAGTTTGCATGTGTATGCTATCTTCGGTCCGTACAAGGAACATTTTGCCATCCTGCGTGTGATAAAATCTAAACAAGACATGGCATCAATGCAACACATGTATTTATTAAACGTTATGCTGAATAAGATCAACAAACAAATCGCTTGATATCCGGGTCACGATGATGGTGTGACGTAAAACGTTTCATCAAATTTGTTTTAAATGAGATAAACGTTTGAATTTTTACGTAAGAATTAATGTATGTGCATAACTGTTACTAAATAACATTTAAACACGATATGTTGATAAAGTATACATCCTATTTTGTAAATACATGTAGCACAGTCCCCCACCCTTTTTTACATTACTCGGTAACTATCTTTAATATTTGATCCATCACTCCATTCTCGATATCCAGGGGTTCCGCTAACTTTCGCTCTCTGCACCCCTGAAAATGTCATAGCAAAATTGATGGCTCAGTAAGTACCACTTTGTGTACATCAGAATAATCTCGCGGTAACGTAACGGTAAACCTTACTTACTGGCTTTGAAGTTGGACGTAGCTTCTCTATAATCTTCAAAGGACAGGTATCAGCCTAGTGATTGGCTATTTTTTTTTACCTGACACCAATCAAACAGCTAGCATCATGCCTTCAATTTTTCTATGACATATTTTTTAATTTCAATAAATTTTATTGTCAAAGGACAAATGGATTGGGTAGCAGGCAAAGCCTATTTAAGCCCTTTCCAAACATAGTAACAGACAGTGGTACAAGCATAGACATACATGTAGACATTAGAACACATACAAACACATATAAACAAGTTGGTATTATCAAATTAATAATCAAATTAGGGGAAACAACTACTAATACCCATTTTTATTATAATTGAATCTAATGATTTAAAAATTCTAACCTTTTATTTTGATATTGAAAAGACATATAATATATATATATATATAAACATATTATGAAGAGAAAAGAAAAAATAATTTGTTGATGGAGCTGCATGTATAAACATTTGATGGGATTAAATTCCCGCACCCAACAGATACAGGCCAAAAAGTCCATTGTATCACACAAGGCCATCCACTGATGAGTTTGGAAATTCAATCCCACCAAATGGTTTAATTTATGCATATTAAACACAGGTTAGATATATAATTAACATGTTGTAAAGCTTTATATTCTTATTTATGTAGTTGTTTCCCAATAGTTTTTAATAAAATAGTATAACTGGTCATGACATATTCCATGGGTGCAGAGAGCGAAAGTGAGCGTAACCCCTGGATATCGAGGATGCGCTAACTTATGTCCTCTTCATCCCTTGAATCTGTTATAGTATAATTGAAAGCACTCGGCTAGCTTTCATAAATCATATTTGATAGGTCTCAGGTTAAAACAAAAATGACGAATCGCTCTGCTGGTATAAGGATCAATTTCAAGAAAAAGATAAATAAAATGTGTAAGTACTGCCAAAGAGTCACATTATATGCAAATCAAAGTCAGTACAACTGCATCACCGGTAGATGAAAGTCAGTAACAAGGCAAATATATATTACTAATCTTTGTGAGATTTGAACGGACCGGTTTTCCCTCTGCAAGATTTTTTTTAAAATTGGTGTTTACATCTATTATGTGTTAAATTCACTGGATTGCATAAAGAATAAAAAAAAAAATTGAAGATTTTATAACTGGGGGTAAAAATACTCGGGTTGCATCCGCCGCTGTGCAAATAACAAGCGAGCGCTGTATAGGTAAATACAGGTCAGAGTAAGGGTCAGAGACCGACACGCTTCATCGAGCAAGTACATCTAAATCTAAGTCCGTTATTTGTCTGCTATGAACTTTAGGAGCGTGTTTAACGAAACGGTCTGTATGCGTTTGCGTTGAGTTTGCGTTGCGTTTGCGTTTGCGTTCCGTTTGCGTTGAGTTTCCGTTGCGTTTCCGTTGCGTTTCCGTTGCGTTTCCGTTGAGTTTCCGTTGCGTTTGCGTTCCGTTTGCGTTGAGTTTCCGTTGCGTTTGCGTTGCGTTTGCGTTGCGTTTGCGTTGCGTTTGCGTTGCGTTTGCGTTCCGTTTCCGTTGCGTTTGCGTTGCGTTTGCGTTTAAACGGACAAGAAAAACGGTCCAGGGTCTGTACCTGTCCTTTAAAGTTAACAGAGAAGCGACACCCGACTTCAAAGCCGGTCAATTTTACCGCTACGCTGCGGAGCAGTTCTTTTGATGTACAACAAAAGATCGAACTAGAATAACTTTAATCATCCACAAGGTGGCGCTTTCAATGCCTTTTGATCTTGTCGTAACATTTTTCAAGGATGTGGAGAGAGTACGTGAGTGTTACCCTCATCCTCGATACCCCGATGGGTTACGTTCACTTTCGCTCTCTGTACCCCTCGAATATGTCAGAGTAAAATTGAAGGCACGCGAAAACTATCTAATTGGTCTCAGGTAAAGAAAACGTGACTGATTCCTGTCCTTTGAAGATTAAGATTACTTAGGCGCGACAACAGACTTCAAAACCGTTTAATCTTACCGTTGCACTGCCGAGCAGTCTTTTGATGTCATCAACCGATCGAACTAGTCTAACTTATATCATCCACACGAATGCCATTACAGAGCCTTTTGTCATTACACATTCCAGGGAAATAGAAAACGTACGCGATAGTAACCCTTGGAATTTTGAAGATGCTATTCCTCCAACCTTGGAAATTACTCAGTAATTATCCATCCTATTTTGTATATGACACAGGGACAAAGACTCTCCCGTCTTTTAAAAACAAAGTTACTATCCCTCTTGTTTTGTGAATACCACATTTAAATTATCATCATACCTTGTAAATTATAATTAAACTTTCTTCTTACTTTATATACCATTCTCCTACCTTGTCAATTACATTGAAATTTTCCTCAAACCATTGGTATTACAGAGTACATATCCCTGTAATCTGAAAATGACATTGTCACTAACTGTCCCATCTCTGAAAATTCAAAGATAATATCCCTCCTATTTTGTATATCAAACAGTAACTTTATCCCTCCTATTTTGTATATCAAACAATAACTATATCCCTCCTATTTTGTATAATAATAACTAACGATATCCCTCCTATTTTGTATACTAATCAGTAACTTCATCCCTCCTATTTTGAATATAACAGAGTAACTTTATCCCTCCTATTTTGTATATTAATCAGTAACTATATCAGTCATATTTTGTATATTAATCAGTAACGTTATCCCTCCTATTTTGTACATTACACAATAACTATATCCATCATATTTTGTATATTAATCGGTAACTATATCCCTCCTATTTTGTGCATTACACAATAACTATATCCCTCCTATTTTGTATATTAATAACTAACTATATCCCTCCTATTTTGTATATTAATCAATCACTATATCCTTCCTATTTTGTATAAAACAGAGTAACTTTATCCCTCCTATTTTGTTTATTAATCAGTAACTATATCCTTCATATTTTGTATATAACACAGTAAATGTATCCCTCCTGTATTGTATAATTATCAGTAACTATATCCCTCCTATTTTGTATATTACACAGTAACTGTCTCCTTCCTATTTTGTATATTACACAGTAACTATATCCCTCCTATTTTGTATAATAATCCGTAACTATATCCCTCGTGTTTTGTATATTAATAAGTAACTATATCCCTCCTATTTTGTATATTAATCAATCACCATATCCTTCCTATTTTGTATAAAACAGAGTAACTTTATCCCTCCTATTTTGTTTATTAATCAGTAACTATATCCTTCATATTTTGTATATAACACAGTAAATGTATCCCTCGTGTTTTGTATACTAATTAGTAACTATATCCCTCCTATTTTGTATATTAATCAGTAACTATATTCCTCCTATTTTGTTATTGACTTACCCATTTTCTGTTTTTGTTACACAAGTAAAAAATTTGTTCCAAGTTGATCGTTATTATCAGATAATGACCTCAGAATTTCTAAATCAAACTTAAATTGAAATTGTTTTCACCGGGATGAACTTCGAACAGGGGTGAAAACAAAGGTACATGCCCAAACAGGGTACATCGTTGTTGACTTTTTAGAATGATTGGTACCTCAAGGTCCCCGGTACTAAAGAGATAACGGAATTCACCCCGATGTGTGTGCTGATCGCGAGGTCGACATGAATCCGGATGTTTTAAAAAACCCGCATAAGAGCTTAAATTTCTATGACGGAAGGCTTTTAAACCTGTTAGGTATATACACTTTTCATTCTATTTACCAAGTGAAATGAAGCATGAAATATGCCGTGTCTTATGTACTGTTCGGCGTCTGTGATCGGAGGTGAAGTAATTATAGTCGATACATAGATATACAATATATATGAGGTAGTGCGTTGTCATAAAATTGTCGTTTGAAGTTCGAAGCATTATAAATCTGAATACACATCAACAGAAATAAAATAAATATATAACTTAACAGTTAAAATGAGAATTTGTGAGACCATAAAAATATCCAATCATCGTATACTTTTTTAGCAATGTTAATTCGAGAGCTATTGTTGGTCAATTCAGAACAGGAATACTAACTAACTGTTCTCTTATGTTTTGCTTACATTTACTCTTTATCTGTCAGTTCAAGCATCCTTCCATTCCGAAATGCTTACTTCATGGAAGATGAAATGTTAAAATCGGCAAAAAAATCTTTATTTAAACAGGATAAATGACTTGGCAATTCAATTGATTCTAGTTAGCAGTCATGTCCTTCTTCATTCATTTAATTTCCTTCATTCATTCTATTTCCTTCATTCATTGTATATCTTTCATTTATTCCCTTAATTGTTTTCATTCATTCACTTAGCCGTTCATTCCATCCATCAATTGATTTATTCTATTATGCAATCATTCAATTCGTTTCATCAATTGATTTATTCCATAATGCATTCATTCAATTCGTTAAATCAATTGATTTATTCCATTAGGCAATTATTCAATTCATCAATTGATTTATTCCATTAGGCAATCATTCAATTCGCTTCATCAATTGTTTTTTTCCATAAGGCAATCATTCCATTCGTTTCATTAATTGATTTATTCCATTACTCAATCATTCAATGCATCAATTGATTTATTCCATTATACAATCATTCAATTCGTTTCATCAATTGATTTATTCCATCATGCAATCATTCAATTCATCAATTGATTTATTCCATTAGGCAATCATTCAATTCGCTTCATCAATTGATTTATTCCATAAGGCAATCATTCAATTCATTTCATCAATTAATTTATTCCATTAGGCAATAATTCAATTCGTTTCATCAATTGATTTATTCCATTAGGCAATAATTCAATTCGTTTCATCAATTAATTTATTCCATTAGGCAATCATTCAATTCGTTTCATCATTTGATTTATTCCATTAGGCAATCATTCAATTTATACAATTAATTAGTTACACTTAAAAAGCATCCATTCATACGATTCATCATTTATTCCAGTATCAATCAATTAAGTTAATCGTTCAGTAATCAATTTCATGTTATCACAATTTATTGCGTCATTCATTTTATTTCATTAAGCAATACATTAAGAAATACATTAAGAAATACATCTTACATTTACATCTAAATTTAAACATTATTATACATCAATGCAGTTCTGTACAACGGTAAGCTCATTAGAAATAGAGTGAAAGGCGTACGATATGAATTTCAGTATCACATATATTTTAGTATTACGCATCTGAGCCACCCTAAATTTAGTAGTGAAAATTAAACAGAATATTGTTCATCCTTCTTTCTATTATTTTCATTACTAAATTCATCCCCGAAATTCGTTAGCTTTCGTTCACTTCACCCTTGTAATAAGTCATGACAAAATAGAATCCAAGCGGTTAACTATATGATTGTTTCAGGTAATAAAAATGACTAACCGCTTATTACAAAGGGACGTCAACCGACATCAAAGCTAGTCAATTTGACGCGACCGATATATTCTGTTGATGTACAGCAAAGGATCAAACTAGTCTTCCCGTCTCATCTACAAGGTGCTGCACACTGAGCCTTCAATTTTGTGATAACATATGCAAGGGGTGCATAGAACGAAAGTGAGCATAACCCAGGGAGTGTCGAGGAGATATGAGATGAAGTAAAAGTGTAACAGAAATTCACTTAAGAATATTGGATGATCCAAATGTCACAATCATTAATTATGATGTAGAAAAGGAGTGGTAGGACGCCAGGCTCGTGACCGAAGGAGTTCGACTCACGGCACAGCACTGTGTTGTATCTTTGAGCAAGATACTTTACTCTGCTTGTTCCAGTCTACTTAGCTGTAAAATGAGTACGTGGTTGGGCAGTACTAGAATTGTTGAACGCTAGCTGTGAGCGCCGAATGGCAGCACCGGATGTATGCTCCCCATGGAGTTGAGAAAGATATTGTCTGGTTGCAAAGGCCCTATAACCAAGGATAATAATTTGTAAACCGCTCTGAGACAACCTACGAACTAGGTTGTGATAAAACGGTATATAAGAACCTCGAATTATTATTATTATTATTAATTATCGTACCGATTATTTTGTTGAGCAGGTTTAAGGGAATACACATTTTTTTTTGTAAATTTTAGCACAGTACAGCAGTTAACTCATTTGAGATATCGTTTAAGGCGACGTATATCAATATTGTATCACATACCTTTTAGCATTACTCATTTTAACCGTCCTGTACTTTGAGCTGATACATTTATCGTTACTATGGTTACAATATAAACACTGGCATTAATTATTGAAGGTGGGTTTATTGGAATGTTTAACGGGACATTTATGTATTTGTCGTGAATGACCTTTATTTAAATCTGTGATTCCATGTAAAGCATAGTTATCTTTCAAATCAACACTCTTAATAACTTCCTTTACTTATTTAATGACGTTTAATACATTGTTTCTAGTTACATGTAGAAAACATATATTTTATCAGCATAGCTCATTGATTTTATTTTTGTTTCTGAAAAACCAAACTAACCATACATTTAACATCTTTCTTTGCGTGCTGCTGATTCGATTGACAAAGCTTTCCATGTTTAACGACTTTGTAATATTTTTAAACGAGATTTTCGGACTAAATGGATATCAAATTTTCTCTGAGATGTTAATTCTAGCCCCAATTGCATACCCAAATTTTGGATTAACGGGTAAAAGTACACTCATCAATATCTTCTATATATTTGGACATAAAAAATAACTTTGTAGTAGTATTATAGGAAAACATTTCCATGAGCTTGCGTCAAAAGAATAGTCAACTTTACAATAGTCATTACAAGAATGGTATGGACAACCAGGTGTTCAAAAGTCTTAAATGCAATGGTATAGACAATTAAGTTTACAATAGCCTACACACCAAAGGTATAGACAAGATATTTTTCAATAGTCTGCACACCAATGGTAAAGACGATTATGTAAGCAATATTCCAATAAGCAATAATGGAGAAAAAGTCAGCCTACAATATTCTTTACACTTATGGTTAAGACAACGAGGCGAACAATGTTCTATAAATCAGCTGTATAGGCAATCAAGCTTTAAACAGATCACCAAATAATTAGATATGAAATTGAGCTTATACAGAAATGCTTAAGGCAATCAAGTTTACAATAGTGTACAAAATGTTATAGTCTATCAGGCGAATAAAGTTGCAAAAGTCAATACAGCAATGGTATAGACAATCAAGAGTGACTAGCTTATACAGCAATGGTAAATACAATCAAGAGCGCACTACCTTATACAGCAATGGTAAATACAATCTAGAGCGCACTAGCTTATACAGCAATAACACAGACAATCAGGAGTGACTAGGTTATACAGCAATGGTAAATACAATCTAGAGCGCACTAGCTTATACAGCAATAACACAGACAATCAGGAGTGACTAGCTTCTACAGCAATGGTAAATACAATCAAGCGCGCACTAGCTTATACAGCAATGGTATAGACAATCCAGAGTGACTAGCTTATACAGCAATAGTAAATACAATCAAGACCGCACTAGCTTATACAGCAATGACATAGAAAATCAAGAGCGCACTAGCTTATATAGCAATGACACAGACAATCAGGAGTGACTAGCTTATACAGCAATGGCAAATACAATCAAGAGCGCACTAGCTTATGCAGCAATGACACAGACAATCAGGAGTGACTAGCTTATACAGCAATGGTAAATACAATCAAGAGAGCACTAGCTTATACAGCAATGACATAGAAAAACAAGAGCGCACTAGCTTATACAGTAATGGTATAGACAATCAAGAGCAAACTAGCTTATACAGCAATGACACAGACAATCAGGAGTGACTAGCTTATACAGCAATGGTAAATACAATCAAGAGCGCACTAGCTTATACAGCAATGGTATAGACAATCAAGAGCGCACTAGCTATACGGTAATTGTGTAGACAATCAAGAGTGCACTAGCTTATACAGCAATGACAAAGACCATCAAGAGCGCACTAGCTTATACAGCAATGACATAGAAAATCAAGAGCGCACTAGCTTATACAGCAATATTATAGACAATCAAGAGCGCACTACCTTATACAGCAATGGTAAATACAATCAAGAGCGCACTAGCTTATACAGCAATGGTATAGACAATCAAGAGTGCACTAGCTTATACAGTAATGGTACATGTATAGAAAATCAAGAGCGCACTAGCTTATACATCAATGACATAGACAATCAGGAGCGCACTAGCTTATACAGCAATGGTAAATACAATCAAGAGCGCACTAGCTTATACATCAATGATACAGCCAATCAGGAGTGACAAGCTTATACACCAACGGTATAGACAATCAAGAGCGAACTAGCTTATACATCAATGATACAGACAATCAGGAGTGACAAGCTTCTACAGCAACGGTATAGACAATCAAGAGCCCACTAGCTATACAGCAATTGTGTAGACAATCAAGAGTGCCCTAGCTTATACAGCAATGACAAACACAATCAAGAGCGCATTAGCTTATACAGCAATGGTATAGACAAGCAAGAGCGAACTAGCTTATACATCAATGATACAGCCAATCAGGAGTGACAAGCTTATACGGCAACGGAATAGACAATCAAGAGCGCACTACCTTATACAGCAATGGTACATACAACCAAGAGCGCACTAGCTTATTCAGCAATGGTATAGACAATCAAGAGCGAACTAGCTTATACATCAATGACATAGACAACCAGGAGCGCACTAGCTTATACATCAATGACACAGACAATCAGAAGTGACTAGGTTATGCAGCAACGGTATAAACAATCAAGAGCGCACTAGCTTATACATCAATGATACAGACAATCAGGAGTGACTAGCTTATACAGCAACGGTATAGACAATCAAGAGCGCACTAGCTTATACAGCAATGGTATAGACAATCAAGAGCACACTAGTTTATTCAACAATGCCAAAGACATTCAAGAGCGCTCTAGCTTATACACCAATGGTATAGACAATCAAAAGCGCACTAGCGTATACAGCAATGGTATAGACAATCAAAAGCGCACTAGCTTATGCAGCAATGGTATAGACAATCAAGAGCGTACTAGCTTATACAGCAATGGTATAGACAATCAAAAGCACACTAGCTTATACAGCAATGGTATAGACAATCAAGAGCGCATTAGCTTATACACCAATGTTATAGACAATCAAGAGCGCACTAGCTTATACAGCAGCGGTATAAAAGCGTACTAGCTTATACACCAATGTTATAGACAATCAAGAGCGCACTAGCTTATACAGCAATGGTATAGACAATGAAGAGCGCACTAGCTTATACAGCAATGGTAGAACTTTAGAGGAGCTTATTGCAAAGATAGGAATGGCTAAATGATGAATAGGTGCTACAACCATTCTCGAAATTTCAGGGATCACGTTCACGTTCTCTGCACTCCTGGAATATGTCATGGCAAAATCAAAGCCACACAGTAAGTTTTGTTTTTTTTGTTTTTTTTGTGAAATCTTGACAAATCGCTATTCTGTTGCCTTGTCTTCAAAGATTACAGAGGAACGAAACCCAACTTCAAACACGGTCAATTTCACTGTTTAGCTGTAGCGCGATTCTTTTGATGTTCATCGAAGGCTCCAACTGGTTTACACTTGTCATCCAAATGGTGGTACGTACACAGTTTTCGATCCCGTCATTATGTATTCAATTGGCATCCTCGATATCCAGGAGTTACGCTCACTTACGCTCTCTGCACCCCTGGAATATGTTAAAGCAAAATTGAAGGTACGCGAAAAGCTATTTGATTGGTGTCCGGTAAAAATAACCTGGCCAATCAATAGGCTGATATTTGTCCCTTGAAGATCATAGATGATCGACACTTGACTTCACAGCCAGTACAATGTATCGTTACACGACCGCGAGATTCTTTTAATGTACATCATAGGACCAAACTAGTCTTCTCGTCTCGTCCACAAGATGCTGCACACTGAGCCTTCAATTTTGCTGTGACATATTCCAGGGGTGCAGAGAGCGTAAGTGAGAGTAACTCCTGGATATCGAAGATGCCATCGAATATACGTATATACCACCATGTGGATGACAAGTGTCGAGGATGATTCAAGAGATTCAGATAACGAAAGAAAGCATAACACTGGAATTTCGAGGATGGACTACTAAAGGGTCTCTCTTCATCAACAACTCAGGGAGTATTCACAATAAAAACTCAGAACCTGAAACATTAATATAACGGGTTGAAAAAATGGTAGTGAAAAGTTTGAAGTAATTTCAGGCATAATTATAAAACAAAAGATACCAGCATACTAAAGTATAGATACACTGACAGGCCTGTGTTTGAGCCATATCCAAGTTTCAATGAAATGACAAAGTATGATTGATGCATAGGGGGTTGTACATATTCCAAATTTTAGGGGTCACGCTCTCCTGTTCCCTCTGCACCCCTGAAATAGGCCATAGCAAAATTGAAGCCGCTGCACAAGCTATCTTCTGGATTGTAAAATTAGACTCGTTCAAACGTTTGATGGCCATTAAAAGAATCGCGCTGCAGTGTTACGGTAAATTGATCTGTTCTGAGTCGGTAGTCGATTCTCTGTAATATTCGGAGGACAGACATCAGCCTTTTTTTACCTGATTCCAATCAGTTTGGTAACCGCCCACTTTCGATTTTGAAATGACATATAACAGGGGTGCGGAGAACGTGAAGGAGTGTAAACTGTTGTATTTCAAGGATGAGGAATGGATACATAGCGAGATCTTTTTGGTCCGTACCTATGTGTTAAATAATAAAGAATGATTGAAACATATCTCTGTGTTGGAAACATCAATCAGACACAAGGCCTACGTGAATGTCTCTCCTTGGATGACTGATGTAAGCATTACCGTTGACGAATACTCATTCTGACTGTTCAACGGGAGGTAACTCGTCATTGTGATAGGTCAGGGCCCGTATTCATGAAACCGTTCTCATGCTCAAGCATGAATTCTTTGCCCAAACCAATTTCTTGTAACTCGCTTAAATCAAGTTCAACGATCAAAAAGTAAAATATGAAAATTGAACAGAGTAATCGACTTTGAATATCTTGAATGTTTTCCAAACCATTGAAAAATAAGATTTTTTTTATTAATTTATAACGGGAACAAAAAATTTGGCTTGAGCACAAAATCCTTGCTTGAGCATGAGAACGGTTTACGATACAATAGAGATCAAATGATCGTTATGATAGATGACATACATAAGATCACGACGGATGTATATCTCTTTTTTTTTTTATGTAAAACAAGAAATGTAAATATATGAAGCGTGTCCTAAGCCCTTTACATTTTGATATAAACGTGCGTAATGTTAAATTCAGAGTTTGATCGTATCCAAATCCCAGTTCAACACTTAGATATACAATGAGTCAAATGACGCGATGAACATGAAAGAATCATAAACGGTCATACAGAAAAATGCTTCATATTCTTATAATATCGCAGTCACTAGCTCGTCACTATTACATCTTTGAAATAGCATCACTTTTACAATTGATAATATCGTGGAGACTAGTTAATCACATGTTATCATATCACAGACAATACATCATCTCTATAACATATCACAGATAATAATGTATTACTTTACGTTTTAATATATAAGAGAGTAGGAAATCACTATTACATTTTCATATATCACAAAGACTGTGACTATGACTCGTTAAATTATCACAAAGACTAGCTTATCACCATTGCACGTTATAATATCAAAGATACTAGCTCATTATCATAACAATTCATCATATTTGAAGACTAGCCTACCACTAGCCCATATCACTATAACATCTTATAATATTACAAAGTAGCTCATCACTATTACATTATATAATATCACAGACACTACAAATCACTATTATACAATTATAGCATGGTGATGAGGTCGATACATGGTTTTATCCACCTAGGTTAGCAATATTGACCGAGGACGCAGTCCAAGGTCAATATTGCTAACCTAGGTCGATAAAACCATGTATCGACCGAAATCACCATGCTACAATAGTTTTATTATTTCAATTGATTTTTTCAAAATTGAAGAAAAAAATAAAGAAAAAATATAGCCTTTTTTGTTGTTGCTTGATCACTACTGCGTTTGTCTTTGATAGGCAGTATCAAGCATCCAAGTGACTTCAGTGTTAATCCTGATTATTACTGTGTTTGTCTCCCATGGGATGTTAATCAAGCATCTTAATGACTTCACAAAAACTCCAGAATCTATTTATAGCATGTTAATAACACTTTTTCTACCAACTTTTTTGAACACCTGTTCCAGAATCTATTTATAGCAGGTCATTAACACTTGTTCTACCAACTTTTTTGAACACCTGCAAACCACTCCGGTTTATAACTACTTTTACAGGTGGTCACATGATGTTGTTTCAGCCAATCAGAGTCAGCTCAAAATCAATAAAAATATTAATATATGTTAGTTTAAACAGTATTTTATTCAATATATGGCAGTGACAAAATAATACAAAATCAACAAAGAGGATTCGAAAACAAGAACATAAGTACTTATATTAGTCTCCTTATTAATAAACCTTGCAAAATAATACATGTTATATCACAGAGAGTAGGATATCACTATAACATGTTATAATATCATAGAAACTAGATATATAGAGACTACAAATCACTATAACATGTTACATCACAGAGAGTAGGATATCACTATAACATGTTATGATATCACAGAAACTAGATATATAGAGACTACAAATCACTATGACATGTTATATCACAGAGGGTAGGATATCACGATAACATGTTATAATATCACAGAAACTAGATATACAGAGACTACAAATCACTATAACATGTTATATCACAGAGAGTAGGATCTCACGATAACATGTTATAATATCACAGAAACTAGATGTATAGAGACTACAAATCACTATTACATGTTATATCACAGAGCGTAGGATATCACGATAACATGTTATAATATCACAGAAACTCGATATACAGAGACTACAAATCACTATTACATGTTATATCACAGAGCGTAGGATATCACGATAACATGTTATAATATCACAGAAACAAGATATATAGAGACTACAAATCACTATTACATGTTACATCACAGAGAGTAGGATATCACGATAACATGTTATATATCACAGAAACTAGATATATAGAGACTACAAATCACTATAACATGTTACATCACAGAGAGTAGGATATCACTATAACATGTTATGATATCACAGAAACTAGATATATAGAGACTACAAATCACTATAACATGTTACATCACAGAGAGTAGGATATCACTATAACATGTTATGATATCACAGAAACTAGATATATAGAGACTACAAATCACTATAACATGCTATATCACAGAGAGTAGGATATCACGATAACATGTTATAATATCACAGAAACAAGATATATAGAGACTACAAATCACTAGTACATGTTATAGCACAGAGAGTAGGATATCACTATAACATGTTTTAATATCACAGAAACTAGATATATAGAGACTACAAATCACTATGACATGTTATATCACAGAGGGTAGGATATCACGATAACATGTTATAATATCACAGAAACTAGATATATAGAGACTGCAATCACTATTACTTGTTATATCACAGAGAGTAGGATATTACGCTAACATGTTATAATATCACACAAACTAGATATATAGAGACTGCAATCACTATTACATGTTATAGCACAGAGAGTAGGATATCACGATAACCTGTTATAATATCAAAGAAACAAGATATATAGAGACTACAAATCCCTATTACATGTTATATCACAGAGAGTAGGATATCACTATAACATGTAATAATATCACAGAAACTAGATATATAGAGACTGCAAATCACTATTACATGTTATATCACAGAGAGTAGGATATCACGATAACATGTTATAATATCACAGAAACTAGATATATAGAGACTACAAATCACTATTACATGTTATATCACAGAGAGTAGGATATCACGATAACATGTTATATTATCACAGAAACTAGATATATAGAGACTACAAATCACTATTACATGTTATATCACAGAGAGTAGGATATCACGATGACATGTTATAATATCACAGATACCTAGTCCATCACTATCAGGTGTTACAATATCACAGATACCTAGTCCATCACTATCAGGTGTTATAATATCACAGAGACCTATTTATCACTGCAACATGTTGTAATATTACAGGAGAACAGTGCTACCTGTTACACATGTATCACATAATTAGTTATCCCTTAAATAAGTTATGCCATAGGAAAATAGTGACTTTATTCAAATTATTCTTTCTATGTTTACTTGATATTTTTGCAGCACTTGTTATTAGGCTTCATCGATTGTACCAGTATATTCAATTGACAATATTAGTCAAGAGATACATCATTTGTAAAAGATAATGTATGTGAGTATGTGTTTCCATAGGATTCTGTTATCAGTTCATTTATCAGTAGTATGTACAGCTGTGTGTTGACACTGTAACATGACATTCAAGTATTGCTTGATACACCAATGTATCTGCTTTTGAGATGACCCCGACACTCCATGTCCGCTCCTTGCTATAGGTCTCCCTCGAAATTAGAATGACTAATTGTATAACTTAAGTATTAAGTTCATTACACGACATACAGTATGCCTTTGTACATTTCAGTAAACTGTGACATTTTTACAATCAAAACATTGTTGTTGATTCCATTTTATTTTCAAAAAGAAAAAAAATATCATAGTTACAGTTTTTGGAAATGGTAAGAGAATCTTTAACAGAAATGTCGCAAATGTAAATAGGGTGCAATATTTGTTTTTATTTGACCCTTTCACCCCTACGTAACTTTAGTAAACTCTTCCATGCATTATCTGGATCAGTCCATTATGGTCTACAGTGGTGAAAGGGTTATTACCATTACTACGATAATTGTTTTCTATACCAATTAAATTGATACTGAGGACAAACGCTGACATATAATCCATGGTCCTGCTTTCAACCAACATATCGTTGTACTTTGTACATGGAAAGTGAAAGTAAAATCCTCCGTAATAACTCGCCAACACATCATAATTTTTAGGACACATTTCTTTATGCATAAACATAGTTTAAATAGCCGATAAAAATAAAATTCAATAGGTTACGTTATTGTATTTGAAATTGATTTAACCTTTTACACTGTACCAAACTTAAATGCAGGTAAAACTTTTATATGTTGTACAATTTGTATTATCTTTAAATGATAGTTTTATTACAATCTTGCCAAAGCTCATATGTTTTGTGGTAGCAGTTCAAAAGTTAAGTATATATATAACTTTAAAAATGCTTTACATACTCATGCAGCGATATTTACCTGTTTTATTTAGGCAGTAACTTCAAATTCCTGAATCTCTTGAGACCCGGAAGGTCAACTGTAATCTTCAAGACACCATTGCATAATGTCTGGTTAGCTTTATGACTCGTTCACTCAAATCTTAAAAATATATTTTTTATAACTTTCTGAAAATTAAAAAAATATTTTCCATGTTATTTATTCCTAAGCGAATAATTTTTTACCTTTTACATTATAGTTTAATTTTGGATGTCATTTTTATTTTTTAAATTAACTAGATTAATATTTTGCGTTGAGAAATAGTCAAGCTAACTATCCTTGAATCAATCAAGCGCTTATATAGCCTCGTTCATTGGCTAATATTTACGAACGTGTCATTTGTAGATTCATTGGATTCATTGGATAGGAGAGTATCGCGAGTTCATTGACTTTCTGGATTTCTGTTGGCTTACATAAAACGACATAAATATGACCACTGTACTTCGTGTGTTTCTTCTTGGAAAAGGTAAATAAAAAAGTCACGTTAATTTGAATCACTCACATTTTTTTATCAGAAACATTCTAAACCAATAATCATAGGGTTTGTTATAACGAGGTCAAGCACATTATGATAAGTATTGAATCTGAAAATTAAATTAAATTTTCAATTAAAATCTTTTAGGTAGAGTATATTAACACACTGATATTTTCTCACACGAAAGAAAGAAAGAAACAAAATAAAACTAAAACAAACCAAAAAAACCAAAACAAAAACAATAATATAAACGAAAAGAAAACACTAAACAAACAAAATATTTAAAAAAAAAACCTGTCTTACGCGTGTGTTATGCTAGCGAGGGTTGAATTCAACTTTCAACCTCAGGTATGAATTAATTTGCGGATCAAGGTTTTTTTTGTATTGTTTCACGTCCCATCAACAAGCGAGTCATTTAGGGCCCAACAACACGTTAAAATAGACAAACACAAAAACGAATACATCAAACTAGAAATAAAAAGGTTTAAAAGGTGAAAATTTCGATACAAAGATACGGTCATTCAAATGTTAGAATACAGATGTTTCGACGATCTTTGTCAAGTCTATCACAAACCGTTTAAACATGAATGTGACTGCTCAGTGTGCACCAATATTTCCGAACATGACCCCTCTTACTCGTTATAAGATTTGTAATTAAACCAAGGATATTTTTAAATTTGGACTGATGATGTTATTGTAAGATTTTTATGAATTGAAAACAAACCCTATTATTGTAACGTGTGTGTGAGTGTGTGTGTGTGTGTGTGTGTGTGAACTATAAAAAAACCCACTTAATTTGGCAATTTACAAGTACAAAATCGAAATTACCAGTATGTGTTAATGCATGTGCTTAACTGATATCTGCTATTCGTTAATCAATATCAGAGCCGCTGATTTATGGCACCTATTTACCCTCGAATTTGATTATGAATGATGCCAAAGATGAATTACACTGCATCCAACAGCTGTTTCGTCCTCGTTCTTCTGTCAAGGTCCAAATAGATAGAAGTCAAACTTGGCCAAAACTACTGTTGAAATAAGGAAGAAGTGCATGAAAGCCTTTATTTACACAAATGTCAAATATTAGTATGAACCGGTTAATTTCAAACCTAAAATGAGGAAGATATGTATATATATTTTGTGGCCATGCTGCTACTAAAATGATTTAACTATGGCTATCATAATTACAGCAAACTTCTAGGACTTAGAAATCCACTGACAGAGTCTCCCACCTAACATATTGGAAGATGCACCTATAAATTTGTCAATAGATACAACATAACACAAATGAATCATACTTGTAATAAAGCTTTATGTATCTTTGGATCTTCCGTATATGACATGACCTAATACTCCATTATAAACATGTATTTCTCAAGGTAACTCACATCATTGTAAATATCAAAATGCATTACAGCGTTTCCGAGATTTCTGAGCCGTTCCTTTGTTAAAGCGGAAGATAAACGCAACGTGGTAATCTTGTATCTTATTGGTCACCCTTTACTTGTAAGATTGCTTTCAATTTGCTTTGTGTGCCACCTCGACGTAGCACTATTGATCAGCAAAAAAACTTATAAATAATACATTCAGAAGTTTACCTGGTTACCCACTGACGTCACTCCGTTTTTGTCCACATAGGTGATCGTGTGTCTCATATCAACCAGATCAGTTTTATCATGTATTACATGTGTGCAGTATGCTGTTATGTCACAACAGCACAAAAGGAAAAGACATTGGCTAATTCAGAGTTAGTGGTATTAAACATCATTTACATACACAGATACGAATTATTCAAAGAATAAATTTACCTGCCAGCGTTTCTATTTTTAGGAATGATTTTTGCAGGTGACAAACTTGCTTCCAGACAGCATCATTTCAGTGCATTACATGTGGTATCGATATTGTTGTTTTGTTATCTGATTTAGTTTATTACATAGTTTCCAGCATAAATTAATGTCCACGTATATGCAAATTGGTTTGTAAATCCAATCGCTAATGACATTTTGTTAAAGTCCATATATGTATTTGCATGTAATATATTGTAAAAATTGTATTTAAGTGGTGAGTTGTTGTTGTTGTAGTTGTAGTAGTTGTTGTTGTTGTTGTTGTAGTAGTTATTGTTGTCGTTGTTTGTGTTGTAGTTGTTGTTGTTTATGTTGTTGTAGTTGTTGTTGTTGTTTGTGTTGTTGTTGTTTGTGCTGTAGTTGTTGTTGTTGTTGTTGTAGTTGTTATTGTTGAAGTTGGTGTTGTTAGTGTTGTTGTAGTTGTTGTTGTTGTTCTAGTAGTAGTAGTTGTTGTTGTTGTTGTTGTAGTAGTTGTTCTTGTTGTTGTTGTAATAGTTGTTGTTGTCGTTGTTTGTGTTGTTGTTGTTTTTGTAGTTGTTGTGTTGTTGTTTTTGTTCTAGTAGTAGTTGTTGTTGTTGTAGTAGTTGTTCTTGTTGTTGTTGTAGTAGTTGTTGTTGTCGTTGTTTGTGTTGTTGTTGTTGTTGTTGTTGTTTGTGTTGTAGTTGTTGTTGTTTGTGTTGTAGTTGTTGTTGATGTTGTTGTGCTTTTGTTGTTGTTGAAGTTGTTGTAGTTGTTGTTGTTTGTGTTGTTGTTGTAGTAGTTTGTGTTGTAGTTGTTGTAGTAGTTGTTCTTGTTGTTGTTGTAGTAGTTGTTGTTGTCGTTGTTTGTGTTGTTGTTTTTGTAGTCGTTGTTGTTGTTTGTGTTGTTGTTGTAGTTGTTGTTGTTTGTGTTGTAGTTGTTGTTGTTTGTGTTGTAGTTGTTGTTGTTGTTGTTGTTGTTGTTGTTGTTTGTGTTGTAGTTGTTGTTGTTTGTGTTGTAGTTGTTGTTGATGTTGTTGTGCTTTTGTTGTTGTTGAAGTTGTTGTAGTTGTTGTTGTTTGTGTTGTTGTTGTAGTAGTTTGTGTTGTAGTTGTTGTAGTAGTTGTTCTTGTTGTTGTTGTAGTAGTTGTTGTTGTCGTTGTTTGTGTTGTTGTTTTTGTAGTCGTTGTTGTTGTTTGTGTTGTTGTTGTAGTTGTTTTTGTTTGTGTTGTAGTTGTTGTTGTTTGTGTTGTAGTTGTTGTTGTTGTTGTTCTTGTTGTAGTAGGTGTTCTTGTTGTTGTTGTAGTAGTTGTCGTTGTCGTTGTTTGTGTTGTTGTTGTTGTTTGTGTTGTTGTTGTTGTTGTAGTTGTAGTTGTAGTTGTTGTTTGTGTTGTAGTTGTTGTAGTTGTTGTTGTTGTTTGTGTTGTAGTAGTTGTTCTTGTTGTTGTTGTAGTAGTTGTTGTTTTTGTTGTTTGTGTTGTTGTTGTTTTTGTTGTTTGTGTTGTTGTTTGTGTTGTAGTTGTAGTTGTTGTTCTTGTTGTTTGTGTTGTTGTTGTTGTTGTTGTTGTAGTAGTTGTTGTTGTCGTTGTTTGTTTTGTTGTTGTTGTTGTTTTTGTTGTTTGTGTTGTTGTTTGTGTTGTAGTTGTAGTTGTTGTTCTTGTTGTTTGTGTTGTTGTTGTTGTTGGTGTTGTTGTTGTTTTTGTAGTTGTAGTTGTAGTTGTTGTTTGTGTTGTTGTTGTTGTAGTTGTTGTTTGTGTTGTAGTTGTTGTTGTTGTTGTAGTTGTTGTTGTTGTTGTTGTTGTAGTAGTTGTTGTTGTAGTTGTTGTTGTTGTCGTTGTTTGTGTTGTTGTTGTTGTTTGTGTTGTAGTAGTTGTTGTTGTTGTTGTTGTTTGTGTTGTTGTTTGTGTTGTTGTTGTTGTTTGGGTTGTAGTTGTTGGTGTTGTTGTTGTAGTTGTTGTTGTTGTGGTTGTTTGTGTTGTTGTTGTTGTTTGGGTTGTAGTTGTTGGTGTTGTTGTTGTAGTTGTTGTTGTTTGTGTTGTTGTAGTTGTTGTTGTTGTGGTTGTTTGTGTTGTTGTTGTTGTTTTTGTTGTTGTTGTTGTAGTTGTAGTTGTTGTTGGTGTTGTAGTTGTTGTTGTTGTTGCTGTTTGTGTTGTAGTAGTTGTTCTTGTTGTTGTTGTAGTAGTTGTTGTTGTAGTTGTTGTTGTAGTTGTTGTTGTTTGTGTTGTAGTTGTTGTTATTGTTGTTTGTGTTGTTGTTGTTTTTGTAGTTGTTGTGGTTGTAGTTGTTGCTGTTGTAGTAGTTGTTGTTGTTGTGGTTATTGTTGTTGCAGCTGTCGTTGGTGTTGTTGTGGGTACTGTTGTCGTTGTTGATGTTGTTGTAGTAGTTGATTTTGTTGCCGTTGTTGTTGTTGTAGGTGTTGTTTGTGTTGTTGTTTGTGTTATAGTTGTTGTTGTTGTTTTTGTAGTTGTTGTGTTGTTGTTTTTGTAGTTGTTGTTGTTCTGGTAGTTGTGGTTGTAGTTGTTGTAGTTGTGGTTGTTTGTGTTGTAGTAGTTGTTTTTGTTGTTTGTGTTGTGGTTGTTGTGGTTGTATTTGTTGTTGTTGCTGTTGTAGTAGTTGTTTTTGTTGCTGTTGTTGTAGTTGTAGTAGTTATTGTTGTCGTTGTTTGTGTTGTAGTAGTTGTTGTAGTAGTTGATTTTGTTGCCGTTTTTGTTGTTGTAGATTATTATGGGTAGGGATCAAAAACGTTTGTATTTACATTGATCGAGGTGGTTTTGATTAGGAAACACTGTCGAGGAGGCACAGTAGTCCAGTGGTAGGACGCCGGACTCACAACCGAAGGATGGCGGGTTCGAGTCATGGCACGGCACTTTGTTGAATCAGTGAGCAAGATACTTTACTCTGCTTGTTCCAGTCTACTCAGCTGTAAATGAGAACGTGGTTGGGCAGTGCTGGAATTGTAGAATGCTAGCTGTGAGCGCGAAATGGCAGCACCGGCTGTATGCTCCCCAGGGAGTTGAGAACTATATTGGCTTGTTGCAAAGGCCCTATTGCCACGGATAATAATTTGTGAACCGCTTTGAGAACTAGAGTCAGATAAAGCGGTATATAAGAAACTCGAATTATTATTATTATTATTATGATTGATTTTATTTTTGCGATATACATAATTGTATCGGTTAGAGTCTATTTGATGATTTTTTATTTAGATGTAATATATCAATATTAAATGTAATAGTTAGGGCTTTTATGAAAATTACATTTCTAGAATTAAGGGAATATTAAGGCGACCAAAGTGCAATGTTGGGTTAAAAAAGGTGGTGGTTGTTTTTGGCAAAATGTGTTCTTGACATGAAATTTCCTAAAGCTCCAAATATGTTCATATACATTACATTTTCATTTCGTTTATTAACATTATTGAAGAAAATATGTTGAGGTAAGGTCTTTTCAATTTTGATAAACGATAAACTTGTTACAGAAAACCTGTAACTCTAGTGAAATAAATACTTTTTCCATGCACCATTGCTAATAATCTCAAAATTGGCCTTAGGAAGCATTATTAAAAATATTTTTTCAGTTCTTTTTAAAAAAAATATATTTTTTTATTGACACATCTTTAAAGTCATTTCGACCCTTAGTGCAAAATAAAAAAAAATCAAATGCTAACACAAATTGTTGTATATTGGTTGTAACATCCCTTTACTGCCGTCCTTGATAGGACCATTCCCGATTAAAAATTGCCAAAAGCCTGATCTCTATCGGGAGCCATAATCGGCACTGTGTAAACGCCGCATTAGCAAATTTCAACAAAAGAGTAACTTTTTCTTGGAACGTCACTTTTACAAAATAAAACCAAACATTTTTTTCTTGGAAAACAATAGTTGCTTCATATTAACCATAGTCTGTCATCTGTATATGTTGTTCATATATTACTTCTGTCCATCATGGCTGCAGGATTCATATTTATGTTGATTTATCTCATACATGACCTTTGTTCCTTTGTCAGAGTTTTGACTGGACTCAAGCAAAAATACCACTTTCGGTTATAACATTACGGGTAATTTGTTACCGAGTTTTACTGGCATTGTTTAATTGATTATGTTTTAAACGGCTCTTAGAGTTAACAAACGAGTAAGGAAAACTATGTTATCATAAATCATATAAAACCTATCATCAATCGTAAAATCTCGATTTCTTGAGGAAATATTTTAGTGTTTGTCATATGATGAGCCCGCTCCATGACTTTATTTGTACTACAGCATAGGGTCAGGACAATGTACTCCATAGTAATTTGAGATGGACGGGGTTTCGGAAAGAGATAAAAGTGCTAAAGGGTTTTCCGCGCTGTGGTAAAGATTTGCTATTTCTGGACTACCCTCTACCTCGAGCTTACTGTAATTAAAATAATCATACATAGATACATAGATTTATTCCGACAAAATTAGGATTTTACAATCCTTAAACAGTCAGCTCTGAAATTAAAAAAAAAAAAAAAAAAACACATTTCAAAAGTTGCAATGATTAAATTTCGATTTTTTTCTTTAAAACTGTATTCCTGCGCTTGGTTTTGTTCATCTAGTTTGAATTCACAACGTTAGACGGATGATTGTTCCATACATCAACAGTTCTCTGTGTACAAGGACATTTTCTTATATTTAATCTTGAACGCGATTTGTAAAGTTTAAAGTTGTGTCCACGTGTAGATGAACTTTCCCTGATATTAAATATGTCGGATACTTCATGTCATATTTCCAGGACAATATGATCATGTGATCATATGTTTAAGAGTTAAATTTTGTTAAGTTAACAATGCAATTTTTCAGCAGAAATCAAAGCAAATACGACTACTGCATTGCTGGATAAATCCCTTATTAAATTGCTAAATCAAATCCAGGAGATAAAATCTTTAAAGTGGATAACTTTTGGTCAGTCAAGCTTCACCGGCTATGTCAGTACCACGTGAATAGTTTATCTTAGCAACACTTAAAATGACAGTCAGACTTATTTACAACATAATCAACTGTCATATAAATGAAGAGAGTTCACCAGTATTTGACCGTAATTTTGATGAAATTGAACTCTAAAAAAGTGAGCAATTTTCTCCTTAAAATAACTACAGTTGTGGTTATAAGTTTTTTTTAGACTTTTGGCAAACTCCCCACAGCTCTGCAATGCCAGCTCAAATCCTGATACTCTTTAGCGATGCGATAATATGCCACTATAAGTGGTGTTAAAACTTTATGCAAAATATGTAATGGATTTGTACTTTAACGAGTAGAACGAGAAAAATAACAGCATTTAGAAAAGTGCTACCATATCACTTATGTAATGTAAAAGTTAATAATATTTGGGGTTTGTTATAACATTTCCCTTATACATAACCTTTCCTTGAGTTTTCTTTTCATATTGGGACGAAAATTGTATCTGCTCTAAAGAAATGACCTTATATTAGAGTACAACTGATTGTCCATTGCAGAAAAGCATAAGTTTTCAGTGGTAGAGTACTTTATACTGCAACGAATTTATGGACGTATGGGACTATTTTAGCTTCCCATTCTACCTAAATTATGTGTGATGATTCCCGCAGCCTCAGTTAAGAAATGATATTTAATTATAACAAAAAATAGGCCTACATGACATATTTCTTGTAACCAAAATAGGTTGGGGTTTTTTCACCCTGAGTATATAAAAAATTGTTTTAAAAGAAGTTTTTATGTAGTCAGGGTTGAAGAAATTAAAACAAAAATGACTTACACGAGTTTCCACAGTGTATAGCTACATGTATCTACAAGTATCTTAAATAGTAGAGTCTTAAAAAATCGTGTATTTGACTACTAAAAGCCAGCACATAATTTTGGGTATGATAGATTTACTACATATAAGAGTTTAAGAAAATAAAAGCAATCGATACGAAATAAAGATTATCAAGTGATTAGATGGGATATAATATTTTAAGTGTCTTGAGAGCAGAAGGGATGTTGGCTTGGGACTTGATCCAATCTGTAAGCTGAGCTTTATTTTTAAGCCATATACTACAACAATTTGATAGGGCACACGTTATTACAACATCATCAGCATACTGTCCCAAATCATAAACAACGTTAAACAACACTGTAGACATACCCCATTTAACATGTACTCATAGTAATTATTGTATATATACACATGCTTCTTTAACAGGTAAGTCAGACGTCAAAATATAACCTTGTCAAAAGTATATATTATACCATGCTTCTTTAACAGGTAAGTCAGACGTCAAAATATAACCTTGTCAAAAGTACATAATTATACCTAGGTTATTTCCAGTCTATTTATAACGAGAAATGTATGCCCCACGTGAGCCTTGTTTACAAATATATATAGTAATACAGTATACGAAGCTCACCGATATACATGTACAGTGTTGTCGGTATAACTAACTGTGTTACCCGCAATCGAGGTCGGTATGTCGAATGGCTGAATGTTTCTACAATGAATGGGCCTTTTAAATCATTATCCAATGAAATTGCAGATGTTAAATTCGGGAATACCCTTGGTGTTTTACCAGGTAACCACTAAGGGTAGTCGGAACGCTCCTGTTGACCTCGTTTACGTCTGACATATAATGCAGAGTATATTATGTCGGCAAACCCCCTGTCCTTATTCATCGGCCACCCGTGATAGTCTGTCTGTGGCTGACACACTGGGCCTTACCGACGGACGGTACAGGTAAAGAAGCTTTAATTTTTCGCTCTTATTGTTATTATTTTGTCACTAACTAGCTACTGTGAAATGACTGCTAGATCTAACAATTCAGGAATTTATTTGAGAAAAAGATCAAGGGCACTAAATATATCAAACGTCAATGACATTAAACTAAATTGTAACTGCATATGATGATTTAGATATACGCATGTCACACAGATATCGTCCATATAACTGACCAGACAAGTAGAGACCGGACAAAAGTTGATTGTTGTAGACAAACAGAGAATAATAAGCCGTGTGCTTAGCAAATACTAATCGACCAGACCTTATTATTGCATGGCGTATGAATTGTTGTAATGCGCTACCGCATTATGCACTAACATATTACTATTGTACAATAATATAAATCGGTCAAGAAAAAAGCTTTGTTTTGAACATGTCTTACCGATCAAGAAATGGGTTCGTTTTAGTATTTAAATTGTCAGTACCCATATCGAGATCTTTTGTACTAATTATTAGCATTTTTAAACATGTTTTCAAATAATAACATCTAGGGTGCATTTGTTTTTCGTTTCTCGTCGCCTGAACCCTGTCATCAGTGATATGTTCATGAAGGATGAGTCATTCAACAATATGTAAAAAAAAGTCTAAATCTGGCTGTATTGTTAGGATCGGGATGGGTGTTTTGATCTACGCTTTTTGACAGTAAGCAAATAATAACTGGACAAATATCATTCAAAATACAACATTTCAAATGCAATTGTGGTGATGAAAAACATTGATGTAGAAAACGAGAAAAACAGAGATCAGACCTACCTAACGCTTTTATCTTTTTTAATGTTTTACAATGGATGGATATATTTTACTAATAAAAAGAAAATAGAACCGTCTAATCATAAAAATCCATTATGAAAATATATCCTAAATAAAAATGCCGAGATAATCAAACCGTTTTGACGTCAACATTTTTCAATTTAAATAATAATGACACTTGAGTTAATACTATAATGACAGGAAATGATATGTTACATGCATGACACTGTGGTATACTGTACCGAAATACCCCGTCAGGCGTTTGTGTAACATGCCATTTTCCACAATTCAATTCCTAAGCTATTTAGCCATGTTATAAATACTTTATTATAGATTTCGTAGTGTGTCCTTGTAATATATCTTCTGTAGCTAGATATATATGAGCAGTGTTTATGTCATATATGTAATTTATTATGTGCTCAAAAACGTATAAAAAAATCGCAATTCGGAATCTAAGACTTTCAGGTCATTTTGTGTTATTTTTTTATTTTGTGTTGTTTTTGTTTTGTGTATTGTCTGCTGCCTGTGAACCTTTTGTTTTTATTTTTATTTTTATCTTTTGTTGAAGCTTGACAGAGATAGATTTTGACATAAACGTATCACCAATAGGAAGTAATGTATGCTTTAAAACAAAACAATTCCATAGATACATAACATCGCACATGTTTGCATTGCCATTTCAAAGAATCCCGCTTTGATACAAATAAACTAAAAATAAAACACGTTTGGAGACTTTTGAACATTTTGGCTCATAATTATATTTTTTCTATTTTTGGTAGTGCAAAACAGTTTCAGTGCAATGTAAACAACCAGACTGTTCTGATAAAGAAACAACCTAATCATTATTCAAATATAATAATTCAAGTGTAAGTTTGAAAAAAAATACCCAGTGCCAAACAAAGAAAACTTAATATGTAGCAATTAGGGTGACCAATTTAATGTAAACACTATATTTATGCTACAAGGGAGACACTCTGTTAGCTAACTTTTTTAGGTCACGTAGTTGAAGATCGGAATACTTTGAATATATTTCAATCCGTTGTATTTCAGTTGCCTTTAGGTAGGTTGATAATTAAACAATCAAATAAATTCATCAACAAACGAAACAAAGAATTAACTTAATGAATGAATGAATGAAAATTGCATATCCGTCCTATGCTTTCATATCCCTATATACATGTATATCGGAGTGAAATAGTGACGCAAGTCCGTTATAGTAATGACATTATCATTTTATCTGGTATTAACAAAATTATGCGAAGGAAAGGTTTGAACAAACATAGGACCTGATTACAAACTAAAAAAAATTCCTTTGATAAGAATGTTCTTTTTGACAAATATTCGTGAAAACGAGGCAAATATTCGTTCAGCGGGAAAAAGTTGCCACAAAGCAAGCGTCATGTCAGCTTATCGAATGTCACAAAACAGACAAATCATAAAATTTTGTACATATCACTTCTTCTGCTATTTGATGTTTTGTCCAATATGATACCGAATTATGCTACTTTGCTGGCCGTTTAAACAGAAGTTATATTGTCTCTTGCTGTTCCGCATTATATTCATGCATGCTATATTTATGTATGAGCTATTAACATGTTTTTGAATAAAACAATGATTTTGTCAAATGCATGTTTAAACCTATAAAATCATTCATATCTCAAAGAATATGTATGTTTAATTATTTAATCACTTGAAATATTAAGAACAAAAGAATAAGTGATATACATGTATAGATATATTAATAATTTTCTAATAATTTTTATATTAATGCATTTGCTCTCTTCTTAAATATAATATGTATATAAAAAATCATATCTGAGACGAATTTTTGAACATAGACTATTTCTATATAAGAGTTGCCCACACACATTCCCTATAAAAGAATAAAAGTAAGCTATGGAACAAAAGGTTACACTAATGATCACCACTACGTTGAGACTACAGAGGGAACCTGTAGTCCATTAGACCCCCTGTTGTGTGTTTAATTTATGCCTACAATGTATCAGTGTTCTCCTGTTAAAATACACAGGTCTGTAGTTGGCACGGCCAACTTGTATTCTCACTGACATATTCTGCCGCTTTATGTATACTGTATACCGGGAATTTTTTACCCAGTCAAATTATGTTTGCCCTTTGTCGGTAAAATTTATATTCGCCCTGTCAAACTTTTGCCTTTCACATTTTATCAATATATCTAATATGCTGTTTGTTCGCTGTAATGATAAAGTCGCCCTCATATGGGGAAGGGGCGGAAAAGGCGAAATAGGCGAAAAAGGCGAAAAAGGCGAAAACTGAACCGCAGAGAAAATTTCCCGTTATACGTAATGTCTGATGTTTATTGAATCAGGTCAAACATTTCGGAAAATTGATAAATTGAAAAATGGTTATGTTCTCTGCTTATTGAATGTATCCATTATCGGCATATGGAAACAGTCTCCATGACAACATGCAATCGGCCTACCGCATGGGACACTCTACTGAGACGGCCCTCCTACATGTACATAATGACATAGCTTCCGCATTGGATAACAAGTGCAGAGCGGTGCTTGTCATGCTTGACTTGTCAGCTGCATTTGACGTCATCGACCATGGCATACTTTATAAAAGTCTGATGTACTCATATGGGGTGACTGATACCGCACTATGCTGGATACAATCTTATCTGAGTGAACGACGACAGTGTGTTGCCATCGGATCTGCCACCTCACATGACAAAGTACTAGATTTCGGGGTTCATCAAGGGTCTGTGTTAGGACCACAAAATATTGCCTGTACTCCAAACCGATTGGGGAGATTTATCGTCGCCATAGCCTTCGCTATCACTGCTATGCTGATGACACACAACTTTACATGGTTATCAAACCACAGGACAGTTGGGATACAATTTCAGAAAATCTGGAAGCTTGTCTGACAGATATCAGTACCTGGTTGAACGCCAACACGCTAAAGCTTAATGGGGAAAAAGTCGGAACTAATCGTCTTTTCCCCAAAGTGTCATCAAACAATGGCTCTCTAGCTCAAGGTCGGTGCAAGAACTATTGAGACTGTCCCCGCTGTTAAAAACCTAGGGGTATATTTTGATATTTCACTGAACATGGAGAAACAAATGAACGCTACCATGGCCAAATTTAAGAGGTACATCAAAACTCACCTCTTCACGTCTGCATTTTAGGATCTTTGCAAAGACGTCATATAAATACCACCATTTATTTGTGTATTTATGTGCACATTGCGACGATTATCTGCTGGCTTAAATGTATTAAAGTGATTGTAAGCCTTTGTTTTTTATTCACAATCATAACTAATACTTTTAGCGCTAACTTCCAGTCCAACAAGAATGATTAATATAAGTTTAGATAACTTGTTTCATAATTGCTGTAAAATAAATAAAAAAAATATTTATATTTTTTTATAACTAAAACTATTATCCATATTTTGTAAAGCGCTTTTGAGTAATTTTACAAATTATATAGAGCGCTATATAAATGTTGTATATCATTATTATAATTATTATTAATATTTCAACCTCAACTCATTGAAATTTGTTTAGTTATACACTTTTTACACCTTGAATAATGAAGACTTATTTAATGCTATCATAATCTATTTTCAATTAAAGAATTTTACTTAAAAATTTCTCGATGGGGATAATTTAGTTACAAATATTGTGCATACCAGTACAATTAAAACATCAACATCTAATTTTTGTTTTTAAAACACTCTGTATAATGAGTCATTATTTCAATTATACAAATGTACAAAACTGATGTGAGAGAACTATGAAATGTTTTATAACTACGTTTTAACTTAAACTACGAACAAAATCGTTATACTATGTACTTTTTTTGTAATTTATATCTGCTGTCGTTTTTTTTTTGTTTTTTTTTAGATTTTTTCGTTTTTAAGAAAATAGAGGGGCTGAGCATAATAAAAATCGATGTACGATTTGAAATTATAGTTATATGGTTTAAGTACGTGTCGGGGAATGTTCATAAAGAAGCATTAATCACTCACATTTCAATGGTCATATATTTATACACAACAATACCGATTACAATATATGTGTTATATATGTTTTAGTATTGTAGGAATATATATGCATTTTTGGCTGTAAACTTAATTTGAATACTTCACTATATCTGATTTATTTTTTACAATTTTCTAGTGTATATATAGTTTGTTTATCCGACAAGCTACTTTGACAACGTTGTATGAATGCTGTGTAATGGTTCAAAACATTTGATCATAACGTAAATAACAGCTTAACCGCAAGACGGGTGACTGTATTCTCAAAATACAAATAAAAAGCCATTCTTTAAAACCTAAGGCACACACACACAGTATGAGTAGCTAAGACATGAAGAACCAAACCCATACGAACTTTACTGTCAGTACTATGTATCCTATTACTATAAAACAGCCACTACCAAAACATCAAATAAATACCAGAAAGGAATACTTCAAAACTTTAAAAAAAAACAAAAAAAAAACATTACATCATCTCCCGGTGATACTAAAGGAGGTTTTCCTAGCTTGGTCTTCAACCCACATTAGTCTCCTCCTTTATGTTTTAATCCACTGATCTGTAAATAACATTAAATTTTAGAACTGTATGTGTATTGTACTACCCTCTCGAAAATCAGTAAATATTTAATATTGATAATAAATAAAACCAAAATATACTAAGAATTACAATTGTGTCACCTCGTCAAGTGCAGTTTGAATTGTTCAAAAACTTAATAAGACACTAACAGTCTCTCGTGCCGGTTCAAACATTATATCATGGATATTAACAAACAAACCGTAATAATGTTTTCTGGTGACTAATACAAGCTCTCTCATTGTCCTCATAACTTCCTTTTCTCCTTCGGAAGGGACATCAAACGGGTTTCAGTGTTAGGTGAGTCACACCTTGCATATTTAAGACCAAACTGCTGGATTTTGAAATAGGAATAAGCTAATCATTAGCCGCCACAGAGTAAAGACCTTAGGTTCAGATTATTTTAAGGATTTTTGTCACAGTCGGAATTGTATTACTGTACTTAAATCATAGGAAGTCCAAGAGGACTTAAATACTGAATAAAAGAAACGAAAAATAATGAAGTACCCTGTTATTCATACTAATTATATAATGGCCAACTTCTAAAAAATCAGAAAGCGGGAATGCTTTATAAGAATGTACTATGTTCATACATGGTTGTAAGGTCTACTGGATGTCTTTGTCTCCGATGTTTGCTGTAACCTTGATGGTCACATTTATCTCCCAATGGCTTTGCTTATGATATACAGACTTAATTAATTTGATATTACCCGACACTCCTTAAGTTTTCCTAATTCATATAATCAGGGTGTTTTACGCATCTTTCCTTCTGTTTTGACCAATTTGGATTCCCAACTTTTCGGTCCTAGTGTCACCAAGGAGACCTAGGAGGATGAAATAGCTTAATGGAGCAGCGTAATTCATCTTTTCCATACTGTATCTATTACTGTACTAACATCACATATGCAGTCACACGTTTTTGTCTTGCGATTGGATTGTTTTTCAGTAGAATCATTGATAAAGTGCAATATATTTGTAATAGAAAAAAAGGTATGACGGTTCGCATGTAAACTAGTAAACGATGAACAATCATGAGTACAGCGGTTCTAGGATCTCTGTCCCACTGGCTAACACTAGAAAATACCCCTGTAAAATTTCATAAATCTAGAATACTTTCACTAATCTGTTTACGATATAACTAAAGTGGGTCCAGAACTGGTGTTGATTTGGTAGTGCAGGTGTTACGGGAGACGGTATTAATCGTAAGTCCAGGGTTCAATCTCGGTTTGGCCCTGGTGCACGTTTACCAGAACACTGTTTTTGATTTTCTTCATGAAAGTTTGTATGGTTTTCTTTTAAAAAGATATTTAATTTAAATCTGTTATAATACCGGAATATTCTTATTCACTCCTACAGTTTTTGCCAGTGGTACATTGTGCAAAAATCCTGTAAATGCGTTTTTGTCGGGAAGGAAGTCATGATGCCTTTCCATCTGCATTTGTGTCTGTTTGGTTTCTGCTTGTCCTGCAAACGCAAGTTCAGTCGTTCTGATTTGACGGTATATATTTCGTTATATTCCTTGTTACACGTACATAAAAAAATCATTAATAAAAAACCAGTGTCACATACATAGCAGGAGGTATTTACTAATCTTCTATACTTAGAAATGTACTTTACATGTGGAATTTATATTGACACCCCTTTTTATCGCCTTATCCTGCCATTACAGCTATGTCAAATCGGCAGCAGTTTACCTTAACACACAATTTGAAATTCAATCTAGTAGATAATGTGCACTACTGCTTACCAGTTTATTTAACTTATTTACCCCTGAAGACACATTTGAACTCCTCCAATTCAAAGCTTCGAATAGTTTATTACTTTTCAGGGATAAACGAGTGAAACTCATTAGAAAAAATTATCAGAGAAATAAAATAACATTTTTTAGATTTCCGGGACAAAACTTATACAAGGAGTCAGACGGGGATTGAACCTCCAACCATAATACAGTCAGCTTAACCAACAGAGGTACAGGTTAATGGCAGTACCGTGGCCCTGTAGCGCTTTAGTTATATGGTAGTGGTTAAGTGGTAAAGGCGTCTGACATTCTGCTACCACTAGCCCTCCACTACTGGGTCGCGGGTTCGAGGCCTACGTGGGGCAGTCGCCAGGTACTTGCCGTATGTCGGTAGGGTATTTTTCCGGGAAATCCAGCTTTCCTCCACCACCAAATCCTGGCACGTCCTCGAATGACCATAGCTGTTTATATGACTTGAAACACAAACAAACTAAACCAAAGCTTCAGTTATATACAAAACAAAATGAAGGGGAAGTTATTGTATGTAATTGAAAAGCTTCCGTGGAATTCTCTAGTGTTTTGTCTGCAGTGGGACAGGGCTCCTTAAGGTGTGTTCAGGTGCATACAATATCATTTTATAAAAAATATGATGTTCCGGGTATTAAGTCTTGATCGTGATTTCCATATCGTTTATGAGTTTTAAAATAGCATATTCTCTCACGATGTGAACAAAGGAGGAAATTACAGCCCAGCGCTCTGCACGTAAATAGCACGTTATGTTCAAATTCACACTTCACAAACGTTTATACAAAAAAACTGTATGATATGAAGATAAATGTACTAGTTAATACTATGCGATACTTTTTTCCTATTTAGTGACCTGCATATGTATGCTTATTTTGTTTACGTAATTAGGCTATTAAGCTTACGAATCATAACGGATTTGTTGCTCTATTCAATCTATTTTGGGGACAAAATAATAAGTTTACATAATAACCCGGAAATACCTTATACCAACCTAGAATAGTTTGTAAAGTTTCCTATGTTCGTAGAGGATCATCTCAAACTGTATGGGATATGTAATGTTTGTGTTAAGACTACTACATAGTTGGGGCATGTACGGTTTGCTTTATTGTATGGGGTATGTATCGATTGTGTTAAGCTATCTTCTGTATGGGATCTGAACGGGGTGTGTTAAACTAGTTTAGTTGTGTGTTTTGTTTTAGGCTTTCTTCTGTGTTAGGCTTGTTTGTTTTTTTTAATATTAAGGTAAACACTGTATTGACCTTGTAAGTTTTGTATAAACCAGCTACTTATATGGCATGTGTGGTTTATGTTAAGCTAACTGTTGCATCAAGTCTATGTGATTTGTGTCAATACAGCTATATATATATATAATGCATATATATTGTTTAGTTCTTGTTAAGTCTACAACTGTGTGGCGTCTGTAAAGTTTGTGTTTAAATAACTTCTGCATAAGCTCAGTGTGGTTTCTTTATCAACTGTTCGGCGACAGTGTGGTACGTGTTACATACAATTCCACATTTAGACTTCATCAATTCAGACAAACTAACAATGCTTTTACAGATTTAGGCTTGTCTGGTTTGTATTAGAGCACGTAGTACAGTGACACAGTTACTATCTTCTGGGTATCCAGCCAAGTCGTGATTTTTATGCTGATAATGTTTTTATAAATAGCATTTTCTCTCACGATATGTCATTCAAATAATAGGTTAGCAAACAGTAAGTATTTGTAAACAAATACCTGCAGCATTGCTTCACAAAAACTTAGCTATATACAGCCGTATGTACTACAACTAGTCTCAAGTTTTATTTTCAAAACATGTCCTTTATGATATTCAATCTATTGTATGAATAGCATATAGCTGTATGTGTGATTATTTCCCTTATATTGGTATCTTAATATAGGAGTAAAGTTTCCTACATCTTGTTTCTAGCTAAAGGCAAATGTCATTTGAAAATGTTCTATTCTAAATTTCTTTTACACCACCGACTTCATTGTCTCATTTTAATACACACTATATTATGATATATCCTGTCAATTTTTACCCTGTGCTATATTAGCATTGTATGAATATTCCACTATTTGATGTCATGGTATATCTTTATTAGTGCTTTAACCATGTTTTTACGTAAGACTTGTGTGATATGCAAGTGTTCACTGTTTAATTATATTTTAAGGATTACTAAAATTTAAGTTACATTGACTGTGATGATACTATATTTATTGCATTGTTATACTGTTATATTAAATTGTGTCATGCTTGTATATATATATTTGATGCAGGGCCATATTGTAAACTAGACATTATCTAAATATATAACCCTGGTTAAATAAAAGATATTATTATTATCGTTATTACCAAGTTTCATGAACTCATGTTTTACATAGACTTACATGGTAATATTCAAACTTTTTAAACGTATTTCCAAAATATATTAAAAAAAATCATGTGAATGTGTCAGTGCTAAATCCCGTGACATACACGTCTTGTTTTCTTGTTTAATACATTTGTATATCTTAATACAGTTTTGGTAGGATTTTTTTATATTGTTTAACCATTCAACTGATTGTGCGCAACGGACTAGAACCTTTATACAACAATAGCTAAAATCATACCTGGGAAACACTTACTACAAATGTACCATCCTTACATAAATTATAATTAGTTTAGATTTATAGGGAAATTAAAGAAGTCTGCTACGTTTATCGAGTTTCTCAAATTAATTTTATGTCATGGGATATCTTTATTAATCTCTTTATACAGGTATTACTTTCATTTTTTCTTTCAAAATTAATTTTTCTGCGTATATCTGATTGTATAATGACAAGTTTAAAATCTACAAACTCGAAAACACGTTTTGAAAATTTCAGTTTAAGGCTCATTAAAATAACATTTTTGAAATCCTTGGATGTTGTGTTTCAGGGCGACGAGAAATGAATGATTTGTATAAATGTTAATCCTGACAGTTTAACAAAACTTTATTCTCGTTATTATGATGAAATTAAATTGTCAATTAGATCAAATCATGCGGTCCTCAATACAATTAAATTAAGTTATGGAGCCTCATACCTAAGTAATACACATGCTTGTTGACATTTTCGTGTCTTCGTTTTTAAATATATGTAGGGTTTTTCATGATCAGCAATATTTTTTTTATTTTTTTTATTTATCAGTTTTTGACGATACAACGCCACCAAAAATATGGTATGCTCAAAATTTGCGAAAGTCAACTTTTACTTGAAAGGCAAGATTTTCATGTGAAAGTGTGAAAGTATACTTGTTAATCAAAAAAGGATGGAGCCTCTTTAGAGCTAATTGGAAATTCAGATGTCGCTCGATACAATATACATATATAACCAGGATCTGGATGACAATGAACTTATGAACTATCAACAGATATCAAAATGTAGGACGCCCTGGATACCACACCAGGAAGCAATGTCATTTCTTGTACCAAATACTTTAGACCACCTTTAAATATGTTATCGTTCTTGCGGAGATACGTGCCTAAGCTAACAAACCTCTTCAGATGGTGATAAGTTTAAAATCTCAGTTAAAACGAAGGTTATAAATATTAAGGTAATACGTCAATGTTGTCTCTGCTCTAATGGTAGGTCATTTGGATTATACAGAGCCAAATTCAATCATTTTCTTATCGAGAACTGATTGCTCATGATAAAAGATCGTGGTTTATCATAATTTATGTTTTTCCGTCGATGAGTGTGTGAATGGGATACCTGTTAAAAGTTAAAATAGCTAGTAGACCCAGCTATAGAACCGTGATCTTTACTTTATATCGCCAACAAGAAGTGTTCAAAGGAAGAGTGTCTATAATGCCCGTTTTTGGGCTCCGGTATATCCAGATTTTCACCTCCTTAATCTGTTCAAAGATGCCCTATTGCATAACATGCGCAAAACTAAGGCAAAATATTGACAGAAAGGGAGTTTTTGAGGTACCAAAAGGGGTAGGGTAAATCACAAATATAACTTGCTGTTCTCAAAATGAGCTAAACAACCAAAATAATAATACTATTTCTGTTTTTGAAAACATGTGAAAATTAAGTCAGGATTAAGTCAGGGGGTTCTTTTACATAATTTTCAAGGAATAAGTCAGGGGGTTCTTTTCAATATTTTTCAAATGAAAACTGTTTTGTTTTTTTCAATAATTTTCTTTGTAATTTCTATTTCGAGTTTTTGGATTTACAATTTCACTGAAAATAAAAACGCTTTTGTGTTCATTTCCTTGCTCATCACCAAATATTTCCTTACAATACCATTTTATATCATTTGTTTGGCACTTTTGTGACTAATCCACAGCACTACCGGTCATAATGTATGCCATGCTAATACTTTTCTGTAATATTCCCTGGAATGATTTCAATGTGTTTATAATTATAAATCAAAATTCTATGAATTAAATAGGGAAATAGATTTGCATTGCCAGAGTTTGAAATTTAATTAAAATTTAACACCTCTGCTAAATTGAGGGTTTACAAATGCCCGTAACTTCGGGACAAGTAAATTACTAAAATAAATCTACTGCGTCCATCACAAAATTAATGCGATCGTTTTGTTCTTTCTTCGTGTTAACTACTTGTTTCGTCTAGTGCCTTGTTTGACAGTACTTCGCTTTTGGCAATAGTGATGAGCGTTCTCTTAAGTAAATAAGGCTATGGATTCTGTTCCCTGACCGAGACAAACAAACAGCCCTAGAAAATGGCGTTAACTGCTTTACGGTAAGCTCTAAATGGTCTGTGAAAAAGACTGTTTGGTCCTTATCAGTATGATATGGCCGGATGACGTATCATGATATCGTGAAATGACATTTGAATGATATTGCACTTACAAGTGGCCCTGAAGTAGCGTGACCACCACAAGACACCATCCTCATGCCACTGTATAGCTGTTGGAAGCATTGAAAACCCTAACAAATCTTAAGATAATTGAAATGGCGTTCAAACTGGTGGATTTTTCCCTTTTTTATAATTTTATTGGTGGACTAAAATGTTAACTACTAACAAATTGTTTCACGTGTGTAACAACACCCGACGAATGTGTACGAATTTGATAAATTTGACTCTTCCCTTAGCGGTTTCTTAACAATAGTGGTCATTTCAATTCAATCCCGTTCCCCAGCAAATTTAGAGAGGTGGTATATTGCAGATGAAGCGATTGAACAACAAATATTACATTGTTTATATCTTTATAATAAAATGGGATAAATGGTATCAGTATATATATTTAAATAACAATTACATCTCAATTGTTTGTTTGTAGTTTGTATGAATTTAAACTTCCTCACACCAGCAGAGTGTATTGTAACATGAAGACGGATGCCATGGAAGACAGAAGAAAATAACAAGAACATTAGGGAGGGAGAGGAAATGGGTAAATGCCTTAGGGGGTAGCTCCCAGATTTTATCATTTCAATGTCCAATAAGCCGAAAACGAGGAAGAAAATCCCCAATTCTGCAAGGGGAGGGGGGCACGTGGTTCACCCCTTACGATAGCATGCAGTTTGATATTCCGTCTTTGCGTATTGCAGAGTTATCTTCTCTTGGGAGCAGGTATTGATTGTTACGTCATTGGTTTGTGTGAGAAAATTACGTCGTTTTCTCAAAAATTGATGACGTTACTCTCACAAACAAGTGACGTAACAATCAATACCTGCCCCCAAGAGAAGACAACTCTGCAATACGCAAAGACGGAATAGCTTGGTGACTCGTTTCCAAAACCTGTTCTATAGACTGCTAAAACATTAGATTTGCTTTTCTACCACAACCTTTATAAAAACACTTCACAAACATCGTGACGTTAAAAGTAAAGGAAGCACGGTAGTCTAGTGGTAGGACGCGGGGCTCGTGACCGAAGGGTTACGGGTTCGAGTCACGTCACGGCACTGTATTGTATCTTTGAGCAAGATACTTTACTCCGCTTGTCCCAGTCTACTAAATGAGTACGTGGTTGGGCAGTGTTAGAATTTTAGAATGCCAGCTGTGAGCGCCGTAATGCCAGCACCGGCTGTATGCTCCCCAGGGAGTTGAGAAAGATATTGGCTGGTTGCAAAGGCCATATAACTGCGGATAATAATTTGTGAACCCGCTTTGAGACGACCTACGAACTAGGTTGTAACAAAGCGGTATATAAGAACCTCGAATTATTATTATTATTATTGTTATTATTTAAAAAGAACATTTATTTCTTTTACATTCTCTTTATTTTTTTCCAGATCATTCCTGATGGAAAGTATCAATACTAAGGCCGGCGTTAACTATCAAAAGGATGCACGGACACGTATTAAAAGACAATAGTATGATGGGCGAGAAGGGGGATCTGTACCTGATAGGGATCCTAGCCACTCTAGCCTTTCTTTGTACTTTGATCATTGTAGGACTTTGTGTAGTAATATGCATGCGGCTGGGCCTGGGTAAAAAAAGACGGCACATTACATGTCGGCAACATAACAGAGCTTGTAATAACGATCAACGTCTTTGCAACGCTTGTAATAGACACAATTGTATTGAGCAAAGCCAGCACCCAGGTAATCCACCATATAATGAAGGATATGTGCCGGATGTACCCACCAATGGTCCAGCTGAGGGCATATGTCACCAACGGTTTCACAACCGACCAGGTGACGATAGTTCAGTGGACTTGGATGTAATCCCGGGTCACAGTACAGACTTCCGGTCGTCATGGATGAAGATGCAGAAGGAAGTTGATAGGAGTATCACTACAATGATAGGGAATAAATTGGTAGTCTACATTACCCGGCGCGTAGGGTACAATGGTGCTTTTCTCGCTCTAGACAATATGGGTATTTCAATTGAAGTACCCCAAGGAGCTGTCAACAAAGGAGAAACAAAGAGCATCACACTGCTTTTAAATTGGGATTTAGGGGATAATCCGTCCATGCAGCCAAACCAGGCACTTGTTAGTCCCGTGGTGTTTGTGGGACCACATGGAATTAAACTAAACAAGCCGTGCGTGTTGTATTACATGCATTGTTCTTTCGATGAACGACACATTCAAGTTATGAAGAGTGAAACAGACCTTTTCGAGCAGAAAAATTGGCAAGTGATGTGTAAACCAAACGACAAAAAAAGCGCATGCGTATTGACTTCTAGCACGTGTAAACTTAATATAGACACTTTCACGTTATACACGTGTCTTCAGTGCCCACCGGATGGTCAACAAGGCAAGAAGTGGCTCCAAGTTGCTGTTTTCTCTGAAGGCCTCAAGCAGGATATAGAACACCAACAGGTAAGAGGAACGACCATGTACTGTTTCTGGGGATTTTGTCAGTGGGTGCGTCCTAACCCCGGTAGCTCAATGGCTGTTTAGTGTAAGCTAATGGACTTTCAGTTTGTTCATTTTTCACCATTTAACATCAAAACATCATTCTTTCATACCTGACACGTTAGAATTTAGATGCTTTTTCACACTGACCAATGGCAAGCGACCTCAGGAAACAATCTTATTTGTCGATCCTATATATTAATTAAAAGTGTGTATCTTATATACTGTATAAACGATCGTATATGAGATAAAGTAAACATGTATGATCTTATTAAATAAAGGATCGGCATTTTTGTTTGTTGAGAAATTGACATGACATACTGACCGTTGCCGTACAATTGTGGCGGTCAAATGACCAGCCAGAGGACATTTAAACAATTAGCTTAAAATTTAAACGAAAAAGTTATGTGAAATCCTAGTGTTTTGTAGGAATCATTTTTATATTTGTATTAGCTACGAAAGAGTTAGAGAGATTCCCTGTAAGTAACATATACAAATTACCATAACATCGAATCGTTAACCGGAAGTCGTGTCAGGAAGGAAAAGAAATCATCACATATTTAAAAACAAGTACATTATGAGAAGACATCAGTTAAACTGAATTTTTAAATCAAGTTGTATTTAGTTTCATGATGAGGTAAATTGTAGTTTCGAGATACAATAAATTCAAAGTTGTAGTTCTAAAGCATTTGACTTAAGATGAACTTGAATTGGTTTACATTTTTAAAGTTTACGTTTTTTGCCCTCTTAGATCAGGGTGTATTTCCTCAACAAAACTAACTGTGCTCTACAATGGGCAATCCACAACGAGGCTCAATATGGCGGCAAGCTGATATGTCCTGAGAAACTCTTCCTAATGTCGGGTACAGACAAAGATGTTTTCGTTAATCTTACGTAAGTTATCTTCAGATATCGATGTCCTGTATTGCCATATCTACTGTGTACATGTTTTCAAGGCAAATACGATGTAGTTTTGTCCCACGTACAGTGTTATCGTAGTGTATGAGTAATAGTGGCAACTTTCTATAGAATCTCTTCTATAACATTAGAAACAATACTTAGGGTGTGTAATGCAGTCGTCTGTTAATACCGTACTTTGTATCATAATTGTCCTAGCGAAGAAATAGGTATCCAAGTATTTATCGAGATGAATGATTTTCTAAGCAACTTTCACAGAATACAGTATTTTTTTGTTGATACATAGTTTAGATCTTAGCAGTATTTCCGGGGTTTTCGGAAGAAAGCCGTCAAAATGTTTTCAAATGATATCAAAGGTGCGATAATAATGGCTACTTTTAATACATTTGTAGGTACGTATCTCGGGGATGGACAGTGGTTGACCAGACCAGACCTGAACGTACACGGATACCGTATCTCAGCATCTGGCACGGACAATGTCCGCACGTGTGCTTGGGATTTCGGCGGGAAAATCAATCCATGCTTGAATTCAATCTTAACTTAGAAGTAAGGCAGGACGACCGGGAAAATGAAAGTGAACGGATAATTGCACAAATTGTTCAACCGGAACCGGAAAGGAATAGCAATAATCCCATACCGGCTTCCATCATTACTCCAATGAACAGAGCGATTCCGCAATGTCTCAGAACGAGGCTTCAAGTTCTACTTGATGTCCCGTGTCCATTGGCAAAAAACTGGAAGGGTCTTGCGGAGAAGTTAGGATACGATGCTATGATACCACTGATTGAGACCAGGACAATTGGCACTAGTCCCACAGAAGTACTGTTGCAGGCTATGGAGCAGAAAGCTCAGACGCTCCGAGATCTGCAGGTAAATAAATTCAAATCTGACATTGCAATCCTAGGCGTATCAGCCGCTTTCCTAATCCCAAAATAATTTCCTTTGTTAAACAAACATTTCTTAACCCTTCTTGAAATGTATGGGTTCCGATTACGATATACACACCTTTTATAAGGCAAGGTAGTCTAGTGGTAGGACGCCGGTCTCGTGACCGAAGGGTTCGAGTCACGGCACGGCACTGTGTTGTATCATTGAGCAAGATACTTTACTCTGCTTGTTCCAGTCGACTCAGCTGTAAATGAGTACGTGGTTGGGCAGTGCTAGAATTGTTCAATGCTAGCTGTGAGCGCCGAAATGGAAGCTCCGGCTGAATGCTCCCCAGGGAGTTGAGAAAGGTATTGGCTGGTTGCAAAGGCCCTATCGCTTTGAGACGACCTACGAACTAGGTTATGATAAAGCGGTATATAAGTTCCTGGAATAATAATAATTATTATTATCTTATTCGCACCCCTGTAATATGACAGAATCGAAGGATCTGTTATATTTGACTGGTTTCGGCTTTAAAAATACAGCCAACTTCAAAGATTGTCGATTTAACCGTTACGCTACCGCGCAATTCCATAAATTATTGGTATCACACGCAAAGTGTCACGTAAAAAAGACATTTTTGCATGGCATATTCTAAGGATACACGAAAGGAATGCATACATTTACATGATGCTTCTAAACCAGACGAAGATCATTTGATATTTCTGTTTACATCAAGAGTCAATTGGCATGATTTTTGTACTTTCAAATATATCCTAAGAATGTTGAAGTACATGTATTAGCAAACAGTAGAGCGAATGATGAACTTTCGGTTTACGATGATTCTTAGTTTGGGAACACAAGCTGATGGTTCTAAATGAAAAAAAATCAGCATAAATGGAAGCACACAACAAAACGAAGAACGTTTATTCATCCTTGATAAATATAAATAAGAAATAGATACTGAATGAAAATCTAAATTTTACTAATTTTTAAACGATTTGAGCAAAATAAGAAATGGAAACCTAAGTATCTATTGATAGGTTTTGTGATGTTTTGCAAGTGATATAGTTTGATAAATCAACAACCAACTTATCCAAGTAGAAAACAAGTATTAGGGGTGGTCGGGTGGTGAATTAGATAGCACACTTGTCTTTCACCAAAGCGGCCGGGGTTCGATTCCCCGATTGGACGTGAGAAGGTACATGTATGGTGTAACCTGCCCGAACACGTGGGTGTGTTTTTTCCGGGTACTCCGGTTTCCTCCCACAAAAAGACCCCGGGCCACCAAGAGTGATTAATATAAGTTGAAATAACTTGTTTCGTAATTGTTGTAAAATACATAAAGTTTATTATATCTTTTAATTTTCTAACTTATATTGTAGAGACTATTAACAGAGATGGGACGAGCAGACGCTGTCAATGCCATACTAGAATATCTTGAGCCTCCGGATGAACCTGACACAATGGTTCTCAAACCATGCCGAGAGGCCGTGGAAAACGAAAACTATGGATATGCTGCCAGCGATCAACGTCAAAATGAATTTTAGGATCAGCAAAAACATTCGGAATGCGTAAATAACTTTTAAATCGGAAACCTGAACATGTGAAGTCGAATACCTTAAACAGAAGGTTTAAACAGTCGTCCGGTTGTTGAAACCTGAGAAGACTGTTTAAACATGAGAAATATAGAAGAAATAACAGGAAAATAACTTTTCGTGACCTGTATTCAGTTGAAAATTTGAGGGATTCTCTGAAAAAAATACACAGAGCATTGATGGATATAAGACACACAAGTTTCACGGAGGAAAAGCTTATCCGACCGATCCGTGTGTTACATTCCGCAGTTTTGCTCAAACCACACAATGGTGCTGTACTGATGGACGTGTAACTGTTGCTGCAATGATCTACATACAATGGGTGGTGTTGCTTTCATGACTTCATGAAAACTTCATAAAAAAAATATTTCCCATTGTTTTCCCAATTTTTATTTATACATACATGTGTATATCAGAACTTCATTCTTCCATGTCTCGTGTAAAATATCGTATTTCATTTTGACAGTATGGTATCAAACCTCATTACTTTACAGGTATGACTGCAAAATGGGTAAATATGAACTGAATACTACGACAAAAACGTTTTGTCGCGTTGAGCTGTTCGTGGAATATTCATTTCAGTCGTTTCAATTTAGCTGTGATTTTAAAAAAAAAAAATCGGTAATGGTATTTTGGATAATTTCAAAATTGCTTCGATACTAGTTTTACGAATGTTCCTTAACTTAAGGATAATCATTTGGAAAGAATTGATGGAGTTCAGGAAATTTCCTCAGCTAAGTTCGGTAAATGTTTCGCTATAGGCAATGTCTACATTCAGGAATTTCTTAAGTGAAAGACCGTTCCTAAGGGTGGGACCAGGAAAATAACATAAAGATTTTGTAATTTTAGAGAAGTTAAATATTTCTTCAGTTTTAAATGACAGAAATATTATTTTTTTAAGGATCTCTGTCCCACTGCACTACGGTTTCTCCGATATACAGTTACCTCCCCTTAACTCCCGTTTGGATAACTGTAGAACAGTTTGGTCGGGCCACTTCCATTGACTAGGCAGCTAAATCGGTTCGATCGATAGGGAAACAATATGAAGTTCATGGTTCGAATCCAGGTCTTGTCCCGATGAGTTTCTACATTCAGAACACTTAAGTTGATATATAATTTGTTTATTTCATATCTATCATTTTCTCATACAAGTTCCGCAAGATATAGTTTTCTTTTCAGAAATGATTTATTAAAGCTATAGACGTAGCCAGAAAACGAAGTTTTCAGTACGTAGTTATCGTTTTGGTAGTGGAACCGGAACCCGTAAATCATCGCAGTATTTATTGAATGGTACATCATGTATGGTGTTGCTTACAGCTTATTTCACGATAGATTGACACAATCCTGCTAATTTCCTCCTCGATGTTTGGGGTTAGCGACACAAACTGTTTGGTTTTGGTGGTTAGGTTACACGTGCCGAGCCGATGTTACCGTGTCTCGCGATCTTTTTGGCGATGTTGGATATCAGCCACTTTAAACTGTCCTCAACTTTCGCACCACCTTTGTTCCACCAGGTGAGTTCCTTTTCGTTGGAATGTAGCGTCTCTCGTTCTAGATATCTACCTTTACTGTCCGTCAAGATCACTGGTGTTCGTAATCTGTTACCTTTCTGTAGGATTCTTAGCCTTGCAAGACATTTTCTGATCTTGTTCTCGCTCATATCACGTACTGTCACTAATGTAAACAATCGCCGAAATACTGTAGGTTATTAGTGTTCACAAAAACAGGGTTTGATCGAAACACAGGAAATCGGGCACTAGTAAAGTATGAATATTACGAGATTCCTCTAAAGTGTAGTCTAGAGAAGCCGTTAATATAAAGTTTTGATAGAATATTTCAAATAAACGCTAGGAAATATGCTTTTGTTGGTGATGGTTCTCACACTTCGAAATTTCCGTCCTAAACCTTGCGCATGCGCACTCTCTCCATCAACTGTGTCTATTTTGCTGTTTTATAGAGAATTGTTTGTATATATTATTATTGATTTATGACATACGTTTTGTTTTCATAATAAAACAATATGCCAAATGATGTTTTTCTTTGCTCATTTTTACGGGCCACAAAGTGACATGTAGTAGTAAATGAATAAAACTAATCCGGTTACTCAATGTCTAGGGTGCATACTAAAATGAGGAACCGTGTCTGCATTTTCACCCCTTCATGAAAACTTGGGCCTAGTAATCATAGCCCACCAGCAATCAATTGGGGTCAAAGCCAATCAAAATTTAAAAAGATGCTTTCGGTTAATTTGATCAAATGTAAAGAGTATGGGCTACGCAGACACAATTCAAGTCCACAAGATGGATTACTTTATCTTTATTGTGCTGATTTTGTATGCCGAATTAACTCAGATATTTCCAGCATTTTTAACGTTATGATTATAAGAAAAATTAACCGTGTAAAATGATACCTTTTGTTGTTGTCAAGAAGTCGAATTTCCCGAAGCCAATCAGACTGGCCGATACATGTTGATGAATGCAATGTGGCTGTCGATGTGACCAGTCGGGAGTAAATCGAATAAAACGATATAGTGTCCATAATGTGTCGGGTTAGGACATAGCATTTAGGCTAGCGAGTGAGAAATGAATCAACTGACATGATATAGGTATATGTTTTTATCCAACAAACGTGTAAAATTCTCACAATCACCGTCGTCAGTTATCGGCGACAAATCCACGTGCTTTAGAAAGCAATAGATAGCCGATAACATATAAACTCAAAAATCTACATGATACACAAGATGTATAATAATAATATAAATATACCACATTTGATATAGCGCCCTATCTAGCTAACATTAGCCACTCTAAAGCGCTTTACAGTACATAGATATACAATTAATACAATTGGCATATACATTGATCAATATAATTTTGAGGAATTCGCAGGAGCTGCCTTATCAGGCGCTAACTATTAAGCATATGTCACCTGGCTTATATCTCCCTATGTGTGTATATCTGCGTGTGTGCTAGGGATGTACTGTTTTCTGTTTGTAGTGGGACCGTGCTTCCATCGGCTTCATTTATAGTGCCACCTCATTTGAATGCTACAGCACAGATACCGCACTAAAAATGACTTCCTAACTTACTTTTCAGACACTGTCCAAATAATGCAGTCCGAAAATCCGCTAAATATTATAATTACTGGTGACTAGTGAACTTAGACGTCGTCTTTTTGATATTGCGATCCAAAATAATTTGTCACAATTAATTAATAAAGCTACCCATTTTACCGATAATTCATCACATATACTTGATCTCATTTTTGTTGATAAAGTCCACTTTGTATCAAATGTTGATATAAAATCACCACTCTGTAACCTTGATCATAGTTCTATTTCATGTAAACTGAAATATTCTGTTCCAAAGCCTCAGTAATATCAGAGAGCCACATGGGACTACAAAACTGCTGATATCGATGGCTTGAACAATGCATTCAACACCGCCCATATTGATATATTCTTTGGTGTTTTTAATCTTTTAGATTATATCATTGATAATGTAAACAAGTTTATCTTAGATACGTGTAAAACTTTTATCATAAACAAAGTAGTCAATATTCGTCCTCGCGACAAACCGTGGTTAACAAACGAAGTACGTCGAGCCTTTCGGACTAGAGATAGATACTACAAATTATTTCAAAGAGCAGGTACAGATTTCGATAAATTCAGGTTCCAGGTAGCACGTAGGGAAGCAAATCGGGTAAAACGCGAAGCACTTAAACGCTGGCAAGAATCCACTATTATTAAACTATCTAACAAAAATACCAATCCTAAACATTTCTGGTCAATTACTAAATCACTTCTAGGCAAAAATAGCGATCACACTATCCCTCCTTTAATGGAAAACAATCACTATATACACGATGATACTGATAAGGCAGATCGATTCAACACATATTTCTCTGATCAAAGTACTATCCCGGATAACATTGAGAAACCAGTACTACCCAAACTAATGTAAATAATAACTTACCTGTAATTAGTACCGTACAAACCACTCCAGAAGAGGTATGTAATATTTTTAAGTCGCTAAACACCAAAAAGGCAACAGGACCAGATGGCATAGGAAATTTTATTCTTAAAAAATTGCTGTCAATCATTATGTCATACTTGGGCACATATCTTTAATACTTCTCTCAGGTCAGGTATTTTTCACACTTTGTGGAAAACAGCTCAAGTTTGTCGTATTCATAAAAAAGACAGCAAAAATGATGTTAAAAATTATCGGTCAATATCACTTCTTTGAAATATATCTAAATGTCTTGAAAAAATAGTATACAAAAGTATTTATGAATTCTTTTTGGCAAATAACATTCTTATCAAAGAAAACACTGGATTTAAAAGAATTGATTCTACCATTAATCAGCTGTTAAAAATAATCCACAGCATTTATAAATGTATAGATAATGGTGGGGATGTTTGTACAGTATTTTTACATGTCTCAAAAGCTTTTGACAAGGTGTGGCACGAAGGTCTACTTCACAAATTAGAAAACATAGGTATTAGAGGTAGTTTGCTTTGTTGGCTTAAAAGTTATCTTTATAATAGAAAACAGTATGTAGTCTTAAACGGTCAATCTTCTGGTCATAAATATATTAACTCTGGTGTCCCCCAGGGCTCGATCCTTGGACCGCTCTTATTTTTAGTATATGTAAACGATATAAATGTAGGCATCTCATCTGACATTAACTTATTCGCTGACGACACATCTCTCTCATCAACCATAAATAGCAACGAATCGGTAAATACACTAAACGACGACTTAACTACTCTGTCTCAGTGGGCAAAGCGATGGCTTGTCACATTTAACGCACTAAAAACTGAATTTGTTATTTTCTCTAAAAAAAGATTTGTTAATAAACCGAACCTCCTGCTTAACAACATTCCGATTAAACATGTAATTAACCATAAACATCTGGGCATAATTCTATCGGGTAACCTCAGCTGGCATTCTCATATTTCAGAAATTGTAGCCAAAGCAAACAGAATACTAAATATCTTACAAGCATTAGCTTATATTATCCCACGTTCTTGTCTTGAAACACTATATAAAACTATGGTAAGATCGGTTATGGAATATGGCAATATTTTATTTGATAACTGCAGTCAGCAAGAGTCTGACCTTATTGAAAGTGTTCAGCGTAGGGCGGCATTAATATGCACAGGCGGTTATAAGGTTACCAAATATACTAAACTGCTGGGTGAATTGGGATGGGAAAAACTAAGTGAGAGACGAAAAAATTGCAGACTTAAAATGTTATTTAAAATTAAGCATGATCTATGTCCGCCATACTTGAAAACTATTTGTCCAATTCAGAGTCATCGAACACAAAACTACAACTTTAGAAATTCTAATACTATTCTTCCTATCCTGTCAAGAAAATCTTTCTATCACCAATCCTTCTTTCCAAAATCAATACGAGACTGGAACAACCTACCTGAAGCATTGAGAAATAGCTCTTCACTAACGTCTTTCTCTCTAGCACTGTCAAATCTATCCACTCCACAAACAAACTCTTTATATGCATATGGACATGGGAAAGGAAAAATCAATCACTCTAGAATAAGAATGGGACTAAGTGCTTTAAACAAACATAGATACTCTTACAATTTAACTAATAACAAATTCTGTGACTTCTGCGCGAACTCCTCCGAAGATGAAATTCATTTCTTTTTACTTTGTCCAAAATATAACCGAATTCGTTCCAATATGCTCCGTGCTGTTTGTCATATATTCGCTCCAAATATCAATTCCAACCTTATTGTAGAGCTCATGCCAAATGTTCTTGTCAAAATAATTTTATGTGGATTAGAAACTCTAAACGAAATTGAGAACAAAACATTATTTGACCATGTTGTTGAATATATCGTAAATTTAAACAGATTCTGACTCTCTCTCTCTCTCTCT
>NW_018480073.1:582608-626080 GCF_002113885.1 Mizuhopecten yessoensis | reverse complement strand
TGTAATGTGTGTATGTGTGAGTGCAAGTGTGTGCGACTTTTGTACGTCTTTTGTGTAATTGTACATATTGTATGTTTGATATATGTTGAGGAGAGCATCTAGTAGCCTTCGGGCTGTTTGTAATCCTCGTAAAATAAATAAAGAATTAAATTAGATACCGCAACATCCATCCCAGACCAATTTATACTCACTCCACCTGGGTTGTTGGAGTTGTATGGGCAGGAGAAAAACATTTTCTCTGAAGATCGAACCCCGCCACCTGCGTGGAAGGCCGGAGTGTTAATCATTCGACTAATCTGCCCACCTATGCTGAAGATGTGTCAGGGGACAACTCTACATTTTGATCGACCATTTACCACAAGTGCTACTACACGTAGATATACTGCTTTCTAAAATGCTAAACCTTACTCGATAACCGAGGACACTCTATTTACATCTTATCCAATTATTCGAAACCGATTGTATTGGATTCCAAAAAGTCACACAAACTCATATAATCACCGTTTTATCTCTGTGACTGCTAGTTGCAAAATCAACCCAATGTCCAAACTTTTTGAAACCACTCTTAGCACTATATTTCTTCAGGGCTTTTAAAAGTGGAATAAATGGAAAGCAGATATTGAAAACGAAATAATCCAACGACCCGTTGATCAACATCATTCCGTTACTATCACATCCTTCAGAAAATTGAGGAACTCAATTGGTCACCTATGACAACGTAGGATAGTTTTCTGATCCAAAAGACAAGCAGCGTTACAACTGAATTTGTAAATTATTTTGGAGTATTTTTTTGTGGTATAAATAAAATCGATAAAGTCGAAATAGAATATCGTAAAAAGGACTTGGTTCCTGGTCGTTGAATATTTGGTTGGGTTTTTGTTTTGTTTTTATTTAGTTGAACTTTCTATTGACAACTAATGTCATTTAAGGACGTGCCTCCATGTGTATTGTGTAAGCGTATATGTGTGTATGTGTGCCGGAGACTGGGTAAGTTGGTGTAATTGCCTCCTGGTGATAGCGCGGATCTGTTGCCGACTTTATAGTGCTATCTCACTGAAATTCTATGCCAAAGGAACCCAGCACAGCATTCCGCCCGGTCACATTATACGTCCAACGGGTGAACCAGTTGTTGTCAGTACCCTTAATGCTGAACGTTAAGCAGAAAATAACAACTACCATTTTAAGGACTTTGATGTATGTCTTGACCTGGGGATAGAAACCACTGCCTACTCACCTGGGCGAACGCTCAACATTAAAGCCAAAAGTGAGGTGTTGCCAAGCAAGACGAAAGGAAATAAAAGGCAGTTATATAAGTCATACAGAAATATAAGTCTCCCAAATATTGCAAATCTGCAGGGTTTCCCACATTAGTCGCCTCTTACGATACATACCGTGGGTAACAGCACGTGTATTCTTTTCGCGATCCCCGACCTGCAGCTTTGCGTTGTGTAATATCTTTGTTGTGGTCAGTGACAAGGTTTTTTATAAAACAGTTGGTTACAACCTCGTATACAAGCTTTACCAATATCCTGGCCGACTTCGGTTTTGCTTTCTTATGTGACTGAATTTATGAGACTTTCAAGGACAGGTAACTAACAGGTTGTCTAAACATCAGATATATGGCTGTCAGATATGAGTTTCGATCGTTTATACTCTTCTGCGCTTGCATTTTATGTGTAAATAATGTCGTTGTAAAAGTATGTTACGCAAAACATACTGTAAATATGGAAATTTTCGCGGTGTCAAAATATTCGCGTTTTTCGCGTGGGGTAAATTAGCGCGTTATTATTCATCCCCGAAATATACTTATGTAAGTATTAAGAATGTATATATAGATGTCAAAACCATTGACAACGCAAACATTTTCACACCACGATCAGTTAAATGAGCAACTATTTTAATATGCGAAAATTTTTAAAAAAAAATAGTTGGTCTTTCATTTTGAAGCTCGCTGGCAAAACACTGAAGGAACGATTGAAAATACTTGATTTGGCAATTTATCTTTTAGACTTTGGATGAAGGCAGAACTTAGATGTACCATCTTCGTTCAGAAATTAGAAATCAAGAAAACTATGAGCAGTATGATCAATTTATTGAAAAGTTGAAGGAATGATGAATTATAGATATGATGATGTCTTTGGGAGGTTGGATGAAGGCAGAATACGGATGTTGCAACTCCATTGAGAAACTAGAAAAGGAGATAGTACATTGATAACGACAGAAACCCAACCGGACATTTTATGACTGAGAAACATGGATTTAACTATTTCACGGAAACTTTTAGTAAAGACAACAAAAACATGTTATAATTTTATTGAGAAGTTTGGTGACGGCAAACCAATGATTTAACCATTTCTGAGTATCGGTGAGGGCAAAATATACAAATAAAATAAAAATACAAAGAATGGCAGAATTTTAATATGCAAACTACAGAGCAATGATAATCATTCCTATAGGTGTCCTTGTTCAGCCTCGCAGTGGGGACAGCAGTCGCCCTCTGTCCACGTGACGTCCGGACAGATAAGAGGTGGACAGGACGGAGGATTGCACCAGATCGCGTCAAACACTTTACAGCGATTCGGACAGGCTAGAGAGGATGGACAAGACACACATGTTAGAACGGACGGTACCATTTGAGTTTAAACATATTTTATTGCCAAAATTGACAACAGGATTGGGCACAAGTTATTACAACATTAGTTACGCCCTTTCCTCAAATATATACATTAGATTTACAAACAGGGCTAAAACTGGGTATCAAATAATATCTATAATAGTAGCATTACAACAACAGAAACAAAAAGAGAAAGAACAACATTGAACAGTCTCACAAATGGAGTATAGAAGTATAAAACGCCTTACGAATTAAAACCTCCCCATGGTACATGTATTCATGCATTTTTGCACGTTACGAAAAAATCATTATTTTGTTGAGATGACAGATCCGGATTACCAGATAACAATATATCTAAGGAGATTTCATTAACAAAATTTAGATTTTGAAACAATTCAAACCTCTGGTGTGTATAAACTGGACATTCAAAAAAGAAATGGCGGTACCATTACATACAGACAGGCTTTAACTAAAGGCTACAACTCTATCAGTTATATCTTGAAGAGTTAAAATAAAGGTTTTATTTGTTGTTATTTTTTAGGTTTGTGTTGTTTTTTGCTGGTTTTTCTGGGTGTTTATTTTGTTTACTTGGATCATTATCTGTTCTATTGAAACAGTGCTGTAACAAAGGGGATTACTCTGGCTTAGTGTAACTTCTTCTGTCTAGTAATGTTACTTTTAGTGTTAATACTTTATCATTTCGATGCTGTGCATTAATTATTCATTGATGACCACGTTGGTAAGGAGTAGGCTTTGCTATTTAAAGGTTATGAGTTCGACCCCTAATTTTTTCTGTTTTCTTTTTCATTTCTATTTTCATTTTAAAGCATCGTAACATATAATTTTTATTGAATACAATCAAACTTTGACGTTTCGCGGGAGCATCGGGGAAAATGCCAAACATCGAGACTTAGACTCAGTAATGTTACACTAATTCAGACCCGTCCGTATGGAATTTGAGAGGAGAATCAAACCGTCATGAGACTTCTGCAAAATCTTGTAACGTTTGCATGATGTTAATCTGTTTTAAGCTATGCAACACGTAATGCATGTCAGTAACGTTAAAAAGACAAAAAAGACAAAAAGGCACATCTTGAGTTATCGCCCCTCCACCACTGACAATGATATATCGTTCTAATACCGCTGACTTACCTGCCCTACGCCAGTTACTTATATATTCAACGAATCATTTCAAACATTACATATTTTAACCTATACAAGAAGATAACTTATATACATGTAGGCCTAGCCAGTTGATTCGTTTTAATCAAGTACCACCTGGTTGAAATGAAATGAAAAGGTAAAATTCTGGAGACAATGAGACTCGAACCAAGGCCTATATATGTGATAAAATGCAGGTAAAACGACATTTTTGTTGCGTTAGGAGATATTGTTGTTAATAGCAACACCTCAAAGGAATTATTACCTGTTTCGCAGACTTCGCAGCAAAGATCGTACGGCTGGATGACAGTGGCATTACAATAGGGAGGGGGAGGAGGCGGGGGGCAGGGAGGCGGTGGGTAACATTTCGAAGGGTCGGGCCACTCACGAGACCTCTGTGCAAGTTTGTGATCCTTTTGCGCATCGCCTGAAATGCAAGTGTGCAATTTAAGCAAATCCATCATTCGATGGTTAATCACGTAATCAGTTTTACACTTCAGCTAGGAAAATGATAACATGTTTTTTCCTACCTTGGGAAAAGGCTCACGTGCTATTATTCTTAAAATGTCACCATCGCGTCGTCACTTTATGCTTTTAGTCTTGGTCACTCGTGGCTTTGGCGTGCAAGTCATGTGCACCTGACGAAAGTGCAGTGCACTGCGTTTACAATTACAGCTTGTTTATTTAATGAAAAGGGTTGGAAAAATAATCAGTTATTCCTATGTAAGTTTAATGTAAACAGAGAAATTGCAATCCTCGGGATAAGATTTTGAAGGTTTTAAAGCACTCGGCAAAGGCTCACGCCTAAAAATGCTTACCCTGGGGTTGATATTTTTTGTTTGCATATAGGAATGACAATAAAGCAGGCATTACCTTCTGGGCAGGTTTGGCAGCACTGACCCGGAAGGGTGACGGGGTTGGCACATGGTGGCATCGGACAAGGAGGTGGGAAACAGAAGTGATGGCCGTTCACTTCGCATGGATGAGGACAGCTCGTGTTTGCCACGTTATTAACCCCTAAATAATGCATAATGTTTAAAAAGTAAGATTATCATGTTTTCTTTCCATACACAGGCAAAATTTTGATTTTACCTGACAACATCCTCGGTACTCCTGGGGTTACGCTCACTTTCGCTCTATTCACCCCTGTAATATTTCTTAGCAAAATAGAAGGCACAGATACAGCTTTTTGGTTTGTCTCGGGAAAACAAAACAAACCAGACCATTCACCAGGCTGATACATGTCTTTTGAACATTTCTAAGGAGAGACACCCGACCTAAAAGTCAGTCAATTTTTACCGTTAGGCGACCGCGAGATTCTTTTGATGTACATCAAATGCACAAGGTGTTGCACACTGGGCCGTCAGTATTGCCATGACATACCCCAGGGTCGCAGAGAGCGTAAGTGAATTAGACAAGAATTCAACCTGAACTTTTCTTGAAATTGATTTGAATTCGACCTGAAATTTACTTGAAATTGACATCCAGAAGAATCTTTCAATTCAACCCTTTCAAGTTATTTGACATCAATTTTTGACCTCATGTTGACTCTTTTTTTTTAAATTCATGTCAAATTAGCCTGAAAATTTGACTTGAAATTGACCTGAACATGACATCAAGAAATTGCCTGTGAATATAGTCACATCAAGAATGATTTTTTTCTTGCTTTACAACTGATAACGAAATGAAAAATATTATGTATTTAACAATATTTTTACAGTGTCTAATGTACTGTTAAAAATAGCATTCATTCCATTTGATAGAAATAGTCCATTTTGAAATCTATAGCTCGGCAAAAAAAAATTAAAAAAAATGAATGCATTTAACATATTTTACGTAAATCCCTATCCAACATTGCATCATATTCTATTTATAAATATAACCTGTACAGGATCACGACTGGCCTTCACCTTCACAGTGTGGACAGCAATCACCAGGGGTCAGCACCGACTTCGGACAGGGGTTACGCTCACTTTCATTCTCTACATCCCTGGGAAATGTCATAGCAAAATTAAAGGCCCAGTGTGTGCCAACTTGCGGATGAGACAAGAAAACTAGTTTGATCCTCTGAAGTATACATCAATAGAATCTCCCGGTCGCGTAACGGTAACGCTTACTCGCTTTAAAGTCGGGCATCGCTCCTCTGTAATATTCAAAAAAGGTATCAGCATAGCGATTGGTCAGGTATATTTACCTGAGACCAATCAAACAGCTATCTTCGTGCCTTCAATTATGCTATGACATATATTCTAGGGGTGTAGAGAGCGAAGGTGAGCGTAACCCCATTGTGTATCGAGGACGGTGTCTATCATATATTAATATATCCGACGACCCATTTTTCATTTCATCATTGGTTTAATTATAATCACATGGAGGTCGATGATTTATGATGCTGAATTGGTATTACTAATCTTAGAATCAGTAGGAAATATTCATTTTACAAAGTCATTTCAATTTTGAATTCCCAATGTTTGGGCCAATTTCAGATTTTCCTCCGTACAATTTCTATACGTTCGGTCTGGCATCTAATTTTTTTTTTTCATTTAGGTCCATATGTGGTATCATATAATTATTACATGTATGACTTCATATCTGCGAATATCACTAAATTAGGTCCATATAACCACATTATAACCTTAAAAAAGGTTCATAATAGATCATTATTAGCTATTGTATTGACTAAATCATGCGCTTGACTTAACCTCGCTATCAAAACGTTCATTCTCTATTAGCCAGGTGTAAGTCACAAAACTTTAAATTCCTCGGCAATATCTGGAGATGAGTTCTAACTGCCATCGAGGATTTCCGTACCGGTACTTATTTTCGAAAATAGCCGATGATCGATGCGGGGCAAATAGCAGCTTGGAAACGTTTTCTAAAAAACTTTTGATGGTATTTTGACCCATATATTTACTGATTATGTATTGCAAAAATGTCATCGAGAGGTCAGATGCCGACAAAGTCGAAATCAGGAAAATGTAACATTTTCATTGGCTTGTCACAGGGCTCAGTCATTGAACCAAAACAGCATAACTGTTTTATTTAGATTATACAAATACATTATTATGTTTATGTAAATTTAGCAAATCAATTCTTCATGAAACTTCATTTGATTAAGCCTTCATAGATTGTCTTTTCTATATTGTGTTGAAAATGAGTAAATTAAGTAAAAAAAAATAAAAAAAAATAAAAAAAATAACCCATGAATAGGCGGAATGAGATGCCGGGCCTCGCCTCGGGAATTAGACCTAGCATCAGGAGCCAGAAACTCGCTATACCCCTCAAGTCCCATCCTCGATACGCTAGGGGTTACGCTCATATCATCATCGAAATCCAGGGGTTACGCCATCCTCAATAATCCAGGGTTTACACTCACCTACGCTCTCTGCACCCCTGGAACATATCATAGTTAAATCGAATGCTCAGTGTTCGCCACCCTTGGAGATGGCACGAGAAGACTAGTTTGATCCGTTGATGTACATCAAAAGAATCTCGCGGTCGCGTAACGGTAAAACTTACTGGTTTTGATGTCGGGTGTCGCTCCTCTTTAATCTTCAAAAGACATGTATCAGCCTAGTGATTGGTCAGGTTTATTTATCTGACACCTAACAAATAGCTAATTAGCTATTTAATGTAGTAACGTGCTTTCAAATTTGCTATGACATATTCCAGGGTTGCACAGAGCGAAAGTGAGCGTAACCCCTGGATAAACAATATCGGCATGAGCATATCTATACATAAGGTGTATCCCTTTCACTACCTGTGATTGCTGTAACCCACCTGTACGATTAGGACAATGAGGACAGCACTCCCCGGGGGTGGTTACGGGGTTATCACAGGGAGGGTTGGGACACGGTATGGGGTGACAGTACGTATGTCCTCCTTGAGTGCATGGATGGGGACAATCGTCAACCCTGTTTTCTAAAAACAATAAAACATACATTTTAGCAAAAGCCAAAATTAGTCCCAAAAGACCATATTTTCAATAGAATTTAAATGTTCAAATTTTCATTTTGTTGGTCGGAATTTAAAATTAGTAAAAACAAATTGAGGAAAAGTTACTTAAGTCAAAGTTGCATTACACGACGTCAAAGGAAATTATATTTTTTTCTATACAGTAGGCGCATTAGAGAAATTTTAAAAAAACAACGTGTATTGTTTAATTATATAAAATTGAATATGTAACAGAAGAATTAAAATATTTGTTACCTTTTCGCTTATTTATAAACCAACTTTTTTAACTATTGTTTTGATTCTTTAGAGCAAGATATTTTGAAATTATTCATTCTTCATTAGCCAAAAGCCCTTGGTAATAGAACGACAAGTGCCGTAGCTTACCGCAGTGTGGGCAGCACTCCCCGGGGGTGGTTACGGGGTTATCACAGGGTGGGAGGGGACATGGTATGGGGTGACAGTACGCTTGTCCTCCCTGTGTGCACGGGTTCGGACAATCGGGATCGTCTCGTTTGCCTACTATAACGTTTTCTGCAAAACAAAAACTAACTCACATGATAGGAAATCATATTTTCCTTACGACACAAGTTGTAACGATTGCTACAAGCAAACGGTAAATTCTTCAACATCAATGATACGTCTAGGACATAGAAAATTCCGCATGAATGCCGCCTTTTTTTTAGTTTCATGCAATCTGACACATTCTGGGAAAAAAACACACAAATTTGTTTATTTTTTAAATTATGATCACCTAATGTCGCTTATTTAGAAACAGACTCAATATCCTGAATACATATTCATTAGTTTTAATCTTTCATCAGTTCGGTCATTTGTTCCGTGTAACGAAAGAAATTTCAAAATAACGTCTGTCAAATGTAAAACAGATCGTGCCATAGCTTACCGCAGTGTGGGCAGCACTCCCCGGGGGTGGTTACGGGGTTATCACAGGGTTGGTGGGGACATGGTATGGGGTGACAGTACGCTTGTCCTCCCTGTGTGCACGGGTTCGGACAATCGGGATCGTCTCGTTTGCCGACTATAACGTTTCCTGAAAACAACATCTCACAGAATACTATCTTTGCTAGACGATAGAAGTTGTTTCAGTTGATACTGAAAAAAATGGCAACCACGTTCATTAAAAAGACAGGAAACAGAATATTTCGTATGACGTCCCATTTTTTCTTACTTTCATGCACAGTGAAAACAAGCCAAATGTGATTCGTTTTTAATAACAATCACTCCCAAGCTTATATATTATTTCTCTTGAAACACTTCGGTTTTTTTCCGACCCAGCATTCTGAAAAAATACTATTCCATCCTTTAGGTTTAATTTTTCATCGTTACGGCTCATTTAAGGAAGAGACGGACAGGTATCACATGACCAAACACTCAATACACTGTATTGATATATAAATTCGGACATTTTTCATGAAATCTGCTTAAAAGGGTGTATGACAGGGTGTCGCTCTAGCCCCCCTACATTGTAACTTTTTGTTTTCCCTGGAAACATATCTTTATTTTCTTATGATTTGAAGCATGGATATAAGTTATTTTATATACCAATTTAAAAAAGAATTCGTTGACACAATTATTTTCTTTTCAACTTTACAATCGAAATTTTACCTAAGCAAGTTGCAGACATATTGCAAAAAAGGGTAGCCATTTAAAAAAAAAAAAAAAAAAAATGTATGTTTAAAATATTTCAAAATATTCATTTATTAGAATTGATCTCAGATAAATTAAAAAAAAATATATGCCTTTTTTGGCGGGTACTTCATGACTAAGAAAGAGCAAAAAAATGACATTTTTCCGACTTCAAAGGGGGGTTACTCTTTCAAATAATATTTCTAAAAATAGCCAGGAAACCTATTCTCATATTTTGATATTATGTAAGGTAGACCCCCAAAGAACAATATATGCGAAATTAAAAAAATATATTGACAAAATTTGTTTTGCCTCTAGGGTCCTCCTCTACCTTAATACATACTTGGAGGGGGGGTTGATGAGACGTGGCTTCCGGTAAGATCGAATTTGTTTTCAGGCCCGATCGAACCGCACATTTTCCCAATATTTTACCATACAAAGGATCCCGACGCGTGAACCGATAAAACTGTTCATTATTTGCGTAAAATAGACTCTTTATATAACCTGCAAAACGTAAAAATCCGCTTGGATAACGGGTTACAGAAAATCCTCAAAATTTGATAATCTCCCGCCATCACTGGCCAATGAAAAATCCAGAGAGACCCGAATACAAACAACGCACCTATAGTGCAGAGGATACCAGGTTATAGCGACTTCCTGCCTAATGTCAACAATGCGGGAATACATCTTTCTTGTTTGATCCATCATTACCATTACCTACTGCTCCAACCAATTGTTTAAACTACCGAGACAGACTATATTGGATGCTGAAAGCCTGCTGTTGGATCATTCACAAGCATGCTACATTAACGGCAAGCACAATCACTCCCATTTCCTTGAGCATGAGGTGAGTAACGTTCCATCAAACGAACTTAGCATCTGTGTATTGTTATCATGTAAGAGAAAGCACCAAGACAACAGACTTAAAGCATGCATATGGACACTGTTAATATTATGTGGAGACCTAGACACCAACCCAGGTCCACCCAAACATCCGTGTGGTATTTGTAAGAGAACAGTAGCGGTCAACCACAGATCAGTAAGATGAGACAGTTGTGACCAGTGGGTGCACATCAGATGTGGCGACATCACCCCTTCAGAATATGGTCGACTTCAATCCATCACCCAGTTCACATGGTCATGTCCCCCGTGTGGATCAGTCAACCTCAGCAGCACATCATCTGAATCGGAGATGGAGTCTAACAATAGTTTTAATAACCTTACCGATAATGACACCAGTATAAGTGATGAGGAGGTATTTGACGATCCAACAATACCAGTAGTAAGCCACACACACAAACGCCACAAAGAGCGGTCCAATGCAACTAAACTGCTGGTAGTAAACTGTTACAGCCTTGTGAGCAAACACAAGCAAGCACTGTTTGAACAAATCCTTGAGGAACATAAGCAAGATGTTATATGTGGCTATGAATCCAAGCTGGACCCTACCTACAGCAGTGAGGAAATTTTCCCGACAGACAACTGGGAGGTCTACAGAAAGGACAACAAGAAGGGAGAATGGGGAGTCTTTGTGGCGGTATTCCATGATCTGGTCACCACACCAGAAGTGGACCTTGACACCAACTGTGAAGTGACATGGGTACGACTACAATTATGGAATCAACAACCCCTGTACATTGGCTCTTTTTATCGCCGTCCATCACACGACGACCCCATACCACTTCAAGAACTAGACGCATCGCTATCGAGGCTGACAAATAGGCAATCGCTACCAAACATCATAGTTGCTGGAGACTTCAACCTTCCGGACGTTAATGTGACAGACACCAGCATACGTAAAAGACCACAGTACTCCAATGCACTCAACAAACAGGCCACATAACTCGTAAACAACAACTGCCTTCACCAGATGTGTAATACACCTACCAGAAACAACAACATACTAGATCTTATTCTCATAACAAACCCAGATCTACTGGGCGAAGTTGAAGTACACCCCGGAATTAGTGACCATGACATCATCATTGCCGAACTCAACACCAACGCCCAAGGACAGCGAAGACCAGAGAGAAAGGTGTACAGGAAAGCTAACATGGACGGAATAAGAGAGGACATGAACCTTTACACCAACAACCTATTACAAAGCGATAACACCAGGAAAAACACTGAAGAACTCTGTCAGACTTCAAAACAGCCCTTATCACCTCCACGGCAAAACACATCCCAATGAAGAGGATAACATCTAGATGGAACTTACCATGGATCAAGCCAGAGAGCTATGTCGCCAGAAGAAGAGAAGATACACACGGGCAAAGAAAACCAAGAAGCCAGGGGACTGGATAAAATTTAAAGAGATGGAGAAGACCGTGAAAAGGGAGTTGGAGAGAGCCCACAGTGAATACACCAACAAATTCCTGAACACCAGCGCCTCAGAAAATCCCACGAAGTTCTACTCGTACATCCGGAGTAAGAGAAGCAACAGAAGTAGGATACCATCCCTGAAAGAGAACGGGGGACGTTTATCAACACCCAAGCAGAAGGCATCAGCTCTAAATAGCCACTACCAATCAGTGTTCACCAGCGAACCCCTGGGAGATGTACCACGCGAGGAAGGAGCACCCTACGGACCAATGGACAGGATTTACTTCAGAGCTGAAGGAATAGAAAAACTTCTCAAGAACCTGGATACGAGCAAAGCGAGCGGCCCTGATTGCATCCCTACAATAGTGCTAAAGGAAGCAGCTAGAGAAATTTCACCATCGCTTTCTCTCATATTTCAACACTCGTACGACACTGGAAATGTACCGAACGACTGGAGGAATGCCAACATCACCGCGATCTTTAAGAAAAGAAGCAAGACTGACCCGAGCAACCACAGACCAGTGTCTCCTACCAGCGTGATATGCAAGATGATCCGGCACATCATATACCAGCGAGTAATGAACCAACTGAACCAAAACAACATCCTGGTCAAGCATCAGCACGGCTTCCGGAAAGGTCACTCTTGTGAGACGCAGCTACTCCAAACAGTGGATGAGATCTCGAGAGCCATGGACAACAGGAAGCAGGTCGACGTTATGATTCTGGATTTCTCTAAAGCGTTCGACACCGTACCACATAGACGACTATTGGAGAAGTTGTCCCACTATGTGATACAGCAGGAAACCCATGGATGGATACAACACTGACTTACTAAGAGATCGCAGAGAGTTGTACTCGATGGAGAATCGTCAGCTGAAGTCCCAGTAGAGTCAGGGGTTCCCCAAGGGACAGTCCTGGGTCCCCTGATGTTCCTTCTTTACGTCAACGATATCGGCGCAGGAATCACCTCTGCTGTCAAGCTATTCGCAGATGATTGCCTCCTATTCAGGATCATTGACTCCGTCGCAGACACCCACCAGCTACAGGATGACTTAGCCAAAATGGCCAGCTGGTCGAACAAGTGACTGATGAAATTCAACGCCAAGAAGTGTTACACGATGAGGATGAAGAGATCCCGAACCAACATAACAACAGGAGCCGACTATTACATCAATGGTAGTACACTCCAAGTAGTAGAGCACAACCCATACCTTGGAGTGGAAATAGCCAACAACCTGGACTGGAAGCAACATATCAACCAGATTACCACAAAGGCCAACGGATTACTATCATTCCTGAGGCGCCACCTTGGAAAATGCAAACAGGAAGTGAGAGAGAAGGCCTACCTGACCCTAATCCGACCAAACCTTGAATATGGGGCTTCAGTCTGGGATCCACATAAGAAATACCAACAGAAATCAATAGAAAGAGTCCAGCGGCGAACAGGTCGATTCACAACCGGCGATTACTCGCGTTACGGTAGTGTAACCGGGATGTTGAGCGAGCTACACTGGCCACCCCTACAGCAGAGACGGAAGGAAAGTCGACTAACCAACCTATACAAAGGCATCCACAACACCAACGCACTGATCATACCACCATATATCAGTATTAACGCCAGAAGTGGAAGGAGACAACATAACCACGGCTATATCAACATACGATACAACACCGACACCTACAAATACAGCAGCTTTCCAAACACCATCATGGAATGGAATGGACTACCATCAGAGGTCGAGCAGCTGACTGTGGAGGCATTCAAGACCTCGCTCCACAGTCTTCTTGCAGAGTGAATGTGGGTCCTGTAAATAGTTTTAACTTTTTAACCTGTTTTTAACGAGCTTATGTGGAAGCCACGCCACACAAGTCTACCTGCAAGTTGATGCTGTTTGACGGCCCTTTGCCTATCGCCGTAAATGTAAATGTAAATAAATGCTAATGAAGATTCAAAATATCGCCCTCAATTGTAACACAAAACTTGCCCCCACTTACCACAAAGAGGACAGCACTCCCCGGGGAAGGTGACGGTGTGATGACAAGTAAGAACGGGGCACGATATGGGGTGACAGTATTGGTGTCCTCCCTGTGAGCAAGAATTCGGACAGTGGCCTGTACTTTTTTCTGTATACAATAAAACATACATTTTAGCAGAGGCCGAACTCCGTCCCAAAATTTGACCAGCCTCAACTGGTATATCACTTAATATAACATGACCTTAAGAATTCCTCATATTTTGTTTTGCTGATTTGAACTAAAATCACTTATGATCTAATATAAGATTCCAGGAAAATTATTTTTGATTTTTCCTAATAAAAGCTCATTTTGAAAGAGATAAATCTTTTTTTTTCAACCGTGTCAGAAATTAAACATGCAATAGAACTAAGAAACTCAACTTTCTAATCATAAAATTACTTAGTTTTACAATTTTTAAATTAATATAATAATTTTTAATTCAAATTCAAATTTAACATTTTATTTGCACATTTGTAACTACAAAGTAGTTTGAAGGCAAACTAGAAAAACACAGTGAAATACATACATAGACATGTACATGTAGAAAAGTTGCAAAGTGATTGCTTATATTTCTAATATACATTAACATGAACAAAATTAACACAGCTTCAAATAGAAAACTTAATTTAAACATTTTTACTTGCAAAGTCCATACCTTATACTGTCACACTTCTATACTGTTCCTATGTCAGTTAAAAGCAAAGAACAGAAAATTCCATCCAATCTTTTTATTCTTACCTTCATGGCGTTTGGAATCGAGCCAAGCTGTTATCAGCTTACCACAATGTGCACAGCAGTCCCCTGGGGTGAGGACAGGGTGAAAACAAGGCACGCTCGGACATGTTATGGGATGACAGAGCTTTTGTCCTTCGTGTGTACATGAATCAGTACAGTCGTCATCATTTTGTTCTAAATACAATTAAAAAAGACAAATTTTAATAGAGGCCGGAATCAATCACAAAAAGGCTGCATTGCCAACTCCCCCGTGGACTATTGGTGAAAAACCTGTTGGCATATGGGCAGATAGAATTTTTTTTTTAATATGGTTGCAGTTATTTTAGCAATAAACTTCAGCGGATAAGTGTGGGGCCGAATCCCAGTGACTTTGAGCTGCTTTCAAAAGGAGTATCTCAGGGATCCATAATTGGCCCTCTGTTCTTTTTAACACGACGTTATGCCATAGTCTTACCTGTGATGTTGGGGCAGTGAGGGCAACATTCTCCTGGTGTGGTAACTGGGTTCGAACAGGGCGGAGGGGCACATGGAAACTGGAAGCAGTGTTTGATCCCTTCATGGGTGCACGGATTGGGGCATTCCTTTGAGCCGACCACGGGGACGTTGACCCCACAGGACCCCGCGTACACCGTGAACAACAGAAACACTCCAGACAAAATGTATGTCATTATTGCGTTATCTACCGCTTATATCCAGTTATATTGAACGTGCGAATTGTACCGTATTTCACCGTCTCTGTGCACTCAGCAAAAAGAAAGCTTTCAGACTTGCTTTTAAATGTTCAATATATACCGGACTAATATATGCTAATTGTATTAATTGTATATCTATGTACTGTAAAGCGCTTTAGAGTGGTTTATGCTAGCTAGATAGGGCGCTATATCAAATGTTGTATATTTATTTATTTATGCATATTGATATCAGTAAATAAATAAAATCGCCCTTTACAATGTTCAGTGTTCATGTTCAATGTTCAATTCATTTCATAAACTTATAGGTACACAATATTAATACAATTACACGCTTGCCAGGGCGGCAGTTTCCATATGTAAACAAAAATAGAAAAATTAATAAAAATATTGATTTTTTCGAAATCTTGTGTTACTCAGATCAAGAATTAGTAAAAGAAGTTTTATCCAAATTTTTCAGAATATGAATAAAATATTGCGGCCACTTCCTAAAAAGTGAGCCAATTTATCGCCACTCACAAATGTTTGGGTGTTATTTTGTTGGAGAATTGATGAGACATTAAGCAAACAGAGCTTCACAGCATGGAGATAGTTATAATCACTTGACAGATACATGGATAATTCTATAGAAGGTATTGGGAGGAGGTCAAGAGACAGCACATGAACATTTAAAATCATCAGCACAGTATTTAGGTTTTGCAGAAACTTTCCAAATTTGCATAAATCAGATGTACTGCAAGAGTTCACGAGACGGATTAATTTTAACATGCTAGTTATTTTATTAATAATATTTTTTCAGGTAAAAGATGGACATCTGAGTACAAAATGGTAAAGGTTTTCTAATAATTCCGAATTTCCCAAATAACGAGTAGCTTACCATTCTATCATTAACATTTTAAAAATTTACAAGATATTAATGACGCTACAATCTGTCAGAACGAAATCAATGTAACAGAAAACAATAGATAGTTACTTATCATACCGCGCTTTATTTCAAGTAACAGACAGTTTATTAGGAAGGAGCCGGTAAGAATCCGTGTAAGCCTTATCAGTCTTGTGTCCCAACACAGTTTTAAAGGTCTACACTCAGATCACAGAGACAAGACTCAATACAAAGTGTAAGGTTACTAAATGGTTCATACTAGCACAGGCACTTGAGTCTAGCCATCACGAACATTCTTTTTTTTTTCTGTCGAAAATGAGCATTTATTCTAAATGCCAGAAATCGAACATATGTATATATTTTTGTGTTGATTTTTATAATAAGGTGTATCAAGAACGTCGAAAATGAGCATTTATTCTAAATGCCTGATATCGAACATATATATGCATCTTTGTGTTGATTTTTATAATAATGTGTACAAAGAACCAAAAAAGATGGGGCTTGCTTCAAAATAAACGCCATTTGTAATTAAAAGATGTACAACAAATGAAACAAAATTTAAAACAAAGATGTGCAACAATTACATTTTTACTCGATAGTACATAAAGGTGGATACAAATTAGGGGAGGAGGGGGGTAACTGATTTTTTAAGGAGATTTTTCAAACTGTCATCATGGAAAAAAAATCTGCACAGGTCACGTGACTTTAGTACACCAAAACATCACGTGACTACTTATATAGGGATGGACTGGTTGAAAAAACGGAAAGTTATCTTCCATCCGGAACCAACAAAATATAACAAATAAAAATTCATCTACTAACCGGATAATATAAATTACTTTATGCATTGCATAAATACAAATAGTTCTACCACCCTCTGTCACTGTATCATATCATCCGTATTTTATTCATTTACTCTTTTCTCTATCCCTTCCCTCCTACCCCTGTCTAAATTCACTCAAAACACTCTTTGTAAATCCAACCTTCACCCAACGTTCTATAGCCCAATGTTTTTGATAATTCAACCAAAAAGCCCTTTATCAATATCACCGGTATAAACATTATCCCATCAATCACATATTGACTAATAGAATCTTCCCCTACCTTGAGGGCGTGACAGAGAAATCTCCAACCCGAGGGGTGATGATTTTGGGTTGTCAAACCCAAGGCTCTACTGAGAGAGAGGTGAGACATACTATGATCTACAAAAAGGAAAATGTATACTTTTGGTCAAAATTGCAGCGAGTTTTACAAATACTTCTTTTGACAATGTATCTTTGGAAAAAATATCAACCGTCGTCTTGATTAAAGCGTCCATTGTAGCTCCTCTTTGAATGATAGTTATTACTTCTATAGACTGCTACGAAGACATATTTTGTCATAACGCTGTTTTGTTGTTGTTGTTGTTGTTATCACATATTCGTTTTATAAAATATATAGCATTGAATTTCTTACAAAAAAAATCCACTTCAACCGGCGCAATCAGAATAGAGTAGGAATGTGTAGCGTGCTTTTTACGTCACATTCTAATGACGTCACGTTTGGCGACAATACAGAGTGCCATTTTTAATTTTTTGATCTTTTTTTTTGTAAATCTTGCCGTTTTCTCCTATTATCTGGTACGGTTTCGAGACAAAATTAATATTAATTGTGAAGTTTGGTAAAACCTTAAAAACTAAAAAAAACAATATCATGTATCCTACAAAGGTAGACAACATATACAAAGTCGGGGTTTACTAAAATGAGTTCTCAGAATACGAGAGTGCCCACTCCCGTACCCTCGCTAGGCGCCTCGGACGTTCAACCCTCTATACGCAGGCAATGCGCACAATGATTTGCTACGACACTAGCAGATGTATACAATGTTAGTACAGGTACGTAACGCGTTTTACATCCTGACCGGTCATCAAACACGTGTATTGGTATACGTCTTGGTGATGTCAACAGTCCTTCTCTTGGTATACGTCAAAGTGATGTCAACGGTCCTTCTCTTGGTATACGTCAAGGTGATGTCAATGGTCCTTCTCTTGGTATACGTCAAGGTGATGTCAACGGTCCATCTCTTGGAATACGTCAAGGTGATGTCAACAGTCCTTCTCTTGGTATACGTCAAGGTGATGTCAACGGTCCTTCTCTTGGTAAACGTCAAGGTGATGTCAACGGTCCTTCTCCTGGTATACGTCAAGGTGATGTCAACGGTCCTTCTCTTGGTAAACGTCAAGGTGATGTCAACGGTCCTTCTCTTGGTATACGTCAAGGTGATGTCAACGGTCCTTCTCCTGGTATACGTCAAGGTAATGTCAACGGTCCTTCTCTTGGTATACGTCAAGGTGATGTCAACGGTCCTTCTCTTGGTATACGTCAAGGTGATATCAACGGTCCTTCTCTTGGTATACGTCAGGGTGATGTCAACGGTCCTTCTCTTGGTAACGTCAAGGTGATGTCAACGGTCCTTCTCTTGGTATACGTCAAGGTGATGTCAACGATCCTTCTCTTGGTATACGTCAAGGTGATGTCAACGGTCCTTCTCTTGGTATACGTCAGGGTGATGTCAACGGTCCTTCTCTTGGTATACGTCATGGTGATGTCAACGATCCTTCTCCTGGTATACGTCAAGGTGATTCCAACGGTCCTTCTCCTGGTATACGTCTCGGTGATAATAATAATAATAATAATAATAATAATATACAGCATTTATATAGCGCCCTATATAATTTGTAAAATTACTCTAAGGCGCTTTACAACATATGGATAATAGTAATAGTTATAATTGTGAAAACAAACAACAAAGGCTTGCAATCACTTTCATACATTTAACAAGCAATGTGAACATAATTGAACAAATAAAAGGGTGGTATTTACATGCAATCTTTGCAAAGATTCTAAAATGCAGACGTGAAGAGGTGAGTTTTTATGTCCCTCTTGAACTTGGCCAGGGTATTCGACTTCCTAATAGCAGATGGTAAGCTATTCCACAACGTAGCCGAAACCCTCCCAAAGCATCTGTTTCCGTAGGTCACAGTACGAGATTTTGGGACACACAACAAAGATTCTGACTCCGACCGCAGTGATCTTGACGGCTGATACAGGGTAACAAGTTCCTGTAGGTACTGAGGAGCTGTTCCATTCAGTGCCTTGTATGTGTATACCAGAATTTTGTACTGCGACCTGTATCGTACAGGTAACCAGTGCAACGAATAAAGCGCAGGTGTGATGTGCTCTCTCTTTCGAGTACGAGTAACTAGCCGTGCTGCAGTGTTCTGAACCCTCTGCAGACGACTAGTTAGTTTGTCAGATATACCACAGAGCAGGGCGTTACCATAATCCAACCGAGAGGTAACAAGTGAATGCACCAAAATCTTGCATGCATCTGCAGTTAGAAACTGCCGAATACAGCCGATGTTCCTGATCTGGTAGTAACAGGATTTGGCAATAGCGTTCACTTGTTTCTCCATGTTCAGAGAACTGTCAAAGTATACCCCTAGGTTTTTAACAGCTGGAACAGTCTCAATAGTTCTGGCACCAACCTTGAGCTGGAGAGCCATTGTTTGCTGACACTTTGGGGAAAAGACGATTAGTTCCGTCTTTTCCTGATTAAGTTTAAGCATGTTGGCGTTCATCCAGATACTGATATCTGTCAGACAAGCTTTCAGACTTTCTGAGACTGTATTCCAACTGTCCTGTGGTTTTATGACCATGTAAATGTGTGTGTCATCAGCATAGCAATGATAGCGAAGGCTGTGGCGACGACAAATCTCTCCAATCGGTTTGGAGTACATACAATATTTTCGTGGTCCTAACACCGAATCTTGAGGAACCCCAAAATCTAGTACTTTGTCATGTGAGGTGGTAGATCCGATGGCAACACATTGTCGTCGTTCACTCAGGTATGACTGTATCCAGCATAGTGCGGTATCAGTCACTCCATAAGAGTATTCCAGACGTTTATAAGGTATGTCATGGTCGATGACGTCAAATGCAGCTGAAAAGTCCAGCATGACAAGCACCGCTCTGCACTTGTTATCCAATGCAGAAGCTATATCACTATGTACACGTAGGAGGGCCGTCTCAGTAGAGTGTACCCTGCGGTAGGCCGATTGCATGTTGTCATGGAGACTGTTTGCATGTAGATGAACCTCTAAACGCCGGGACACAACCTTCTCCAAGATCTTCGACAGAAAAGGCAGATTTGAAACTGGGCGGTAGTTTTTCAACTCCTCCTTGTCCATTCCATGCTTTTTTAACAATGGTCTGACATGTGACTTCTTGAAACATAATGGAACCTTTGACTCAACCAATGATTTATTCATGATTGCGGTAATCAAAGGAAGCAGTGCTTCAAGACATTGCTTTTATTGGTCTGTAGGCAGTGGATCTAGCTCACAGGACTTCGATTGCGAGGTCATGATAATGTTGCGCAACTCGTCCTGAGTTGTTGGTGAGAGCTTTGTCAATGGTTCCCCATCAAATGCAATGTCAGCAGTCATGGCAGAGATGTCAATGTCAGCAAAGGTGTCAACGGTCCTTCTCTATGTCCGATTTTGCTCAAACTAAGTAAGCGTATTTTGGCATTGCAAAGATCTTTCCAATGAATTATTTGCGACTACATGAGCTGTTTAATAGAAAAAAAATTACGGTGCCCATTACAATTACAAGTTGACATTATATCCATAAATATTATCCCTACAACGTCCTAAGAAACAACTAATGTGGGAATTCCCTGCAGAATTGGGGATTTGCTTTTATGTCCTGAGGGGGCCGCGGTGTATCTGACAGTATTCTACCACTAGCCACCCGCTACTGGGTCGCGGGTTCCAGATCTACGTGCGGCAGTCGCCAGGTACTGGTCGTAGGTCGGTTGTTTTTCTCGGGGAAATCCGGCTTTCCTCCACCACCATTTTAAACATGGCACGTCCTTAAATTACCATAGCTGTTAAAAGGATGTAAAACACAAACAAACCAAATTGATGCCCCTCTACTTGGGGAACAAAAATATTCTTCTGCACCCATTGCATTAATTGGTATCTTAATATATTTCCTAGGGCCTTGCTTGGCAACACCTGGCTTTTGGTATTAATGTTGAACGTTTGCCAAGGTGAGAAAGGCAAAAACCACAATTTAAACACATTTGAACATGAAACACCCTTTAACTTAAATTACCATCTATCACATTTTGCTATTTTTACGCATAAAATAATATTCTCAAAAAATATCATCTTTTCGCTAAAATGTTTTACTCCGTTATCGTTTTCTTTTGTTTGTGCTTTTTTTTGTAATATGAACAGGCAAAGCAGGATGTCTAAATTGATTAACATATTTGTTTTCATTTTCCATGACAAGATGGCAGTTCTTTTTATAAAAAAAAAGTGATTTTATCTTTTTTTTTTTAATCGGCAGTTTAGTACTATTTTTCTTGTTTATTCCCGTCAATTAAAATGGAAAAGGTCTGGGGGTTTTTTTGTTATTTTTTGAAACATGTGATCCCTGCAAATGATTTGGCTACGTAACGTTTTTAATATTAAACTTGTATGTGTTTTTCAACTAAATAAACTTTACGTCCATTGAGATACATGTAGGCGTTGTTTATCGTGACAGGATCTATATATATACATTCTATATAGTATTATCGTGTGAGTTCCTACATTTGACCTTGTGCTAAATACTGGACACTTCCGTCGACTAGGTAACTCAATCGGTTAAAGAGATAGTTTACTTAACCTTAAGGCCCTATGTATTGGAAAAGGGGAAAAAAAGAGAGAAAAAAAGAGTTTTCTAGCCTGAAGTTCAGGGTTCGAATCCGGTTCGAGCCCCACATTATGTTTTTTATCAGAGCACTGTTGTTGATTGTATTTTGCTTACTTCATTTTAATTATTTTTAAAAGAAATTAGATTATTTATCAAAGCAATAGTCATGGTACTGAACATTTTCAATGCAAATTATTTGTTTTATAATTTCCCTATCTATATTTTATTAAAGAAATTGTGGTTCCCGAACGGGGTCACTGGATACACCTATATGGGATAGAGTTATCCCTTGTGGGTGTTCCACATGGGACACGTGTGTCTTGTATTCGCATAGGTTGGAGAAAACATATATCTTAATTGTGCTTCGTATGCCTTAATAGACTGGGATTCAACTTTAGGTTTGTTAAGTAAGACCATGCTTATATTTATGTATTTTATGCAAAAATTGGCATTGACACTGTTGGTAAAATTAATTGTATCGTGTATTGTATTTGCTCGGTTCTATAAATATCTCTCCGAAGTTTTCTCGGTACGTTTCAACTCATTCAGAAGTTTTGGCTGTTGTGTCGGGTTTATTTAAGTGTCTGCTGTTTTGTTGTCAGCTCCCGTAATATTCCTGTGATTAAAATACGTTTACAAAGCGAGACCACATCCGGTGTCCTGTACAGAGGATAATTACACTCGGACGACACGAACTGTAAACAAGAATTAATCGAACCTAGGAAATTGCATTCTCTACCAGGCGAATTTTTACGATTTGATGTCGCTCTAAACTCGTTGTAGTATCTTTGGTGTTTTTACTTAAGGATCCCTGTCCCACTGTTTTTACTTAAGGATCCCTGTCCCACTGTTTTTTTCCTATGCACAGTAACCTCTCAATAACCGTTTGGTTTGAATATAACTGTTGCACAGTAACGCCAAGACACTTCCGCTCAGTTATTATTGCATTGCTTCCACAGTAGTATTTTGTTTATTGTTAATATGAATTTTCACTAAAGTCCCGCGATAATGGTTTTCTTTTCAGAAATGATTTAACAAAGCTAATGTATTGACATACCAGAAAAACGGTTTCTGAAACTCAGCCTTAGTTAGCAGTGGAACCTCGTTAGTCTGGTAAAAATGGTTAACAGTGTAACGTCATTAGTCTGGAAAAAATGGTTAACAGTGTAACCTCGTTAGTCTGGTAAAAATGGTTAACAGTGTAACCTTGTTAGTCTGGGAAAAGTGCTTAACAGTGTAACCTCGTTAGTCTGGAAAAAATGGTTGACAGTGGAACCTCGTTAGTCTGGAAAAAATGGTTTACAGTGTAACCTCGTTAGTCTGGAAAAAATGGTTAACAGTGTAACCTCGATAGTCTGGAAAAAAAATGGTTAACAGTGCAACCTCGTTAGTCTGGAAAAAATGATTAACAGTGTAACCTCGTTAGTCTGGAAAAAATGGTTAACAGTGTAACCTCGTTAGTCTGGAAAAAATAGTTAACAGTGTAACCTCGTTAGTCTGGAAAAAATGGTTGACAGTGGATAACGAGAGTCTGGACAAATTGGTTCACAGTGGATTATGTTAGTCTAGACAAATTGGTTAACACTGGAACCTCGTTAGTCTGGACAAATTGGTTAACAGTGGAACCTCATTAGTATGGACAAATTGTTAACAGAGGACCCTCGTTAGTCTGGACAAATTGTTAACAGTGGATCCTCGTTAGTCTGGACAAAGTGGTAAACAGTTGAACCTCGTTAGTCTGGACAAATTGGTTAACAGTGGATCCTCGTTAGTCTGGACAAAGTGGTTAACAGTGGAACCTCGTTAGTCTGGACAAAGTGGTTAACAGTGGAACCTCATTAGTCTGGACAAATTGTTAATTGTGGATCCTTGTTAGTCTGGACAAATTGTTAACAGTGGATCCTCGTTAGTCTTGACAATTTGTTAACAGAGGACCCTCGTTAGTCTGGAAAAATTGTTAACACTGGATCCTCGTTAGTCTGGACAAAGTGGTTAACAGTGGAACCTCGTTAGTATGGACAAATTGTTAACAGAGGACCCTCGTTAGTCTGGACAAATTGGTTAACAGTGGATCATCGTTAGTCTGGACAAAATGGTTAACAGTGCAACCTCGTTAGTCTGGAAAAAATGATTAACAGTGTAACCTCGTTAGTCTGGGGAAAATGGTTAACAGTGTAACCTCGTTAGTCTGGAAAAAATGGTTGACAGTGGATAAAGAGAGTCTGGACAAATTGGTTCACAGTGGATTATGTTAGTCTAGACAAATTGGTTAACAGTGGAACCTCGTTAGTCTGGACAAATTGGTTAACAGTGGAACCTCATTAGTATGGACAAATTGTTAACAGAGGACCCTCGTTAGTCTGGACAAATTGTTAACAGTGGATCCTCGTTAGTCTGGACAAAGTGGTTAACAGTTGAACCTCGTTAGTCTGGACAAATTGGTTAACAGTGGATCCTCGTTAGTCTGGACAAAGTGGTTAACAGTGGAACCTCGTTAGTCTGGACAAAGTGGTTAACACTGGAACCTCGTTAGTCTGGACAAATTGTTAATTGTGGATCCTCGTTAGTCTGGACAAATTGGTTAACAGTGGATCCTCGTTAGTCTGGACAAAGTGGTTAACAGTGGAACCTCGTTAGTCTGGACAAAGTGGTTAACAGTGGAACCTCGTTAGTCTGGACAAATTGTTAATTGTGGATCCTCGTTAGTCTGGACAAATTGGTTAACAGTGGATCCTCGTTAGTCTGGACAAAGTGGTTAACAGTGGAACCTCGTTAGTCTGGACAAAGTGGTTAACAGTGGAACCTCGTTAGTCTGGACAAATTGTTAATTGTGGATCCTCGTTAGTCTGGACAAATTGGTTAACAGTGGATCCTCGTTAGTCTGGACAAAGTGGTTAACAGTGGAACCTCGTTAGTCTGGACAAAGTGGTTAACAGTGGAACCTCATTAGTCTGGACAAATTGTTAATTGTGGATCCTTGTTAGTCTGGACAAATTGTTAACAGTGGATCCTCGTTAGTCTGGACAAATTGGTTAACAGTGGATCATCGTTAGTCTGGACAAAGTGGTTAACAGTGGAACCTCGTTAGTATGGACAAATGGTTATCAGAGGACCCTCGTTAGTCTATAGAAATTGGTTAACAGTGAAACCTCGTTGTGTGGACAAATTGGTTAACAGAGAAACCTCGTTATTCTGGACAATTTGATAAACAATGCAACCTCGTTAGTCTTGACAAATTGGTTCAGAGTGGCACTTTGTTAGTCTGGAAAAATTGGCAAAACAGTGGATCCTCGTTAGTCTGGACAAAGTGGTTTACAGTGGAACCTCGTTAGTATGGACAAATTGTTTACAGCGGACCCTCGTTAGTCTGGACAAATTGGTTTACAGAGAAACCTCGTTATTCTGGACAAATTGGTTAAAAAGGAAACCTCGTTAGTCTTGACAAATTGGTTCAGAGTGGCACTTTGTTAGTCTGGAAAAATCGGTAAAAAGTGGATCCTCGTTAGTCTGGACAAATTGGTTAACAGTAAAACCTCGTTCGTCTGGACAAATTGGTTAACAGAGAAACCTCGTTAGTCTGGACAAATTGGTTAACATGGAACCTCGTTAGTCTGGACATTTATGTGAATAGTGGAAGCTTGTAAGTCTAAAAAATTTAGTTAACAATGTATGGGCATTTATATTAACAGTGTACCTCGTTTGCGGGACACTTTGATTAAAAGAGGATTTTGGTTTTTTTAGACGATGGTTTGTTCGGTCCTATTATCAAACGTAAAAACCGGACTGTTTGTCGTGTATTATTTCAGCCTATGTCTTACTTTTACTTAGTAACGGAAAGATTAAGTGATATTTTTAGAGAAGACTGAGCAGAAAAAAATATAATTACGTCTTTTCGATGTTTTCGATCTGCACAACTACTTGCGTAAACCAATACCAAAAGAATATCTGAAAGAAATTACAAAAATAAGATTATCTTCTCATAACTTTAATGTAGAAGAAGGGCGCTACTAAAACATTAAGGGGAATCTTTGAGTGTGGTTTTATGTAATTTAGATGATGTTAAAGACGAGTTTCATTTTATTCTTAAATACCCATGTTTTTCTGGTTTGCGAGCAATTTTTTTTTTTTTTTTAATTTACAACGTTAAAAAGCCAAGCATGTTTAAATTGATAGGACTGCTGAGTGTGAAAAATACGAAAGAAGTAGCGATCTTAGGTAAATATATTTGAGAAGAGCCCAATTATTATAAATAGGTATAGTTTCACCTCTCCAAACATGTGATACCGTTTTAATTTGCAATTGTGTTGTGAGTGTGTGTAATGCTGTGTGATGTTTTATTATTCCGAAATTCCATCTGCGGAGTCTGTGTTTTATACATTTCAACAATTTTATTTCAACAAATTCAAACGTTAACAATTGTTTTTCCCAATACTTTTTACGACTCCTTATACATAAATATAACATCAGTTTGCAATCCACACGGAGTATCGACATCAAACACATGTGTTTGTCACTGTACAATTCGGCAGCCACTGCTTGAAAAACCTGATTACTTGGTATAAATGCAGCGTCATAGTTGATAGCGAAGTTTTTTGCTTCTTTCAAGTGTCTCTTGAGTCCATATTTTATATTTTGTATTACAGTTTTCTTGAAATGGGTGCCGTCTACCTTCCTTTTCCCAGCGTAGAATTGTGTCAGAGCTGTATCTAGGTCACCGGAGTCGTAGGTCTCGAAATGAACATCTGCGTGCTCGATTTGTTTAAGGAAATCTCTGAATCACTTAACGGCAGCATTTGCGGGGGGTTTTGTTGGATTTTTTATCGAATCTTTGCTTGCTGTTGGGAGGTGGAATATTGTGGTGACGTCCGGAGTACATCGGACGTTAATGAGTTTAACAAAGAGAGTCAACTCGTCTGTATGAGGGGTTCCGAGAGGGATACTCGACAAGGAAAATGGATTGCGTAATGGAGACTCGATGTTTTATAATCCTGTCATGTGATGTGTTTAAACCAATCAGACATGCTGAAAAATCGATGAGGAATAATAATTTGTATCATGCACTGAAAGTAATAAAGAACTTGAACACATCGTTTATATACATATATTTATATCACACCTATAAGTAATTTAAAAAGAATACTTGTAAAAACTTGAAAAACTAAATCGTTATACAGAAATACAGATTTGTTTTCTTCAATGAGCAATGGGTAGAGTGTTTGTGTGCTATATCTGTTACACGCTACCCATTTGAAACCGCTTCAGATCCACGTCGAGTGTAAAAATACGGTTAGCCAAACACTGGTTGAATTAGAAATCCCAAGCCACTGTCGTTGAATTATTTAAGCCACCAGATGATAAATTGAACTGTTAGGGAGATCAGAGAGGTAGATAATTTACAATGGATTCATCTGTAGATTATAGACTCGCTAAATAAGGATTTGATGAGGAGGTGTAGGGCTAGAGATCATGGAGTTTGATATCATGATTCCGGGTGTAGACTTATTCTTTTGATGTCTATGGCGTGTGTTGTGATCTTCACTCAAACATCGTTCTACGCTACGTCTTTCCTGAAGCTTTCTAAACTCCGACACCAGTGTAGTTCCCTTAATTATGACCTCTTGAGGGTAAACCTTGCTGAGAGTGCATATTGTTATTGTGGTCATCCTTATGAGAATGTCTTTCACTATTCTTTGGAATGTCAACTTTTTGCAAACGAAAAACGTATTCTGGTTCAAAATTTAAATAATTTGAATGTTGCGTTAAATTCAGATTTAATTTTATTTGGCAATTCACAATTTTCCGTTGACCTTGACACATTTTTTTTCGATATGTGCAAAACTTAATTAAATCCAGCAAGATATTTTAACCTCAAATTCTAATTACAATTATATATATTACCATTATTGTGATGTCATTTAAAATGTGTACTGGGAGAAGGCGTTGATAAGTTGTTATAACTTTTGCCTAATCCCTTGTCTACTTTTGGCAATAAATATGTTTAAACTAAAAAAAACTACTGCATTTCTTGTGAATTCGTGAAAGGAAGGGGGAGGGGGGTTGTTGTTTCTTAAGCAATACAAAACTTCCAAAATATAATATTCAAGCAGTTTTTTTCGCATATCAGTAATACCTTGTGTCATCCTCGATTTCCAGGGTTTACGCTCACTTTCGCTCTGGATATCGAGGATGACCTTGTGTCGGAGAGCAAGCACGTGCACATAGCTGTACTCTAGGGTCCTTCTCCGGCAGATCATTTCGTGTACCGACCGATAAGCTCCACAGTTATGAAATACATGTAGGCATGTATGATGATGCAACTCGCGTATTTTCAATAATTGAACAGTTCCTCGTCATAAAGTCTCTTTGAAATGCTATTCTTTTGTTCAATGATAATTGCGAGGTACCGTTATTTCTTATCAAAATAATTCTTAATGCACCCGGAAGCAATCTGCTATCGATGAGTAACCGAGTTTGTCCTCAGTCTAGTGGTAGGACGTTGGGCTCGTGACCGAAGGGTTGCGGGTTCGAGTCACGGCACTGTGTTGTATCTTTGAACAAGATACTTTGCTCCGCTTGCTCCAGTCTACTCAGCTGTAAATGAGTTCGCGGTTGGGCAGCGCTAGAATGGTTGAATGTAGCTGTTAGCGCCGAAATGGCAGCAGTGGCTGTATGCCCCCAGGGAGTTGAGAAAGATATTGGCTGGTACCAAAGGCCCTATAACCACGGATAATAATTTGTGAACCGCTTTGAGACGACCTACGAACAAGGTTGTGATAAAGCGGTAAATAAGAACCTCGAATTATTAGTATTTGTATTGGTTAGTGCTTAAAAGTTACTATGTCGTTATATGGATATCGAAGGACGTTATAGCGATCCATTTAAGCGTTATCATCAGTTGATCAATCGTTATAACGAGATATTAAGACGGTATAACGATATACCAAGTCGTTATAACGAGATACTATGTCGTTATCATGAGATGCTAAGTAGTAATAACGAAGATGTCCTATTGTATTACCTGAACAAAAACTGAGGTAAAGGTTTGACCGAAAGTGAGTTTTTGGAGGTACTAAAAGGGGTAGGGTAAATCACAAATAACTTAATTGCTGTTTTCAAAATGAGCTTAAAAACCAAAAAGTTTCATTTCTGTTTTTGAAAACATGCGTAAAGTTAACAAGTATATATAAAATAATGAAAAATGACAAAAATTCAATCGTCACTTTAAAACAGCGGATTAGGTCAGGGGGTGCTTTAAGGTAACTTTCAAATGAAAAGTGTTTTGTTTTCTATATAACATCCTTTCTAATTTATATTTCGAGTTGAAATTAACAACTTTACTTAGTTTTGTACACTTACATAAAATGCATATTCACTACACACTTCCCTTTTTTTTATTTCAAATACCTCTCTTTCTTAAGCGAACTAAAAGGTGCAGGACACCCTTTGTATGCTATAAGTTTATGATAGTAATAGTTAATATAGTATATCATATATATGATATAAAATGTGTTCAACAACTGTGGCTAAAGTGGTTACAGGTTCTGATTGGTTTTCTTACTTATCTACGATAACTTACAAATGAAAAATAGCATTTGCTACCAAAACAGTGTAATATATGAAGATCAATTTGCTGGTAATTTCAAGTCTCCTAGCTTCAAGAAAAGTATATGTTTTAATCGTTAAAGTTAACCCATTTCATTGTTTTATCAATTGTTGAGCCTATTTCCAATGTTTATGCGCTGAGTGTACATAAAAAGCATTTTGAGATGAGCATGCAACTTGGCATAGGTATTGGTTATATAATGATATTTAATTTGTGAAAGTTTCAAACTTATTCCACAATGCCTTTTTACTTAAAAAAAAATACATTTTCTTTTGTTTTGGAAAACAGGGACTAAAATGCATATCCTTGCTCAACACCAAATATTTCCATCGCAACCACTCTCATCTACTCCTCACTCACCCTCTCTCTCTGACCCAACCACTCCCATACTGCTCACCCACTCGTCAACACCCTCTCACCCAAACTCTCTCTACCACACTCACTCACTGTGTCCCACGCTCACTCTCTCGCCCACCCTCTCACTCACTGTCTCTCTCCCACACACTCTCTCTCCAACACTCATACCCACACTCTCTCACACACTCACGCCCACACTATCTCTACCACACTCACTCTCTCCCACACTCTCTCTTCCACACTCTCTCTTCCACACTCTCTCTCCCACATTCTCTCTCCCACACCCTCTCCCACACTCTCTACCCCACACTCACTCTCTCCCACACTTTCCCTCCCTCCCTCACTCTCCCTCTTTCTCCCCCACACTCATTCTCTCCCACACTCACTCTCTCTTCCACACTCAATCACTCTCTCCCTCTCCCACACACACTCTCTCTCTCCGACATATGCCCTCTCTCTATTCACACTTCCAATTAGAAAACAACCATATTCAGCATGGAGTATCCAGTCAGAGGTAACCTTTCACTGTAGATACCTCTAATATCAGAATACAACTTCCTAAGTATCAGTCTCCTATCAGAGGTGACCGTAAAATTGCTCGTGTAGATGAAAGTGTAGTATTTATACACGTACGAATCTACAGCTTCACGATAAAAACTAAGCTAAAAGGCCAATCAAGGGTTAGGGTAGCTTTGATTACACATCAGCGCACAGTTGGGCACTTCCGTGTTTGAAACAAAAAGAGCAACGCTTGATTGATTGATTGATGGGGTTTTACGTCCTTGTTCCGGTTATAACCCAGCCTAGGACACACACAAAAAGACACAAAAAAGAGAGAGAAAAAATGGGGGGAGGGGTTATGGCTGCAATTCCGCCTTTTGAATTTTGCCAAAAAGTTCTAAACTGGTGGAAATTGGTACCTAACGTTCTAGTTTCTATAATTAAGGGATTGCAATTTGGACTGTCACTTAAAGCCCTACACTAGTCTAAATATATAACCTATACCCGTGGCGACTAGCAAGTAGCATACTCTTTTTCGAAAACCAGCAGAGTGATCTTAAATGTGCAAGGCGTGACTCTCCTTACAGCGGACCCCCATTTAACGTCCCTTCCGAAGGACAAGAAGGTTAGAAGACAGCGTGAGGGAGTATGAACAAAGGTCTTATGAAAATAGCTTGTTAAGAGTTTGTTGGTATGATATCTTTAGGAGGATTTATAAACACCGATTTATAACCCCCGTCCTGCGAGTACTTATACAAGTCATGATGTGTACGAATAGTAGGAAGGAGGAATTGGTAAAGGATGTTGCTACTGTAGATTTTAGAGTGCGGTATGGATCTGCTGACGTTGCATTAGTTTGAAGGGTAAAGTTAGGTGATTCATGTGGTTTGATATGCAAACACTGTCTTTCAGGAGGCTGTGGCTACTGTGTATGATCACCTACAAACCTTTCTTACTAGAGCAATGTTTTGCATACGTGTTGCACATTTGACAGTGATATAGTGAGTGGTAAGAAGTGTAGAATGAGAGTAAGTGCCATGATTGTAGTTGACACGGATAGACCCCACCCATTGACCAAGATGTGTTATTGTGTGTATGTCTTGTATGTTGGTAAAGTGCTGTTGTTGATGTTTGTTTGTTTTAGAAGGTACTTATACAGTGTTGTTTAATGGAGTCCTATTAAATCTGACTTTAGATTTATAGACACAACACAGACCACTCACTTATACAAGTGCACCCGACGAGATGGGAAGATGCAAATGTTGTGATTGAAGTTTTGTTTAAATTTATGTAATGTGATATGGGATTGGGGCACAGAGGAGGAGACTCCAGACCTCCCGGAGCTTTGTTTGTCCTATCCTATATAAGCGGACTAGCTACAAGGGTGACTACATTGCGTACCTTTGGACGTTGTCCACACCCTTTGATTGATTGATTGATAGGACGTTAAACCTATCAATCAATCAATCAAAGGTTGTGGACAATGCCCAAAGGTACGCAATGCAGTCCCCATAATTGCACTCTTGTAGTCTATCCCTAATAATTAGGTTTGAATGGTATGCCTAAGAGTTGGATTATTTTTATAAAACATCCGAGCATTTAACGCACAAGGCGTGCTGCAGATGAAAACCTATCTATAAAAAAGCACTAGGTTAAATGTTTATGTAGATGGGGGTGGGGCACAGAGGAGGAGACCCCAGACCTCCTGGATTCTCAGTATATACCAATGTATGGGCAGACGAGTAGCAGTCCACCCTGGTATAGCCTCCCTGGGTATCCTTGGGACTCAGAAGCTTTTAGGTATTTAACGGTGTTTTTTTTTGTATTTTGTTTCTAATTTAATAGGTATTTATTTCATTTTAACAACACAGATCATTCACTTTTGCAAGTGCACCTGACGAGGTGAGAAGCTGTGGTTGTTTAATTTAAGGATTTAATCTAATTCAATTATGGCTTAGTTTATGAATTGGTTTAAATGTCCGAGAGTATTCGAGTGTGTTGCAGATGGAGACCTATCAAATCTGTAATTTAATATTATAAACATAACATCACAGACAACTCACTTATATAAGTGCACCTGACGAGGTGGGAAGCTGCAAATGTTGTGTTTGAGGTTATGTTTTTATTATTTAATGTGTTATGGGAGTGGGGCACAGAGGAGGAGACTCCAGACCTCCTGGAACCTCAGTATATACCAATTCATGGGCAGACGAGTAGCAGTCCACCGTGGTATAGCCTCGGGACTTACAAGCTTGGTGGTTAATAATGTTTTTTATCTATATTTTGTTTTTAATTTTATAGGTTTTTATTTCATTTTAACAACACCGATCATTCACTTTTGTAAGTGCACCTGACGAGGTGAGAAGCTGTGGTTGTTGTAGTTGAAGATAAATTATAATTTATTTACGTCTTATTGTAAATATTGTTTTATTAATTGTTTATGTTGATATATCTATACATAATCCTACCTTTTGACCCTGCTACCGTCCCTTTGTTTTATAAAGAGTCACTTTCCCGCCTGCAGGGTTTCAAGAGTAATGTATCTAAGACACGCATATTGTAACTCATTTTTATTCTGGTTATTTTTTCATTTCCTTCGTTAGAACACTAGGTCACTGCGGGATAGGAGACAGCTCTAATGAACAGAACTCCCAGCCTGAGGTCGGAACAAAGACGTTGCAGCAATATATTGTCGATCAGAGGATCTTATACTTATATGTATGATATAGCAACTTTAATGTTCATTCATTCATTCTTTATTAACTTTAAGCTTTCCAGCTCATCAGTGTACATGTAACAATATAGATACATTGGCAGACACTGCAAAACGCAGTGGAGAATGTAACTAACTTCATGATTTCTTACCTATCCTTGTTTTGTATCACTGACTTAAAAAAAATCGATATAATCTATGGCAGTGAGGTAGTTGATCAAATATTCGTATACAAGTTTCATGTGTATTTTTGGTTGATTTAATAATGACTTTAAGTTAAAATTGAGTTATGTATTTGTTCGACTTGATCTTGTAAAACTGCCCTATGGCTATTATCGGTATTACAGTGAAATAGTATGTGGTTTATGGTTTCGGATTCACCACAGTTTGGACAATCTGGATCTACCTCTTTTTTTATCCTATCAATATTATGTCCTAATTTGGTTTATCCCAATCTGAGTCTGGTAATGAGAGGTTCCTCTGTTTTATTTTTCCTGTAAAGTTGTGTTTATTTCGAACACTTTCATCAATCGCTCTAAGCCAATTTTTAGTAAGTTTTGACCAACTTTCTTGCCATATCAATTGTGTTTTAGTGTTGATAATACTGACAACTTCAGATATACTTAAGTCTACGTTAAGATGTATATAACATCTGGGCCCACTTGTATAAAACATCTCAAAGTTAAGGAAAATCTCAAGCCATGTATTGTCTATGGGAAATCTTAGACTTGAGGAAATCTCAAGAGTTGAGATGTTTTATACAAGTGGGCCCAGACCCTAAAGCTGCCTTTGCGAGTGTATCCGAGGGGCTACTCTAAGTGCTGTGTGCTGTATTATGTCGAGGTGTTTCAATACAGTGTCACATGCTGTGTTATATACCTGGGAACCATAGTATAATCTGGATCTAACTAGAGCTTTGTTTAACATTAGTTGTGTTGTTTTATTAGCACCAAATTTACAACCTGAAATGTATCGCATTGTGTTTATCGCTTTCTGACACGATTCTTAAACATAGCTGATGTGTTTGTTCCATGTTAATTTGTGGTCTATTATCATGCATAAATATTTTACTTGTTTTTCACATTTTTATTAAGTTTGGCCTAAATATAATTCTGGAAGTTTCCTTGACTTCGTGAAATACATAGCTACGGTTTTTTGTTTGGATGGTTTAAATCCCCATTTATTTGCCCACTCGTCTATTGCTGTTAAGGTATTTTGGAATGTGTTTAGTTAGGAACCTAATGCTCTTCCCGGTACCTCCAAATGCATCCGTCGTCAGCAGATTGAGCTAGGTTTGTTTGGTTATAAAGAGTATCAGTTAACGAGTTGATATAAATGTTAAATAATGTTGGTGAAATAACGCTTCCTCGTGCAACACCGTTTTCTAGTTCGTATTGATCGGACAGTGTGTCATGTATTCTTACTTGAATATTACGGTTTTTAAGAAAACTTGAAATGAACTTGAATATATTGCCTGTTAGGCCGTGCTTTTTAAGAGAAACTAGTTCAATGAAGTCCGTCATGCCAAATGAGGTCGTAGACTTTTTCGAGATCTAAACATACAGCCAATGTGTTTAGTTTCTGGTTAAATCCTTTTTGGATTTCAGAAGTAAGTCTAAGTAGCGGGTCTAGAGTTGATCTTCCTTTCCGGAATCCACTGTATTCTTCGTTTATAATACCCGATCGTTCTAGGGTATAAACTAGCCGATTGTTTACCATAGTCTCCATTACTTTACATAAATGAGAGGTCAATGCTATGGGCCTATATGAGGCTGGTTGTTGTGGGTCTTTACCTGGTTTAAGTATAGGGATTACTGTCCTGTCTTAGCTCTCAATGGTTTGGTTTTTTGGGGGTTATAGTTTTTTGTGAAGCTCTTATGTATGTTGGTCTGATAGGAGTCGGTGGTCGTGATGTTGTGGAGAATAGCCCTTCTTCCCGTGTGCTGTCTAGTAGGTCTTCTGTGTGATAGGGGTGATGTTAAATGAGTCTTGTCCGTTTTCTGTGTTTATTAATGCACGGACTTTTTCTAGTGCTTCCCTATCATCTATATTTCGGTCACGGGCTATCAATACGATGGAACCTAACAGCTCGGCCGTGACGTAGAGCCCTGGTTGTGTTGTGCAATTGTCGTTTGTCAACTGTTGGTTGGGTGTTGACGTATGTTTAACAGCGTCTGGGTATAATCTGTCCATAGATGTGGGGGGCGATACATTTGGGTTTACATTGGATCGAGATTGTTGTGTGCTGTTTGATTTTGGTTGGTGTGTTCGTGGGAAGTTGAATTTTGATACTGGGAAAGAAACTGAGTTAAAAGTTATCTCCCCTGGGAGTGTTGGAGAGCTAAACTCTATGATGACTGACGTTGTTTGTTCTTTGTTTTTGTTGTGCATTCTGTGTGCGTTTTGGACGTGTTGTATTTTCATTTTCACGATTTCTGTCATGGAGATGTTGTGCGTTATTCTATAAATAACCCCTTTTATAGTGTTGGAGTCAATGTTTGTTTAGGAGGGGCATTGTACGGTCTTTTTGAAAGACGTGCAGTACATGGTGTACTGTCCACGCCGGTGATTTTACGGGCCTTGTTTACTACGGCCATTGTGGCACATAGTATCAGTATGATACCCGAGGGTAACATCTTTACCGCGTTTACGTCACTGGTGACGCCGGTGTATTGGGTGATATATCACGTGTTAGCGTTATGATGACCACGGCTGGGTTATCTATGGTTGGCAACGCTAGGAAATCGTCGTACAGTTGTTATATCAAATAAAATCATTTTACGCAGGTGTGCAGTTCCTATAACATTAAATATAACACTACAACAGTATTCTAACTTTCGGTTATTTTAAAGGGAGACATTTGAGCACGTTCTGAACAATTGCATATAAATAATGTTTTAAAACTTGGAAAGAAAAACATTAAAATATGATCTAATTTGCCTATTCCAAGTCGAGTTAGATGGTCGGTAACTCTTTATTGTTTAATTCTATATCAGGTAGATCAATTGAAGTTAATCTCTCCCGGCTACCGCTACTTATCCTGGTAATTATCGCTAACAGTGTGTATTACTACTCAGATCAACGGTCTATCTACCGACTATCTCCTAAAATGCATTATTTTATTGATGAAGAACGCTTTATAGACTGCATATATAGTCTAGGTGTTAATGGAATTTGTGCCCCCATCCTACCCTTTTTACTCCAAAACCACCAAGATTTGCGTTGGGGTTCAATCTATCCGCCGTGTCTTTGAAACAGGTGAGATCTAAACAGTTTAACAATGCTGAATAATAAAAAGAGAGACATAAAGACACATTGGGACCTTGGAATCATTAGGTAAAAAAGAGTAAATCCAGATCCCCCGGGGCTGAGGTGATATGCCAAAAAGGGGAAGCTGGGTGATACTTGTATCCCCTATAGTTCATAGATATCAGCAACCACATACGACTGTAGTATGATGATACCCCTGTAGCATGATCATCATCGCCTCCCCTAGAGTATATAGCCACCACAATGGACTGTAGCACGATCCTTGCCTCCCCTGGAGTATGTATATAAACTAGCACAGGGGACAGTAGCATGCTCTTTTCCTCCCATTGAGTAAACAGCTACCACACTGAGAACTATAACAAGATCCAGGGGAGCTGGATTTACGCTTTTAATTCACTTAAGATAGAGAGGTATTTGAAATTGCCAGGTTTTAGGTGTGTCCAGAAGCCATAATTCAGTATAACACAAAAGGAAAGTGTGTAGTCGATATGCATTTCATGAATGAGTACTCAAATAAGTAAAGTTGTAAATTTCAACTCAAAATATAAATAAGAAAGGAAATTATTTAGAAAACAAAAAACTTTTTGTTTGAAAATTACCTTAAAGCACCCCCTGACGTAATCCTCTGGGGTTTTTTTAATGATTTTTAAGTGACGATTAAATTTCTGTCATTTTTCATTTTTTTATATATGCCTGTTTAGTTTACACATGTTTTCAAAAACAGAATGTTTTTTAAGCTCATTTTGAAAACAGCAAATTATATTTGTGATTTACCCTACCCCTTTTGGCACCCCAAAAAACTCATTTTTTGTCACACTTTTTTCTTAGTTTTCGCGCACGTAATACAATAGGACATCTTTGAACAAATTAAGGAGGGCAAAATCTGAATATACCGGGGCCCAAAAAAAGGGCCTTCAAGTCACTCATCCTTTGTTTAGACAGATCATATTGATGTTTTCTGAGGATTCATTTTGATTTGAATGCCCCTTTTTTTAAATGGCAACAACTTGAATGATCAATATTTGAGCAATCGGGGCCAGATTGAAATTAAATTGTCTTCTTTACACATGAGTGATTGATGTTACTAACTATTTTATAGTCTGTGTTTGTACAATGTAGGAATACAAGGGGTAAGAAAACACTCGCATGAGGGTATAAGAAAAATGCTCCCGATTGAACAGAGTTATCGAAATTTCCGGTAAGAGAATTTGGTTTGGTTTTATATCGTTTATCGTCCTATTAACAGCTAAGGTCATGTGATGAAGTGCCTCCATGTGTGTTGTGTAAGTGTGCAAGTGTGTATGTGTGCCGCAGACAGGGTAGGTTGGTGTATTTGCCTCCTTGTAATAGCGCGAATCTTATGCCGAATTTATAGTGCTCTCACTGAAATCCCCGAAGGCACTCAGCACAGCATTCCGCCCGGTCACATTATATTGACAACGGGTGAACCAGTTGTTGCCATTCCCCTTAATGATGAACATTAAGCAGAAACTAATTCTGTCCTACTCTGATAGTGACGTCACATTTGCAAATTTTCAAAAGCTTCTCATTCACAACTCATCTCCTTGATAGCGAAACAAACGTCTAGGCGGCTGTATACTACTTGAGAGGCAGAAAGCAACATTTGTGACTGTGCTATAAAATATTTCATATATTCTCGCTAATGTATTCTTTTGCGAAAACAGACAGGCGATCAGTTTAGAATTGTAATCATTTTGATTAAGAACATTACGATCAGGTCCTGTATCTCAAAAAAACCAGCAGGTACAAGGGCTCCTGAAAACCCCCATTTCTGAGGTAAATAGCATTGATATTAACTTCGTTCCGGTAAATATATCATTCTCGGGCTCTTTTAACCTTACATTCACCCCAACAAAAGTCAATAATTGATAGCATCCACTCAATATAGCAAACTTAAATGAACAAGTGATTGCAAAGATGTTCTCGAGAGGATAACTGTGTAAGTAACTATTGGTGACTATCTGTGTACTGTACTTATCACAGATGAAAATGTGAGAAGTCGCCATTTCCCCGAGATAATTGGAATCTGTCTTCGACATGCACACGAGATTGTATTATCTGCTATGACTATAGCGTGGAAAGTGTGTGATGTTTATCCACTATCCCGGTAGATCGATACTCAGTTTCGTTTATCTGTGCTCGTGTGGGGTCATTAGTGCTATACAAATACCGATTTGATCGTAAACACGTACACGTTATTCCTTTTTAAGGCCTCACACAGTGCTGTTTGATATTGATGAGAAGGTATAGCGACGCGGTGGAGACGTCTGAGGGGCATTTCAACTAACGAGGGATATTGTCCTAATGGCTCCAGGGATGTGACATCATTCAGACTTTAAATATAAAGAGTAATGACTGCAGAGAATTAATACTGCCAGAGCCCCTGTCTGAGAAAAGAAAATTACCCAACTCGTTTAGGTTTCCCGTGTCATTGCCAACAGAAACTGTAACTTCTTAATCGGCATTAAGATAGCTTAAATCAATCATACTGTGAAAAGAAACAAATATCTTGAGAGTGGATCAGGCTATAAAAACATAACACCCAGAAAAGAAATGTCAACAACACAATCCAATTATAGCTGATTTGTGCCTGAATGTCTCTTTATTTTTTGTTGAAAGGAGGCGAGAGATCGAAAACTTTCGCCCCGTTGTCGTCGTGTTATATGGGACAAAGGAACGCACATCATCGTCCCTTCGGGGCTGTACTGTTTTTTGAATGAACTGAAATGAATTGAATCGTCTCTTTGTGGCAAAGTAACTATAATTGGCCGAGATTTGAAGCCTGGGCCCGTATTCATGAAACCAACCTCACGTTCAAGCATAGATTCTGTGCTCAAACCTACTTTCTTGTAACTCAGTTAAATCTTGTCAAACGATCAAAATGTCAAATGTAAACATTGAAAACCGTTTACGGCTTTAAGTCTCTTCAATGTTTTCCCAGATCATTGAACAAATAACATTTGTTTATGAATTTACTACTAAAACAAGAATTTCGGCTTGAGCACAAATTCCTTACTTGAGCATGAGAACGGTTTCATGAATACGGGCCCTGGATTTCCGGTTTTAATACGGTCGCGCTACCTGATTGGCGCCGGTTCCATGGCCCAGTGACACTGCAGTTCTATCCTGATCCATATTAATTGTCAAGACTAACGAGGTTCCTATTTTACCAAAGGTTTCAAACAAAGGGGGTTCCAATTTTTCCAAAGATTTCAGACTAACGAGGTTCCGTTATTAACCACAGATTTCATACTTATCTTGTTCCAATTGTACCAAATATTTCAGACCAAAGAGGTTTCAGTTTTTCCAAAGATTTCAGACGAACGAGGTTTTCATGTAACCAAACATTTCCGAATAATGAGGTTTTATAGTATCCAAAGATTTCAGACTAACCAAGTTCCAATTATACTAAAGGTTTCAGACTAACGAGGTTCCAATTTTTCCAAAGATTACAGACTAACCAAGTTCAAATTATACCACAAATTTCAGACTAACGAGGTTACATTGTTAACTAAAGATTTCAGACTAACCCAGTGCTATCATTAGCCAACATTTTCTTTCCGTTCTAACAACCTTTCCGTTTCGTTACTCTTCATGTAATTCTGCGACTTAAGTCGTAGTGTTGAGCGTGCAACGATGATGGGAATGTGTTCAGTACCCAGATCATGACAAACTCAAATCTTTAAAATTTGTATTTGCTGCTGTGCTTGACATTCAGCATTAAGGATCCCTGTCTCTCATTGCGCTATAGTTTTTTTTATATACAGTAACCTCCCCTGAACTTCCGTTTGGATAATACTGTAGTACAGTTGGGCCAGGCCCTTCCGTTCACCAGGTAATTCAATTGGTTAGAGCGATAGTATAGCAATCTGATGTACAGTGATCGAAACCCCGCTGATTTTTTCCACACTTTTGTTGATTGTATTTTGTTTATTTCATCTTTATAATGTCGAACCCGGACCCTCCGAACTCTAGACGGACGCTCAATTGAGCTGCATGTACCTGGTCGCCGACGATCGACCAAGTCCAGTTCCGCTACGGTATAATACATGTAAGACCGTGTTCAATAGTGTGCTGTGTCCCTTCAGCATGGTATTTCAGTGAGATAGCACTCAAAATTCGGCATCAGAGCCGGAGTATTGCAATGAGACAAATACACCAACATACAGCCTTCAGCACACAGACATGTTGACATTATACACATCGAGGCGGGCCTGTAAATGACATGAGCTGTTTAATAGGACATTAAACCAAATAATCCAAACTATCGTCTATTAAACTGACTAACTGCCATTGCATGTAAAGAAAAAACAAAACGAGTCAGGCTGGCACAGTTGGTAGTGCGTCGGCCTTTTAACTTAAATACCTAAGGTTTGATCACAGCCAACGACGGGATCAGGGTCGGGAAGCCACGTTACTTTATAGAACCGTACTCGCTATAGAAAACACCACTGTGGGTATGATTTTTCGTTGTAACTTATTTTAAGCTAAACGGATTATATTAGGACAAGGTTTAAAGTGTCTGGTCGGATGGCGCAGTGGATAACGCCCTTGTCCTCCACCAAGGCGGCCGAGATTCTTCGTTTTTCCCCAATGGGACGTGAAAAGGTATGGAGTCCGGTCACTTGGGTTTTCTCCGGGTACTCCAGTTTCCTCACACACTAAGAAAGCGATGCTGACCTTCGTCTCGGTAAATATCACTTTCTCGGGTCTATATTACCACATATCCACCTCCACAAATGTCCATAAATCATAAAGATAATAAACATGTTTAAATCAATATAAATAATGTTGACGTCTGACACTTTATCGATACCTGTATCAGAATAATATCCCTGAACAATAGGCACAGATCTGTTTGTATGAATAGTGTGTAAACAAGGGGAAATGCAGTATTGTACCTATTGACATTATTCCGATATTGATGAAATGTCATGAATTAGTCTGAACAAATCACGTCCTGTTATTGACCATATGATTGTACACGTACAATCTCTGTCTGACCGAGCGACCATCCCTCTGTAGTGCCCGGATTATCCGAGCAGGACAATATCCTCTCTGCCAAAGCTATCTAAGCTTAGCCAAACCCAAATTACAAGTACAGTTAATGTCAGCTCGAATTTATAATTACGGTAGATATGCATTTCTTCTGATGACGAAGAATTCGTTTATCAATAAAAGTAAATGGTACCGGCAAGTCAAGCTAGGTTTTTATCATTTGATACTATGACGAAAAAAAAAAAATCTTTTTCAAATTAAGCTTTCCAAAAATTCACATAATGTGATGAATTTAACAGAATTATAGTTGTTTGAAATTTGAATGTTTGAAAATAAATATAAAAAAGTAAAGAAAACAGAAAAATGCAGGAACTGAATTAGAACTTTAACATTGTAAAGCCTAAAGCTTTATCGATGCCAAGAAGCTTGAACGGCCAAGAAGCTTGAACGACGCCAAGAAGCTTGAACCAAGAAGCTTGAACGACGCCAAGAAACTTGAACGACGCCAAGAACATCAAGAGCCAAGAACATCAAGCGCCAAGAACATCAAACGATTGCGTACCAGAGTGGAGGAGAGCTTGAAAAAGTTCAACAAAACAGGGCTACTAAGAATATTGAAGGTTTGGGATTTACCAGTACGGGCTTCTTCTTGGCCAGAATTGGCTTCTCAAATTGTATGATGTCAGCAAACCTAATGGCGAAGCCTTTGGAAGGAAAATCAACATATGGTCTGTTGGCAGTTCAGAGTACCTACACGTCTCACCATTATCGACAGGTTTTTAAGTTTGGCGTAACTTAGCCCCTCTGTCATTTTTAAATAGCCGTTATCGGCCCAGCAATTGGTCAGAATGTTAGACCTATGTCAATACCACCCTTTATTTATTCATTAAGGAGCACAATGCGATGATTATATCAATTTATCTGCATGCTTAATTGTAAGCCTTTGTTTTTGTTTCACAATTATAACAAATACTATTATCCATATGTTGTAAAGCGCTTTAGAGTAGTTTAATGTTGTATACTATTATTATATCATATTATTATTATCTACGAGAATAGACTGATTCGAAATCTAAAATATCGATACATCGCAAATGCTATTGAAAGTATGTGACGTCATAAAATTGTTCTAGTTGTGATGTCATGTTTCTTTCGTCTATGACGATTTGCTATTGTACATTGGTAAGCAACTCTTTGTCCATATAAAAATGAAAAATAACAACAAATTGGAATCCGTTTTCGTTGGAGATACAACACGCGTCACTAAGAATCTTTACACTTTTAGCAACGCATGTGTGCGTTGAAATATTGGTATCTATTATACAGTCAAACCTGTATTAAAGGACCACGCATGCGAAGTTCAAAAAGTGGTCTCTTAACACAGATTGTCTCTAGATACAGGTGAAGTTAACGAAAAACATATGATTTTTTTTAAACATTCAATGTGGTTCCCTAACATAGGTACGTTCTTGATGCATGTTCAATTCACAAAAAGAATCTCTACATTTGGGAACATTTAAAGTTGTCTCTTTACACGGGTGGTATCTTAACACAGGCGGTATCTTAACACAGATGGTATCTTATCACATGTGGTCTCTTAACACAGGTGGTATCTTATCACATGTGGTCTCTTAACACAGGTGGTATCTTATCACATGAGGTCTCTTTACACGGGTGGTATCTTATCACATGAGGTCTCTTTACACGGGTGGTATCTTATCACATGAGGTCTCTTTACACAGGTGGTTTCTTAACACAGGCGGTATCTTAACACAGATGGTATCTTATCACATGTGGTCTCTTTACACGGGTGGTATCTTATCACAGGTGGTCTCTTTACACAGGTGGTTTCTTAACACAGGCGGTATCTTAACACAGATGGTATCTTATCGCATGTGGTCTCTTAACACAGCTGGTATCTTATCACAGGTGGTCTCTTTACACGGGTGGTATCTTATCACAGGCGGTATCTTATCACAGGTGGTCTCTTAACACAGCTGGTATCTTATCATATGTGGTCTCTTAACACGGGTGGTATCTTATCATATGTGGTCTCTTTACACGGGTGGTTTCTTATCATATGTGGTCTCTTTACACGGGTGGTTTCTTAACACAGGCGGTATCTTAACACAGATGGTATCTTATCACATGTGGTCTCTTAACACGGGTGGTTTCTTAACACAGGCGGTATCTTAACACAGATGGTATCTTATCACATGTGGTCTCTTAACACGGGTGGTATCTTA
>NW_018480073.1:485676-581328 GCF_002113885.1 Mizuhopecten yessoensis | reverse complement strand
CCCCCCCCCACACACACACACACACACAAACACACACACACACACAAACACACACACACACACACACACCTTTTTTGTGTCACTGGTCACGATATCATTTTATGTGCAATGGGTTTGTTTGTGATTAAATAGACATCACTCAGGGAATCAGTCGATTTCTCTAACCTCTTCCCTTCACATGTTTGTCTCTCTTTCAAGCCGGAAAATATCAGCTTATCACCCCCTGGGGAGATAGCCTCGTTAATGATGGATGTACATGTATTGACGTCACGTCAATAGTAGCAGTTCATGGAAACAACTCTGGATTTGCTGGGAAAACATGCAATCAACGCTTATATTTCATATAATCAACAAAAACAAAAATATATATTTATTTGGAAATCATGAAATAAATAGATATTAACTGAAATTAATACGAAACATTTCGCTTTTGTAACGTCCAGAGCAGAATGGGAAAAAATATGTTCCTGCAGGAATTAATGGGGAAGAGATATATTGCGGTAAAAACAAATGATATAAAATTAATGCACCTTTTGTACACAAGTACGTGTTAATTGAGAGTGTTGTGAATTTAACGACATCAAAGGGAGCATGCTATCTTTTATGATAATATTAATACAGAAAGTTCTGTATGGGTGAACTCAGTGGATGGAAGATATTTTTATTTTTGAAAGTTTGATCTGATATCTGATTGAGTGGCCATTTTTAAATATGTACACAATTTATATTTTATATTATTTTTAATATAATATATACAATTTATATATATATATATATATAACATAATAAAAAAAGGTTTAAATGTCCATGTGAAGGAAGTAAATATAGAAAAATTAAGATTAACAACCGACTCAAAAACTAGCTGCTTTCACCCTTCATTGGGCTCTTCAGGTTTATTCCTCTGGTGAGCCCTGTGAAGGGTGAAAGCAGCTAGTTTTTTAGTCGGTCGTTAATCTTAATTTTTCTATATATAATATAATTTATATATGAAAAAAAACATGTTAAATATTTTGATCACACAGATTAATCCGTTATGGTTATCTTTTTAAATGCTTTGTATGAACGTCATGAATTTCATTATATCATCAATGAAATATTTAAAGTCAACAGTACGTGTACCTGTCATAAAACCAGATATTTCTCATGGTTTCTTGGCTATGGAACTCTTTTGTGGGAAAGGGTCCTTTAACACTAACGTAACCAGCCTCCTTAAACAATTACCAGTCACAAAAGATACCGGACATGATTTCTAGGTTTTGGAACATTACGGCGACAAATATCCTTCATCAATCACACCTGTATATACGTAACATGCGATTTACCTGTGCTTGTTTCCATGGCGACGCATCAACAGTGTTGTATAACAAGATCTGAAAATGCGCCGTCACGATTATTGTATGTACAGATGATCATCACCTCGTTAATGTACATGGCACTACACTCGATCTCTGGCGGATAAGCAACGCGCATCAGATCGACACACAGCGCGGTAAATAATGAATACTAGATCACAGGAACCTGATAATATTTGTTACAGCTATATTTGGACCTAAACGAAGGTGTTCAGAGTAATTTTACTTGGTTAAGAGGGTTTATATCGACTTTCGGTAGAAATGCCACCCCCAATGATTAGTGGCATTTTTACCGAAAGTCGATATGAACCCTTAAAACATGTAAAATTACTCTGAATACCTTCGTTTAGGTCCAAATATTGTTGTAACAAATTATCAGGTCCCTGTGTACTAGATGTATACATAGACCAAGCGGTCAATTCTGAAACGAACATTAACTAGCACGGTCGATCTTCATTGACAGATTGATTAGTCCGTCTACCTGTTGACCGACTCAGCTGTGTTTTCAACCAGAAGATTTGGATATTTTTTAAATCCCGATTCATGTCAGTTATTTGTTTAGAACTGATCTGCGGAAAATGTGATCGATTTTTCCCCTTTGTATGTATATTAGTGTGTTTATAAAATCGTGGTGGCTTACCAATATCCAAGTGCGGACCTGGAAATACAATGCATTCCGCATCCTGAACATGTATTTAAACTTGTACTGAAGACAATATCAAGCGTAAGGGATACTCTGATCATCAGCAAATCTATATCGACCGAATGCTTATTACTACTTTTTCCTAATATGTACTTGATGTTGATTGGTTAGAATTTTACCGTGGAGTTTTGAACACGCATGTGTCGAGCTTTATTGTCTTTGACAGAGATCAGAAGACAGAAAGAAATCGACACGTACACAAATCCGGATTGATCGATTTTGGGATTGATAACAGAAAGGAGGAGACAGGAGAAGATTTTGTGTCTGACCGTTGATATACGTCATTTGCATAATGGTAAGTACACGACAGTAGCATTTAACGATATAAAAAAATATGAACAGCTAGGTTTTTGTTTACGCAAGAAAATTACGTATAAACAGTCTGATTAAAATCATCTGTTACATGGCTTCGTTAACTTCGTACTACGCCTGAACGGAGCCATGTAACAGATGATTTTAATCAGATTGACGCATAAACAAACTGCATTTAAAAGCGAGATTGAAAATCTGAAAAGCAACATAGAAGTTGAAATTGTAACCGATGTATAAACCTTAACAGATAAGGAGAAGAACTAAGGATTAATTATTTAGAAAGTTATAAATATAGAATTCGCCATCACCACATATGCTATAAATGAGGGAAAACGTCAGAAACTCATTATTATACCCCATAAACGGTGTTCATGGGATGTACGTACTTGCATACGAAGACAAACAATCTGAAAATCATTATCTATCTTACCTAGCCATCGATTCGTTGATTCACAATATTCATTAATGAACGTGATGCTGACCAATATTCTCATTATACCTACATGTACGTATTCTATATACTGTGATAATATCATACAAAAATTAAAAATGGCGACACAAAAGTTCGAAATATAGACACGAAAATTGTATACGGAGACTTAAAGACTACAAAATGGAGGCGCAACGACTGCATAATGGCGACATAAGTAAATCAAATGGGGACCCTTTACAGGATTACAAAACTGCGACACATAGCTTAGAAACGGGGACACAAATATTACAAAACGACGACACAGGCTTTACAAAACAGACACAAAATTCCGTAACGGTTTAACAAAGAATACAAAACCTAGATACAAAAGTTACAAAACCTAGATACAAAAGTTACAAAATGGAGACACAAAAATTACAAAACGGAGATACAAATATTATAAATGGAGACACAAATATTACAAACGAAGAAACAAATGTTACAAACGGAGATACAAAAATTACAAAACGGAGATACAAAAGTTACAAACGGAGATAAAAAAAAGTTACAAACGGAGATACAAAAACTACAAAAAGGAGATACGGCGATACAAAACTTACAAAACGGAAATACAAAGACTACAAAACGGAGACACAAGATAACATAATCGAGACATACAACTTACAAAAAGGATATACAAAACGGTGACAAACAGTTTACAAAACGGGGACACAAAGATTACGTAAAGGAGACATCAATAGTCGTTGATAGGTATGGTCTTTTTTCAGGAAGTAATTTTTGGGGAAACGGAAGAAACAAGCAGTTTTTCACTGACTTTTATCACAAATTCATGAAAAATCATTAATTTTAATCTACCTTCGAAACAATTATACTATTGCTTTCCTGATTAATCATGAAGGACCGGTACAGTGCTGTGAGTTATCGATTCGTATTTTACACGCGATCAATGACAGATGTCCTACATTTTTACCTGTGGCGCCATCTAACACTTAAGCCGTATCCGGTCTTATATATCCGGAGTATTCCCGCAACTGTTTTGGTACTTTTTAGCAGCACAGACAGACAAATCTTGTTCTAATGCATGATAAAAAAAATGAGATACGAACAGACTTGTTGGGTGGTTTTTTTAAACAATAATGAGCTTTAGGCTAATTTATAGGGCAGACTTACTTTCAAATATTAAAGTTCTCATATTAGCAACAGGTTCAAATATTACAACCATTGTAATTGTTGTTTTTTCTGACATTTCGGTGACTGGTAGTATATGTTCTCTGTCACCTTCATCAAAAAATCGTCGCACTAATAATCGAAACGTCACATATAAACTTCTCACTGATTGTGCTCTATGAGCCTTTAAGAGCATTTATCTTGTTGCACATTTTCCGGTCAATATGTATTTTTCTCCGTTCATATTATGGGTTCAACTTAAGACTGAACTAACCATTATTTTTTCTAGCACTTGTAGTTATGATTCTCTCTTTTAATGACGGTCTTTCTTTTGAATAGTGAGATATGGACGTAAAACAGTGGAAACACGTTTCCGCACGCACAACACGGACCCAGCTGTATATATACTAACACTCAACACGTAAACGGCACCATATATCCGGACTTAAATGTACATAACTAATAACACACTCAAGACATACCTGGAACCTTATATCTTGACTTATATGTACATAACTAAAACTCAACACGTACCTGGAACCATATATCCGGACTCACTTGAACATAACAAACATGCACGTACATTGTGCTAACATCCGGACTAACATACACGTACGAACGTTCAACACGCAGCCGGCACTACATACATGCATACGGATTTACTTACAAGTACTAACTCTCAACACGTATCCGGCACAGTTTATCCGGACATTGAACTGTACATGTATTGTAGTCGTGAAACACGTAATGGTGTCTATTTTGCGGCTATGCTTCTGACAAGCTCCAATCTCCATGGCAAAGTCTAGTCGTGGTGTATTTTCTAAAGATTACCTTGTGATTATCGTTTGTAATTCCTATTGAACCATGCATCATTTTATCTTGACCTGGAGATGAAATTTGAATTAATGTGTGATGGTTTTATGATTATAAAAATATATGTCTAGCGATCGATTTTTTTCTTTGTTATATCGACATGAAGTTCTTATTACCGGCAAGCCTAACTGTAGTTAATTAATCTTAGGAAATTGATCTGATATATAACATAAGGTATTGTATTAAAAAAGAATAAAAGAAGAAAACGACTCTCATGACTGTGTATCAACTGCGATCAAGTTTTCTCCCATCAAACTATTCTCAGAGTTGTCTCCCGTTTTACTGTTCAGTAATAATTGAAGGGGTGATTGTTTTTCTCCCATTATTCCAATACTATGTTAAACCTTTTTCTGTCTTTACTTTTGATTTTTTATGATTATTTGCACATTGTCACGTCATATCTACCGTCATACCTGATTGTTCCCGTGACGTCATAGCATTGTTTCTTTGTACGTGCTATCTGTCATACCCCGGGGGAGGACTAATAGAGTATGACACAGAAATCTCCAACCCGAGTGATGGTAGTCTTGATTGTCTAACCCGAGGCTATGCCGAGGGTAAGACATTCGAGAATATCATCCCGACGGTTGGAGATTAATAGAATCTTCCCCTTCGAATTCCTTGAGGGTGTGACAGAGGGGTGATATTTTTTTTGTCTAACCCGAGGGTTGGAGATTTCTCTGTTACACCCTCAATGTATGGGATGATTATTTTTCTCCCATCCTATTATTTCAGTCACAGCTCCACCGACAGGAGTCTGCCATGTTTGTAAACAAAATCACATGTGGGTTATGCATATCGTCATTCACTTTTGATGACGTCACAATTACCGATGACGACGCATTTTAATGACGTCACAATTGAACACGTGCTAAACGGCACGAGGCTATCTCCCCCTCGGGGGTGACAAGCTGATCTTTCCCGGCTAAAACGGGAGACACTTGTGAAGGGTGGGAGAATGCCCTGTCACACCCTCAGTGTAGGGGATGATTGTTTTTCTCCCATGCTGTTTCACTCACAAATCCGCCGACAAGCGTTGGTTATATGAAATATAAGCGTTGATTGCATTTTTTTCCAGCAAATCCAGAGATTTGTTTTCATTAGCTGCTACTATTGGCGTGACGTCAATACATCCATCCTTAACGAGGCTTTCTCTCCAGGGGGTGATAAGCTGATATTTTCCGGCTTGAAAGAGAGACAAACCTGTAAAGGGAGGAAGTTATAGAAATCCCTGAACGCATACATTTTTGATTGGGATGTTCCCTGAACGCATACATCTTTAGAACAATAAGTGGAAACATCAAAGGGAGGGTAATTATAGTTTGTATCATATATGTACTATTTTTACCTGAGATATTTTACCTTTAGATCTACCTGTGATTTTACAGGTAAAAAGTTATGATTTTTAATTTACATAAGGTTCTAACGAATAATATCAGCATCAAAACTAAGATATTAATATCAAGTTCAATACTTTTATTCGATGAATTCTTACTTAATATCAATATATTATTTACAATTAAATTCAAATAGAACAGTGCTATACATAAATTTCATTTTTCTTTTATATCATGTTTAGGGAAAATGTTACTTCTAAATACTCTGATGTATTCAAATACATTTTAAAAGATATTAAGCAATGAAACTTAATCGGTACATTATAAAGTTGTTAGTTGCATAAAGGAGGTCACATATTCATAAGGGGAAAACTAGACTTCAATTACTAATATATAGAGCACAATGAAATATGAAAGAAGTTATTTACCTGAGGTACAATACTGTCATTTGCCTTATGTTGGTGCAAATGAAATAAAAATAAGAATAATGCTTTCTTTGATCATATTTGATTTTGGTCAAATCATAAAAATATAACATCTTCAAAACACCGAAAAGTGTCTCCTTATATTTTGAAGAAGAAACATAAGAATAAAGAACATGTTTGAATTAACAGTGAAATATTCCTGTATCTGTGATAAACATTTAGTCCCTAACCATTCCTTTATTATCTTATTTAGCTTCCAAAGTAAGGATTACATGTTATTTAACTCTGTATATTCATTTAAAACCCTAAGAAAAAAATATGTCACGAGGGAAAGTACATATATATGGCGAAGGCTGAAATGTGTTAGTTCTTGTTAAGCACATATGAACGAACTTTTTTTAAAGTTAAAAACTTAACAATTAATGTATAAAATGCCGAAAATAAAAGAAAAAGGATACTGAAAATACAATTTTTGCTTTACGGCTCAAATCTGTCACTAGTGTTCGATTTTGAGTAGCTCGGAAGATACATTTTACATGCTTTTTCTTTTGCATAACGACTGGGCTGTCAGATGTACATTCATACTGTGACGTTTTTACTTTTAATTTCTGGATCTGACGTGATGTAATTTATCGAGATATTGCAAAGGGTGGGGCAGATACAGCTCCCCTATAGGGTACCGTTCTCATAGCCACAAGTTTTATGAACATTCCTAAATTAAGGAAATTCCTTTACTTTAAATTATCCTATATATAAAAATGCATTACAAAATTTAAGAAAAATTTCTTTAACCAGATTTCTTTTCAACTTTCCAATAACGAAAGAAACAAGAAATTTCCTTACGATAAGGAAACGTTTATGAAACTGATGGCATAATACTTGTTGAGGACATTGCCAATTCTCACCTGAAGAGCGTGGTTTCTTCAAATGATTCTAATCCATACATACATATTTCCGTTTATAAACACAGTTTTCAAACTCCTCAATCATACCCTATGTGGTATAAGTGATATTGTTCCCTAGAGGTGACAGAGAAATCATACCCTAGAGGGTGACAGAGAAATCATATCCTTTGGAGTAACAGAGAAATCATACCCTAGAGGTGACAGAGAAATCATACTAAAGTGGTGACAGAGAAATCATACCATAGTGGTGACAGAAAAGTGATACACAAGATGGTGACAGAGAAGTCATACCCTAGAATGTGACAGAGAAGTCATAACCTAGAGGTACAGAGAAATCATACACAAGAGGGTGACAGAGAAGTCATACCATAGAGGGTGACAGAAAAATCATACCCTAGAGGTGACAGAGAAATCATACCCTAGAGAGTGACAGATAAGTCATACCCTAGAATGTGACAGAGAAGTCATACCCTAGAGGTGACAGAGAAGTCATACCCTAGAGGTGACAGAGAAGTCATACACAAGAGGGTGACAGAGAAGTCATACTATAGAGGGTGACAGAAAAATCATACCCTAGAGGTGACAGAGAAATCATACCCTAGAGGTGACAGAGAAGTCATACACAAAAGGGTGACAGAGAAGTCATACCCTAGAGGGTGACAGAGAAATCATACCCTAGAGGTGACAGAGAAGTCATACTCTAGAATGTGACAGAGAAATCATACCCTAGAGGTGACAGAGAAATCATGCCCTAGGGGTGACAGAGAAATCATGCCCTAGGAGTGACAGAGAAATCATACCCTAGAGCTGACAGACAAATCATATCCTAGAGGTGACAGAGAAAACATACCATAGGGGGTAACAGAATAATCATGCCCTAGGGGTGACAGAGAAATCATACCCTAGAGCTGACAGACAAATCATATCCTAGAGGTGACAGAGAAAACATACCATAGGGGGTAACAGAATAATCATGCCCTAGGGGTGACAGAGAAATCATACCCTAGAGGATGACAGAGAAATCATATCCTTTGGAGTTACAGAGAAATCATACCCTAGAGAGTGACAGAGAAATCATACCATAGGGGGTAACAGAAAAATCATGCCCTAGGAGTGACAGAGAAATTGTTCCCTAGAGGTGACAGAGAAATCATACCATAGGGGGTAACAGAAAAATCATGCTCTAGGAGTGACAGAGAAATTGTTCCCTAGAGGTGACAGAGAAATCATACCCTAGAGGTGACAGAGAAATCATACTAAAGTGGTGACAGAGAAATCATACCCTAGAGGTGACAGAAAAGTCATACACAAGAGGGTGACAGAGAAGTCATACCCTTGAGGGTGAAAGAGAAGTCATACCATAGAGGGTGACAGAGAAATCATACCCTAGAGGTGACAGAAAAGTCATACACAAGAGGGTGACAGAGAAGTCATACCCTAGAGGGTGACAGAGAAATCATACCCTAGAGGTGACAGAGAAATCATACCATAGGGGGTAACAGAAAAATCATGCTCTAGGAGTGACAGAGAAATTGTTCCCTAGAGGGGACAGAGAAATCATACCCTAGAGGTGACAGAGAAATCATACTAAAGTGGTGACAGAGAAATCATACCCTAGAGGTGACAGAAAAGTCATACACAAGAGGGTGACAGAGAAGTCATACCCTAGAGGGTGACAGAGAAATCATACCCTAGAGGTGACAGAGAAATCATACCATAGGGGGTAACAGAAAAATCATGCTCTAGGAGTGACAGAGAAATTGTTCCCTAGAGGGGACAGAGAAATCATACCCTAGAGGTGACAGAGAAATCATACTAAAGTGGTGACAGAGAAATCATACCCTAGAGGTGACAGAAAAGTCATACACAAGAGGGTGACAGAGAAGTCATACCCTAGAGGGTGACAGAGAAATCATACCCTAGAGGTGACAGAGAAATCATACCATAGGGGGTAACAGAAAAATCATGCTCTAGGAGTGACAGAGAAATTGTTCCCTAGAGGGGACAGAGAAATCATACCCTAGAGGTGACAGAGAAATCATACTAAAGTGGTGACAGAGAAATCATACCCTAGAGGTGACAGAAAAGTCATACACAAGAGGGTGACAGAGAAGTCATACCCTTGAGGGTGAAAGAGAAGTCATACCATAGAGGGTGACAGAGAAATCATACCCTAGAGGTGACAGAGAAGTCATACACAAAAGGGTTACAGAGAAGTCATACCCTAGAGGGTGACAGGGAGGTCATACCCTAGAGGTGACAGAGAAGTCATACACAAAAGGGTGACAGAGAAGTCATACCCTAGAGGGTGACAGAGAAATCATACCCTAGAGGTGACAGAGAAGTCATACCTTATAATGTGACAGAGAAATCATACCCTAGAGGTGACAGAGAAATCATAACCTAGGGGTGACAGAGAAATCTTACTCTAAATATTTCAATTTGTATTCATGCTGGACTCAATGAAACTGCCAAATCGAATTTGAATATGGATATTCCCATTTTAGAACGTATTTCTCAATGGGCTCGAGACTTACGTGGGGCAGTAGCCAGGTACTTTCCGTAGGTCGGTGTTTTTTCTCCGGGAACTCCGGCTTCCCTCTACCACCAAAACCTGGCACGTCCTTAAATTACCATAGCTGTTAATGGGACGTAAAACACAAACAACCAATTATATATGATAAACAGTTAATCACACAATGTTTTCACGGTTTGACGATCGAATGTGGATAAATAGATTTCGAATTTTCAATTATTGAGCGTGTTAATTGAAATATAAGGACTGAAACTTGCTTTGGCCACTATAAAGGGGTGATGAATTGACTTGGTCTTTAGACTGACCTAATGAACTGCGAAAGTAAGTGATCCTCATCTCCAAGTCTATATAACATATTAATACAGGACCCTCGTACAACTACCAAAAAGGGTAACCATGCAAAACTATAGTCTGGAAAATGAAATCTGAAATGAAATTACGCGACTTTCAAAAAATGTAACAGCAGTTTTCTGAGACTAAACATATAATGGTGCTTAACACAGAACGAACCTTGGACCTTAAATCGTTAAAATGATATAATACTAAAATCATAATTACAAGTCACTCTACCGTTACATTGAAAATCCAAATCGAAATTAAGGTGAGGTTACTGTACAAAGATTTCTCTATCGTGTGGCCTAAATTTGGAACAAGGATAATTTTAAGATGAACATTCGTTTTCCACGTGTTAACGCCATATTCCCTCTCTTATTGTGATTCTGTTCCAGTGCATATTGACATTGCTGAAATGCTAAACCATAAGTTGATTATCTATAATTAAGTTGCGATATCGTTGTATTTTAATTAAACACGAGATTGATCCTTCCTGTATATAGAAACGCAGTCGCCAAAAGGATAATGAGATTTGTGAAAATAGCATTCACCGATTTGATGTCCAATATGTTGTAAAAAAATCAATCTGCATTGATCTTATCAATTAAAAAAATGCGACATTACGTCTGTTGACCGGCTGACGGAGCATATCAATCGGGAACTATCGGCACTTTCCGCAAACGAGAACGCATTTCTCGTAATGTTCAAAGTGCATTGATCTTTTATCAATCTAAAAATTGCGATATTTTGTCTGTAGACCGGCTGACGGAGCGTATCAATCGGGAACTGTCGGCACTTTCCGTAAACGAGAAAGTATTTCTCGTAAATGTTCCAAGTGACTTATTAAATTATTAAGAACACAGACACGTGACCACCGCCGTCAGCGATGTCGAGGCTAATAAGATGAAATTCTAGCCCGGAGATGGCCCCTATAGTTCAAATTAAGATCCCCGTCACATTCATTGCTGTATTCATTTAGAGCCATTCTGTAACAAAATTGTCGTACTTAAAATCCCCTCTGAAGAATTGTTGTAATCAAATGCATCGAACTGATGAAAATGAAATGTAACGTAGTTTCTAGTATATTGCTCAGGAAAAAGTAATGGGGCAGCGATGGCCTAGTGGATAAGGCGTTTGTCATCCTGCAACCACCGGCCCTCCACCTCTGGTTCGCGGGATCGAGGCTTCCGTGGGGCAGTCGCCCTACCTTTTCACGTCTGATTGGGGAATCGAACCCCGGCCGCCTTGCTGAACGGTATGTGCGTTCTCTACTTCGCCATCCGACCACTCCGTTTTCAATACAAGAAGTTTGGTGAATGTTAATGCAACGGAAGAGAATTGATCTTATCAAAGGGGCTTAACTCTGTATAACATTGGACACACAACCGTATATAAGCATACAAACTCAGCCTATATATATTTCCAAAATGAGAAAATCCAATCTCAAGTTGTTTTGAAGTCGTTCTCAACTTTTGACTGGAGTATTCTCATACTGACAACCCGTTATAATCCATTTATTATACTACTGTTGGGTGGTATATTGTACATGTAGTGTACAGATGGTAACACAAGTTGTTGGGTTGGGTTCACGATTTTTGCAGAGATATGTGAATATGTTTACTAAAGTATGTGGAATTATTTGATTATCTGAAAAGAAAAAATGGTTGAAAGAGTCGTTTTTTTCATTGATAACGCTTTTGGAAAACCCTTTCCTCTATTTTTATCTTGCGGAATGACAGACAAATATAAAAGCCAACTGCCTACGTGGCTTGTTCGCAATAACAAATGATTTTCTTCTGTATTAAATAACAGAACAGTTGCTATGAACACAAAATGCAACAAAAAATGATCAGATTCAGAGGAAATATTATATATTCGAGGAACCTTAGAATTAGAAGTCCATTTTTTCTGGGAATATCAGCTATCCATCGAATCCTTTGACAGATCCTACTGTAACGCCTTCTTTAGTTACAGTTTGCTATGTATTCAGGTTCATAAACCATAACCAGCAAAATATGTATTTGTGACGTTTTGAATCGAGATGAGGGGGCTCATAGATTCTCGCACACCTATGACAAGGGCCGCTTTCGTTTATCGCGATCCAAACGGTTGATCCGGGGATCCGGTTGGATCAGAGTTGTTCGTTTATATGAAATAATGTCGGACCTAGTAATCTGATGGTGTTTTCAGACGAGCCACGATAAAGACTTGTAAGGCCTGTGTAATCATTTGCAGGTCCGCCAGGGTTTATACCAAAACAAATGTTACATTTAAAAACAGACAAACCGGTTGTTACGCATAAACGAGCAGACCCCATCTGTTGAACAAAATGTTTTGATAATCATTTCGTGTGTTTAGAAATACTTCATCTTGGCATACCATCCCTAAATAATCTATATGACTTCCTACCAGATGTCAAATCAGTCCTACAACCCCTCAGAAATACAAAGAGCTTTAGAAACGCCATCCACCATTCATGAGAACACACATTACATCTCCAGCACACACGCAGGCATACACACATAGGGAGATATTAGCCAGGTGGCATATGACTAGTAGTTAGCGCCTGATAAGCCAGCTCCTGCGATTTCCTCAAAAATGGTATTGATTAATGTATATGCTAGTTGTATTAATTGTATGTAAATATTATTGTAAAGCGCTGTAGAGTGGCTAATATTAACTTATTATTATGATGATGTTTCCGACACCGAAGCGTTGCTGTGTTTGTAATAATCTTTCATGTACATCGGAGGTGCTGTTTTTAGCTTGTTATAGTTCAGAAAAAATTGCTTGTATCTAGATCTGAATTGCTCGTATCTAATATGATTTCAGAATTTCGGACGAAGGCGAAAAGAAGATCAACCCAACCAGCAAGCAAGCTCACAAAAGGTAGATACATCAAATTGTAGTGATATCGGTGTTATCGTCATTGTGCCTGTTTTAGAATCACTATTATCATATAATCTCTACAACCAGATATATCTTCTATATATATCTTGACGGCATTTTCATCAATTGAATGAAACATTGATCATCTATTTTAAGTGTGCATTTTACAGTAATTAACTGTGTAGAGCACAGAACTAATGACGTAATGAACTGTTTAAATCGCATAACTGATGACGTAATTACCCGGTTAGAACGCAGAACTAATGACGTAATACACACTATGACGCAGGTAAGAGATACAGCAAGCCAAAAATGAATTAAACTGCATCATACTGCTAAGTTACTTTATAAAAGCTAATGTGTTATATACAACGTCCTATTAAACCCTACAAAAATCTGCAGAGATACATAATATGTCATTCTGACGTAGTCCTAGTTAATTAATTAAAAACCAATTAAAGAGTTGTCAGTGTAAGGCCGTATTAATCATTGTAGGAACAACAGTCCCCGGGTTCAAAGAAAATGAGAGAAGGTAAGTATACATTATCGTCCTCTCACTTTCTGTTAACCCTCATACCATCACTTATTGATCTCAGACTCACAATCTCACCACTCACACGCTTTCCCACACTCCAGTCCTCTCTTCCTCCCGTCCTCTTGTCCTCTCTTCCTCTCTTCCTCGTTCCCTCTCATTGTCGCTACCTCTCATCCTCGTTCATCCTCGCTCCCTCTCTTCCTTTAACTCGTCCCCCATCGTACCCTGGACGCCTGTGGTTCTTTAACTCTGATTCTCTGAAGTCTTTCGCAATTACACTCTCACTTCACGACTTCTTCTAAACCACAAATCCTTACACTCTTATTTAGTGATAATAATAATAATAATTCAAGGTTCTTATATACCGCTTTATCACAACCTAGTTCGTAGGTCGTCTCAAAGTGGTTCACAAATTATTATCCGTGGTTATAGGGCATTTGCAACCAGAAAATACCTTTCTCAACTCCCTGGGGAGCATACAGCCGGAGCTGCCATTTCGGCGCTCAAAGCTAGCATTTAACAGTTCTAGGCACTGCCCAACCACGTACTCATTTACAGCTGAGTAGAAAAGATACAACACAGTGCCGTGACGTGACTCGAAACCGCAACCCTCCGGTCACGAGCCCTGCGTCCTACCACTTTATTTTCACTAAATCCTTGACTACCACATGCCTACACGGCCACTCGAAGCCCTTCTCGCTCTCTCACATCCTTATATTCGCATACGTTGCACCGTCACACTTAAAGTCAGAACATTGTTTCTTCAGACTAGATTCTCTTCCATTCCACTCCTTTGTGTACATATATATGATAGCGATACACACCAATTAATTTCGGGTTTATATTCTTTCTCACTTGAAAAAGGTCGCAGGGGGTCGTGGGTTCGATCCCCGCTGGGAGCACACTACTCTGTTTCCAGTTACAAATGGTGTCCGTGCCCTCCCTGTTGTGACTGGGAGTTAGAACCTGGGTTGTTGTGGTGATAGAGGGCCAACACAGTTAAAAAAGTGGGAGTCAGTAGTGTGATAGCTTGTAAATATACATATGATAATAATACATATAATAATAATAATTCGAGGTTTTGATATGCCGCTTTATCACAATCTAGTTCGTAGGTCGTCCCAAAGTAGTTCATAAATTATTATCAATGGTTATAGGTGCTTTGCAACCCGCCAATATTTTTCTCAACTCCCTGGGGAACATACAGTCGGTGCTGCCATTTCGGCGCTCACAGCTAGCATTCAACAATTCTAGCTCTGCCCAACTAAGCACTCATTTACAGCTGAGTAGACTAGAACAAGCGGAGTGAAGTATCTTGCTCGAAGATACAACACAGTGACGTGCCGTTACTACTCGAACCCGCAACCCTTCAGTCATGAGCCCGGCGTCCTACCACTCGACTACCGTGCCTCCTATAATTACGGTCGCCTGCTAGTTAGGTGCTAGACGAAATTTCCCTTTAGCTCATGATTCAATTTGTAGAGCGGTAGGCCGAGAAGCTGGAGTCGTAGGTTCGATCCCCAGTGGAAGCACACTATTGTTTTTCCTGTTACAGTAGCATTCACGATCAGTATACCACTCCTATAAAAACGAGATCGTTTAAAATTATTTGAAAAAGATGCTTAAGAATATGCCTCTCGATTGATCAAGGTGTGATATTCAAGTTTAAGTAAAATGATTGACCCTGATAACGTAGATATTGCGTCCAGTTTTGTCTGCAGAAAATCGATCGACTCACGTGATCATTATATAAGCTCTTTGCAACATTGTCATTTAGACTATAAAGGAACCTCTGGCAGGAGTCTGGCAAGATGGCTCCCAGCTATGTAACGTTTTTCACGTGTAATCATCGAAATAAACCCGATGACATGTCTCCATTGCTGTTATGTTATAACGACATGCTTACAATTCAAGTCACCAGGGGGAAAAAATGGCTACTACAACAGAGGAAATACTCGCATGTGGAAATGTTTCGCTTTTGACTCTTTTAAACGATCACCATGTAGAAATTTTCGCATCGGCAGTGACGTTGAAACAGATTTCTTCTATACATCTGTGTGACATTATATATATTGAGTGAATGAATATCCGCTTTGTGGATTTATTCGCACTTAATGCTCAACATGGAATATGCGAACATTTAAACACCGCGAAAATGTCCGCGTTTACGGTATGTTGGCTAATCTGAAATTTATAATCAGTAACTTAAAATATATCCTGTCCTTCCGCAGAATGTGATTTGTCTTGATTTGAAGAAAATCGACTTAGTTTAAACATATTTATTGCCAAACGTAGACAATGGATTAGGCACAAGTTATAACAACTTATCAACGCCTTCTCCCAATATACATTTTAAATGACAATCCAATAATAAGTTATGCAAATTATCTAAAGATGTTTGTGTGAAGGTCCACGGAAAATTGTGAATTGCAAAAAAAGAAAAAAAATCTAAATTTAACGCTACATTCAAATTATTTAAATTTGAACCAGAGAATACGTCTTTCGTTTGTAAATAGGTGAAATTCCAAAAAGAAGTGTGTAAGACATTCTCACAAAGATGACCACAATTACAAGCTGCACGTTCGACAAGGTTAACTCTAGAGAGGTCATAATTAAGGGAACTGCACTAGTGAAAATCGACTAAAAGATGCAGTGCCTTATTTTGGTATAACATAACTGTATAACTTTACTTTATTGACAGAAAAGACGTGAAATATCGTCTGAAAGATGTAACATTATAATAAACCTTTCTAATCATTAGTACAATGAACCCGAATACAATTCTGGGTAATGTTAGTCTCGTTCAACCAGACGCTTGATCACTTGTAATTCTCTATTCGGCGTAGCTTGCGCAGGCAACAAGAGTCTGGTTGAACGAGACTAGGTACATGTCTGTATTTACCGGAAGTTGCCTTTATGTCATAAAATTCCGGATACAATAACCATTACATCCCGTTCTATGAGGTATATAGATAAAGGTCATCACCGTATTTCAGAAGGTTAGCTACATGTACCAGCCATTTAGAAGATTACATATTCACGTAGAATTAATGTTGTATGGGTTCGTGCTAATAAAATCGATCCGTAGACATTTTTCTATTGTGTACTATATTGCATGTAAGAACAATCGATGATGTAAGCCATTGTTATTATGTACAGTTGATCAACACAATGAGAAGCTAAGTGACCTTGATATTTAATGATGATTGTGAACATGAATATTACGTAAAAGGTAATGTCCGATTGATCGTCATAAGTCGGGGCTCCGCGAATGGGTTATAATTTTTAAGGAATGGGTAGTTCTGTACCGTTTCGTGTAATGTTTTAAAACGTGATAAATTTTAAACATGCGACGTCATAAATTGAAAATTAATCATCAAAAGAAAAAAAACCAGACATCGCATTACAAAAAAAACACAGGTTTAAGCAACCTTTCTGTTAATCATTTTTCAGACGCTTTCAGTCCAATTATACATGTAATGTACATTCTCTTTACCCAGTTCTATCCAAATAGGTTCTTGGTAAATGCACGGTATTTAGATATTCTACAATATTTTTGTTACGTTCGCAATGAAAGTATCAATTCTTACAAAATTACTTGGTAAGAGATGGTTTAAAAAGAGTCAATAATTATGTAGGTATAGAGGGATAGAGAAATTCTACTCTTGGTGTATAATTTGAGATCAGAACTTTGGCAAAGCCTCGGTTCTGATCCGAAATCTACACCATCGAGTAGGACTCTCCTATCCCACATACTTAATTCATTATTTCCTTTTGTTCATTAATCTCATATATTGCGAAGAATATAATGCGGAACAAGGAGTATTTGGAATGATCCCGAATCCTTATCGCGATATCTACCATACCGTTAATCCCTTATCGCGATACATATCATATCGTAAATCATTTACCGCGATACATATCGTATCGTAAATAATTTATCGCAATACATACCGTATCGTACATCCTTTATCATAAACGTATCGTACCTTCAATAATTTATCACGATACATACCGTATCGTAAATCATTTATCGCGATACATATCGCATCGTAAAATATGATCACGATACAATACTATATGGTTAATCCTTTATCACAATACAAATCATATCTTAAATCACTTATCACGATGTGTATCGTATTGTAAATAATTTATCACTATTCAAATAATATCGCGAAACCCTTCTCGCAACTAGTACTCATATACCATCGTGAAAGACATGTTACAATACGTATCGTATCGGGTTCTCAATGCCTCAATCTTAAGTGGGGAGGGCAATGGGTTCTGTATACAGCCTGGGACATACCAAATCTCTTAAAATGGTAATTGTTATTCCATGCGTAACGTTTAACCTTTAGGATAATGGCAACACCTGATTAAGTCGTTGTCAGTATTTTGTGACACGGTGGAATATTGTGCTGGGTGCGTTCGACATGGTAGTGAGGCAGAACTTCATCGCAAACAAAGCAAAACACCAATACATACACTCATGCGCGCATACAGAACATACATGGAGGCAGGTCCTTAAAATTACCTTAGCCATTAATAGGACATCATTAAACTACATAACAAAAGACCAAAACGTATTTGGATCTTCGTTTCATCTCGAATGCAAGTGTAGACTTGCTAATTTCCAGTCTATATAGGGTCCTTAATCCGAGCTTCCAACAGTTTCCGTTGTTAATGCGAGGCGAGCAAATATAATCATAATAAAATAGTCATTTTCACACTTAATGGGAAACACTTTTATATGTACCAAGCGCGTGTAACCTGAGCTTGTTTTGAACTGTAACATCACGTGGGGATGATAATGAATATTGAACAACCATGAATGAAGGTCACCTCCATTCAAATGACCGGATGTTACCTTGAAAGTGCGTCAAGTTGTCACATTCTGTTTATAAATTACTGATGTTTTCTCGATCGCGCGTGAGGAAACATTAAGGATGACTGTCCCAAACCACCGAAGAATTCCACTGAGGCTTTTCATATATACGATAACCTCCCATTAATTTCGTTTTGAACATAATAGTGGCGCAATTAAGCCATGACTCTTTCGCTGATCTGGTAGCTCATGTGTTTTAAAGCGAAGTTATAACAATTTGAGGTGGTATAGTTTTAATCCTGGGCCCGTATTCATGAAACCGTTCTCATGCCAAAACTCTGTAAATTCTGCGCTCAAGCCAAATTTCCTGTTCCGGTGCTTTATTTGTAAAAATCTCACATTTTGTCAACATTTTTTGAAGAATGTCGGAGAGACTTCAAGCTGCATTCTATCTTAAATGTTCACACTTGGCTATCTAACCGTGTCACCTGATTTAAGCGAGTTACCAGAAAGTTGGTTTGAGCACAGAATCCCTACTTGAGCATGATAACGGTTTCATGAATAAGGGCCCTGATATTGTCCCGCTATATTCTTACACTCATTTGGTCATATTCTGTTTATTCTACCTTAATTCATTTTTTCGTATAAAGTATGTTTTTTTCTTTTTATAAATGATTTATAAGAGATATTGTATTGCTATAGAAAACATTTTCGAAGCATAGTTACCCGTTTTATAACTGATGCAGGGATCTTTAACATTCAAACAAAGTTTGTTGTGTGCTCAATGTATATTATTAGTTACACGGATTTTTGGCAGGGTATACGGGATGGTATGACCCTAAAGGATTTCGTATTTCCTGAGGCCGATAGGCCGAAGGAAATACGAAATCCTGTAACGAATTTATAACCCTTTTAGTCTTTTATATTGGTTTTGTACCGTTTCACGTCAACTTTTCTGTGGTCAAGATAAAATGGCACAGTACCCCATTTAGTTTCGTTTTATCAAATTCCTCGAACTGTTCTTCCTGATTCTTTTCTTTTAAATACGTCCTCAGCATGTTTGCCGCTCGTCTGTTCGATTTTTGTGTGTTTTGTGGCACATAGTTAGCCCTTTTGGTGAGTATTTCCTCATCAGTATGCGAAGCGAAACGTTTTGCCATTTTGTAAACAGCGAAGCAGACGACGAATGTAAGTTGTCTCCCGTTGCCCGGCCTCAAGATACAAAGACACGTGACCCGTATACCCCTTGTAAAATCACGTGATTCCATCGTATTACTGCTGAGAATCACGTGACATGACCGTATACCCCCTGAGATTTTCGTATGCCCCCTGAGATTTCCGAATGCGGTTTGGTACACTGTAGTTTTTAACCAATCAGATTCCTAGATTTTTCTCAAAGTGGTAATAATACGTATTAGAGCTCCATAATTTTACAATATGTTAAAATATGAGTTCACGATACAAAAGGTTAAATAAGTTTGCATCGATTTAATTTTGATTGTATTTTGAGAAATTGAACATAATTTTAGTCACCGTCGTAAAGTAATCGATTTTCTTTTGGTTTGACCATTCAGATTAAAATTAACAAGCCGAAATAAAGTTAACAAAACCAATCGTTGACAGGTGTGTATTCAATGTATAATGATTTAGTACAAAGTGAAGAATCTTACGTGTTACCGTAAAGATCACGTACTGAATCTTTCCCTGAGCGAATTACGAACCAATAAATAAAACACAGGTGACCGTGACTGTCTCTGCAAATACAAGGAGAACCCAATTAACGTAACTGGTTACACCCCCTCTTTTGTATTGTATTGAGTTTATGATTTGTAGCCGATGGTTTATTGTATGTGTTGCACTGTAAATATCGCACTATGGAACCTAAAGAGTCAAGGTAATAAAGAATGTAAGCCTCGCCGATTGCTAGAGTATCTTGGCAATGGCGTCTGTTCCATTTACTCTCAAAACCCCTTGAAGAAAAACTTAACTGATTAAGACGCGGATTCGTCAATTTTCCAAACATGCAAAACGAGTATTATACATGATGTCCCCATCCTCGATATCCAGGGGTTACGCTTGCACCCCTGGAATATGTCATAGCAAAATTCTAGGCTCAGTGTGCGCCACATTGACTAGTTCCATATACATCAAAAGAATCTCGCGGTAACGTAACGGTTAAGGTTGACAGGCTTTGAAGTCGGGCGTCTCTCCTTTGTAAACTTCAAAGGACAGGTATCAGCCGAGCGATTGGTCAGGGTTATTTTACCTGAGACTAATCAAACAGCTTTATATCTTCGTGCCTTCATTGTTGCTATGACATATTCCAGGGGTGCAGACATCCTCGATATTCAGGGGTTACGCTTACTTTCGCTCTCTGCACCCCCTGGAATATGTATATAACCCCTGGATATCGAGGATGGTATGTCCTCGGGGCTACGTAGCCGACGGTTTAATCAATGTCACTTAAATGCTTTGCAAACACTCGAATGATAAGCATGCTTTCGACTCAGATCTGTGGCCCGAGGGCTGATATGGTTTGACGAATACAGCGGAGTTGGATAATCATAACAGATAAAATTTAAATTTTACGAGGGTTTAAACCCGAGATTTGTCAGAAAAATGTATGTTTAGTTATCATCGGTCATTTCCATACCATATTCCGTATCAATCCGAAACCTCCTTTCCAGCCTGAGGGGTCGGAGTTCCGAGGGCTGATATGTGTTGAAGGTTGATTCGGGGTAGGGTATGGCCATTGTCATATTTGAACCTTTTTATCAAATAATACGCATCGTAAATAATTAAGTACAACATCAAAATATAAACCAATACCACAAATTGGGTGTAACTGAGGTGTGTAAATTTGTTTAATCTGAAGTATAATACGGATTTGTCGTGTGCCGGGCAGATACGACGCGTGCCGGGATATGGCATATGTAGAGCTGGCAGCATTACACGTACCAAACAACCCACATCAGGGACAAGATGTATGCGATATCTTATAGCAGAGGATCCAAATATCACTTGGATTTCACGAAAAAGATAACTTTGCAATTTAGAATGTCAGTCGAGAATTCATACGTCATACAGAACGCGCCCAAGCATGAAACAATTTACGAATTCAAGGTTTTTGGGATTAGTCTTTTAAAGAAGAATTTCTAAACTACACACAAAGAAATATTGAGCAGAATAATCTGTTCTGGTTTTAATGGATCGTATTACACAACTCTGTTACAAGTTCTGTAAACAGCATGAGCGGTAAATACTTTCGATCGCTCTCCGATACTCATTTCTTGTCTCGCTTAAATGCGGAAATTAACTTTCGATTGATCGGCAATATCTTCCCATCAGCAGATGTTTAGCAATTTCCTTATTACTCGTTAAAGGCATATTTTTAATTACGAAAAGCAATTATCATGTAAAAAATTACGTAAACCCGCTATCGCTTAGCTGGTGGTCGTAATGGCATTACCATGTCATTACGCTTCATGATTCTATATAAAACTGACTCGTTTAGGCAAACAAATAACTATCGGTCGTTCATCTCTCGTTAACTATTACACAAGACAGTGTCGTTTGTTCCTACGTAATACGGCCGTCACAATATAGACGTTGGACACAATGTGCTCGCACCTGGATAAAATCTCGAGTCCAGCTGCCATGGCCTTTCGATTTTATCGAAAAAAATGTCCTCATGCAAGAGGGCTCTCATTCATTCATTCTCTCATTCAGTCATTTACTTATTCATTCATTCATTTCTTTTCATTCCACTTTTTCTTTTACATTCAATCAATGTTTCCATTCATTTTATCATTGTTTACATCTATTCAATTGTTGTTTACAATCATTAAATTGTTGTTTACATTCATTTGATTATTGATCTTTAACTATCATCTATATACTACTTTATACCACCTATCGGTACACTGATATATGAGAACACTCAAGAAGAAGTTGAGAACGACTTGAGAACCGATTTTCCCATTTCCCGGCATTTGTGAACGGATTTTCTCATAAAAGAACGTCTGCTCACGCCAGGTGACGTTCTTAACCGGAAGTAGTATCCAGGAAAAATGTTCGTCATAAACAAATCAATATAAAGTTACGAAAAATATTGTGAATTTTAAGCGTAAATGTGCATTTGGAAAAGCCTATGACGATGAGATTGTTTTAAACGTATTTCTTTCTGCTTGGTTCTATGGTTCATTGTATTCCTCCGCGCAAATCCTCCATTTGTTTACGTTTGTCATGGACCGAGGATTTACGATCGATAACTATTGAGCTTAGAAGTCATTTGGAAGATACGATGTTTAGTTGAACTTTTTAAATCGAGAGATTTATAAGGTTACGTATCAGATAAAGATGATAAACAGTTTATCACATAGTATTTTCAGTGTTTGTCGTTCGAACAATGTTCTCATTGTAAATACGAGGATAAAATCGAGAGGTCACTGCTTGTTCTTACGACAACCCCAGAAAACACAGTGTGATAATCTGTAATCATTAACTTATTGAAATTATGCCGAAAATGAATTGACACTCATTTTTTTCTATATTTTTTCAATATTCAATTTAAAAAAAAACGTTTGTGTTCTCTACAAAAATTGTTAGAAACATGGTTCATTCCTGTTAAATTTGAATACATCTTTACATACAATTAAAACCTTACCTTATTCCAAGTAGCGAACTCGATACTTGTTATTTCTATACTTTTGGTCCATTCATTACCCGTTTCACAATAGCAATCATTGTCGACCTCTATTTTCCTAACACTTACCCCGTTCTCAGATAAACGCAATCATATTGCATTTTGTTATATCATTACTTTCGCCTCATCTTTACCTCATTCCCAGTAGTAAGCATGTTGCGTTGACTTATCCTTACCCCTTTCACAGAAGTAACCATGGCCAGCCTTTATTTGTCTTATATATATACTTACACCGCTTCCAGATGCTATCTTGTTGCATGTGGTTTTATCTTTACTTCGGGTTTATCTTTACTGCATTCTCAAAATACATGTACGTTTGCCTATTCCGTTTGCCTTTACATTTGATTGTATCTATACATTAATCCTATACTTCATACTATCAAAATTCATTCATTGCGTCTTTGCATTTGTCGTACCTTGATCGATTCCTAGTAGCAATCATGTTCGCACATTTCAGCATATGGTTACCCAATTCCCAGTAGATTGCGTTCATACCGTCATTAACATTCAAAGGTGCCGTTCAATCCTTATATTTACATTCAAAACGTTTACTTATTATTGACCTTCATACAATATTACCTTATACTTCCGATATTGAAGTGTTTATGCCGTCAGCGCATGCGAGATTTCTGGAACAGCCTAACGTCATCAACATGTTTGCTTTTAGCGGTTGTCTCATTTTATTCGAAGCGGGAGAAGTTCAAAATGACGCTGATCCAATTGCATTTATAGCCCTATGAACGCAATTTATTATGATAATGCTTATAGAGGACATTTGCAGTGAAAATGTTAATATATAGGTTTATGAGATATTAGTGTACTGTGTACCTCGTCAACAAGAAAAAATAATGTGCACACTGACAATAAAATGCAACATATTTCAGTAAGAGTAGACAACAAGCAGATCTTAAACGTTTTAATTTTGTAATTGCTTTATTTTGCTATCTCTTTGTTAATGCAGCAATTTTCATTTTCTTTTCAGAAATCAAAAGAACATTTGAACTGTTTGATAAAGACAAAAATGGTAAAATAACGGAATCAGAACTGACTGACGTCATGCGAGCTTTGGGTCAAAATCCTACCACACAACACGTCAGGTCAATTATAGCAGAAGTGGATAAAGACAGTGAGTTGGTATTCCGTCTTTTCGTATTGCAGAGTTATCTTCTCTTGTGAGCAGGTATTGATTGTTACGTCATTTGTTTGTGAGAGTAACGTCATCACTTTTTGAGAAAACGACGTAATTTTCTCACACAAACGTATGACGTAACAGTCATTAAATAAACAGGTAAAGAAATCTGTAACACAGTTCAATAGATACCAAATTATCCATGAATGTGACCATTGTTTGGCCCCCTAAAGCGTACCACTGCCAAAAACTGTCACTAAGTATTGAAAACTTGGGTTTTATTCCCGGCATCATTATGGCTTTGAGAAGTTATTTCTGAAAAGAAATAAATACCTTGCGGAATTCTTGTAAACTTATTAGGGTGAAACAAATCACAGGTATTCTGAGTGTACAATTGAAACGGGCACAGACAAGGACAAAATTAAGGGGAGATCACTCTACATGAAATAAAAAAAAACCGGCAACCCTTCAATATTTTCCCCGAGATAATTAAGGGTTATGCAACAATATCACCTCGTTTTTCTGTCATGCCTTATATGAGCCACCTCGCTTATCGCCAAGGGATTTTCCATGTCCTTTTTTTCTTGTAATCTCAACATTCCCTATTTATGTCTCCCTTGATATAACGCCGAAACTCAATTTAACGCCAAAATTTAACTTGACAAATAGTGACAGCATAACACGGTTTTATTGTATATTACATCATAAATGATTTAAAGTAAATATAGTATTCTTTTCATCATAAAGCAAGTGACATTTTAATTGTTTAATCGATCTATATTTATCAAATTACATATTTATCAAATTATATATTTATCAAATTTTAAGACGATGGAGAAATAGATTTTGAGGAGTTCGTGTCCATGATGTCGAAAAAATGGCGGGACCTAGAAAAGGAAGAAGACGAAATCAAGAAAGCTTTCAAGGTAACAGTAATAGAGTTAGAGTTGAGGAGATATGCTACATGTATTTTACACAATTTATCGGTGATATGTGTTAGAGTTTATGCTACACGTATATGCCATTTAACATATTTTACATTTGATTTGCGCCAGAGTTATGTCCCTTGTTATTTTTATGACCATCTACTTTGATTTATACAAATATTCTCTTGTATCTTTCAAACGTGTCATCAGTAAATAATCCATCTCCAAATTATCTCCCTTATATGAGAATTATCAGTTTGAGGTGAAACTGTTGAGCTCTTTCCTAAATGGAGATACATTCCGCTGTCTAGTAATAATACATCCATAAGTAGAATTCGGGGGCCGCGATGGCCAAGTGGTTAAGGCGTCTGACATTCTGCTACCACTAGTGGTTCGCGGGTTCGAGACCTACGTGGGGCAGTCGCTAGGTACTGGCTGTAGGTCGTTGGTTTTTCTCAGGGAACTCTGGCTTTCCTCCGCCACAAACACCTTAAATGGCCATAGCTGTTAGTAGGTCGTAAAACACACACAAATCAAACAAACAACGTAGAAATCGAATGTTAGCAAAGGCGACGAAATATGAAGTGTTACTTTGATCTAATAATTGATTTTGTTGCTTCAAGGTTTTTGACAGAAACGGGGATGGGATGATAGAAATGCGAGAACTAAAGGCTGTTTTAACTGGCCTGGGAGAACGAATGACAGAGGAGGAATTTCAGGATCTGATGCGCGAGGCAGATTTAGACGGAAATGGCGTCATCACGTACGAAGGTATATATCCGTTTGAAAGACATATTTTATGTCATTATCATTTCCATTCCAATATTCAATATCATTGGGTTAAGTATCAATATCCAACATTAGTGAACGGAGCTCTTACTTTTTACCACTTATGTTTCATATTTTTTAATTGTTGTGTATGGAATTAAATTTTAGTAATAAAATTGAATTGAATCGAAGGGAGCTAACTCTTATTGAGTTTAAGGATTCTTGTACCTCTGCCAAAACTGTATTTATTAATAGGAAACAATTTTTCTGACATGACAATGGCTTTGATAAAAAAAAAAAAAAAAATTCAAGAAACCAATGTCTTGCGGAGCAATTACAAAAAAAATAGCAATAATTAAGATGAAAAAAAAAAAATAGAAATGTTATCGAGATTTTAAAAAAGCAAGGGCGTCCGACCGGGATTCGAACACTTGGCCTCCGATCACTATACAACCAACCACAGTTAATTGAAATTAAAAAAAAAACCAATCCAAACCTACTCTTGAAAAGGGAGAAAGTACCGTAACGTAACCATAGGCTAGTGAAGATGACATATTCCATGCAGGAAAGTTAAAGAAATACACGAGAAGCAAATGCTTGCTGAAGTGAAATAAAATTAAATGCTCTAGAATTGATGATATGTGTTACACCTTTCTAGAACTTTTCACAATTTCTTCAGTTTTCAATCCATACGCTTACTTTTAGAATCTTAATTGTTGATTTTAATTTCATGTCAGTTTGCATTACTTTCTCTTTTTTTCAGAATTTTCTTCAGTTTTAGCCAACAAGTTCATTTGATACCTGGAGTCATTCCGCGTTTGATACGGTTTGATAACATCCCAAATTGAGGCCATGGTCTGTTGACCACACGTCCAACACAATCCAAATGGATCTTGGGACCAGCAGTCAGCCATTCCATTCCGAGAACCTCCAACCATTCCCCCAACAGAGGAGGACTTGTACGGAACGAAGAACTGTTCCTTCCGTGTACATTATGTTGCTGTGTTATGTTGCTGTTTTCCTTTTTATTGTTTGGCTAAATTTCCTCTAGAAAGTTGACTTATATAAAATAAAAACCATGACCATAGTTGTGTTCCCAAAACAGAGGAGGACTTGTATTCAACGAAGAACCGTTCCTTTGTTCCTTTCCTGTATATTATGTTGCTGGTTTCCTTGTATTGTTTTGCTTAATTTCCTGAAGTTGACTTTTATAAAAACAAAATCCAGGACCATATATGCATATCTAAGTTATGTGCGCGATCTAACCAGATTACTATCATTTTAAAATGTTTTCCATGTATATGTCTATTTGTAGGAATCTTAATTTAAAGTACTGCAAATGATTTTTGTCTTTTTTCGCGGGCTTCTAATTTTCGCGAATCAAATAGTAAAATGATCCATCTTTACATGTTAACCATAAGTGATGGCTACTAGACACGAAATCCGCAAAAATGAATCCCGTGAAGTTGAATATGACGAAAATTAGTGTCCGCGAAAATGGGATTTTATAGAACTTTGTTGACAAACTTTGTGCGGAACATACAGCAAAAGAAACACGAACATAAAGATCTTATTAATTTTTTTCTGGTGTTTAAGATTTGTAGATGGATAGCTAACCATATACAACTATTGTATTTTGCAGTGCTTATTCCAAAAAATAACTTCCTGGTTTAAAGGGCCTAGCGAGTGACCCAAAGTTTATAATACTTAACTTTAGTAAATGTAACATAGAAACTGCAAAATTCATAAAAAAATGTATTTGAATATTCTTACCCAAACCCTTGATTGTTAAAAATCAATAAAATATCTGTTTGAATGAAAATTATTCAACTCTAGTCTTCATTTTTTTTTATACAAAGTGCCGGCACGTTCGTCTGAGAAATATAAGACATAACTACACACAAAAGTTTTCATAAACCATGTCACAATTATGACGTCAAATAAACGATGTTTCAATGACAGCTAAGGCGGAAAACAGAAAAAAAAATGTTATTAGGTAAAAATTGTGAAGGGCGCACACATCTAAACGTGCTTACGTTCCTTTTGAGAGAGAGAAAAAACCACGGAGGAAATAATGATGACCGCACTATTTAGGAATTAAATTACAGACAAACAACAACAACAACAACAACAACAAGAGATTACCAAAGAGATACAACGGGGTTTTCAGTACGACAGCCGAGTGTAAAACATCTGTGTGCAGTAAAAATATAAATATACACGTCTGAAACATTTTATTTTGAAATGGATGTAGACAGACAATATATATCATTTGTAATAATGATAATAATTCGAGATTCTTATATACCGCTTTATCAAAACTTCGTAGGTCGTCTCTAAGCGGTTCACAATATATTATCCGTGGTTAAACGGCCTTTAAAACCAGCCAATATCTTTATCAACTCCCTGAGGAGCTTACAGCCGGTGCTGTCATTTAGGCGCTCACAACTAGCAGTCTACAAGTCCAGCACTGACCAACCACTTACTCATTTACAGCTGAGTAGACTGGAACAAGCGGAGTAAAGTATCTTGCTCACAGTGCCGTGACCCGAACCCGCAACTCTTCGGTCACGAGCCGGTTGTCCCACCACTAGACTGCCGTGCCTTGTACACAAACAGAACGGATAATGAATATAAACAAAGAGAGAGATGCATCTATCTCAACCAGGAACGTAGCTGCCTATACGCTAGTACGCAGGCGAATCCACCACATTTTCAAACAGAAAAACGAAACAAAGCAAAAAAAACTGCTTGTTACATCTCGTTCTCCTTACGAAGGTCCTACCCTAGACGCGCTCCTACGTGATTCTACTCAGGACAAGGACTACATGTACGCCCCTCATTATAGAAACAGTTTGTTTGCGGAACCTTTGCACTATCCTCTACGTTCACTTTCGCTCTCCCCACCCCTGGAATATGTCATAGCAAAATTGAAAGCTCAGTGTGCGCCACCTTGTGGATGAGACAAGAAGACTAGTTTGAGCCTTTGATGTACATCAAAGGAATATCGCGGTCGTGTTACGGTAAAACTCACTAGCTTTGAAGTTGGGCATCACTCCTTAACCTAGTGATTGGTCAGGTGTTTTTTTTACATGAGACCAATCAAATAGTTAGCCGCTTGCCTTCAATTTTGCTATGACATAATACAGGGGTGTAGAGAGCGAGGTGAACGTAACCCGTGGAAATCAAGGATACCTTTGCCCTAATCATTTTCATGTAATTCGATGTTAGAAGCAAGGTAGGTGTTCTCTTATTTGGGCGGATTCATAACAGCATGACTATGTAATCTATTCAATTATAAAACTACACTTGGCGTAATGTTTCACGTATCACGTACATTTGTGGTAATTTCCATTTCGTAAAGAGAGGTTCTATTAACGTTTGACGTAATCCTTTGATTTGATGTCAAGTTCATTCGGTCAAATCATCGTGTTATATAATTTGCCGGAAATGTTTACCTGTATATGGCATAACTTATGTCCAAACGTTCTGCAAATATAATAATTTTAATATTGTACCTTACTCAGTTGTGTAACATTTCATACATTTAATCTAGTTTCTAAAGAAAGGGAAATAAATCAATATAATGCATATAAACTGTTTTAAAAGTGAGGGAAATAGTTCATTCTATTGTCTGATAAAACTGTTTCTATTGAGAGGGAAAGAGCATAATCTATTGTCTGATACAATGTTTTTTTTGAGAGGGTAATAGTTCAATCTATTGTCTGATAAACTGTTTCTATAGAGAGGGAAATAGTTCATTCTATTGTCTGATAAACTGTTTCTATTGAGAGGGAAAGAGTTTTATCTATTGTCTGATACAATGTTTCATTTGAGAGGAAAAGAGTTTAATTTATTGTCTGATACAGTGTTTCTATTGAGAGGGAAAGAGTTTAATTTATTGTCTGATAAACTGTTTCTATTGAGAGGGAAATAGTTTAATCTATTGTCGGATACAATGTTTCTATTGAGAGGGAAATAGTTCAAACTATTGTCTGATAAACTGTTTCTATAGAGAGGGAAATTGTTCATTCTATTGTTTGATAAACTGTTTCTTATGAGAGGGAAAGAGTTTTATCTATTGTCTGATACACTGTTTCATTTGAGAGGGAAAGAGTTTAATTTATTGTCTGATACAGTGTTTCTATTGAGAGGGAAAGAGTTTAATTTATTGTCTGATACAATGTTTCTATAGAGAGGGAAATAGTTCAATATATTGTCTGATAAACTGTTTATATTGAGAGGGAAAGAGTTTAATTTATTGTCTGATACAATGTTTTTATTGAGAGGGAAAGAGTTTAATTTATTGTCTGATAAACTTTTTCTATTGAAAGGGAAATAGTTTAATCTTTTGTCGGATACAATGTTTCTATTGAAAGGGAAATAGTTCAAGCTATTGTCTGATAAACTGTTGCTATAGAAAGGGAAATATTATTCTAGTATGGCCCTTTCCCGAGGGAACTGTTCGCTTATAGTGTTGTATGGGGTGGTATAGTTTCCGAGCCGTTAGGCGAGGGCACTATACCTCCCCAGACAACACTATAAGAGAACTGTTCCCGAGGGAAAGGGTCATAATACATTTAGTACATCACATGACTGTCATTTGACAATAAAAAGAAAATCATGAGGAACTTCAATGATAACTTATTTAATAATTAACAACAGCTGGAAATTTGAACGTAACATTTGAAGTTTTGATTCATGAATTGTTGTTAATTGTAACGGTACAATTACTAAAATTGAAAGAAGGTGCAAAAACAATGGAATGTCGAAATCTCTGCCACATGATGTTTTTTTGTAAATGCCGCCGCAAACCTTGCTTGATGGAACTAAGAGAACTTTTTTGTTGCGTATATTGGCATAGAAATCCGCCAAAACACCGTTTAGTTCACTGGATTGAATCACCGCTAGGTCACATACGGTTCCTCTTACCTGTAGGAAGTCTTTAAGGACTGTCGGCGACGGCAAATTGTGTCGCCTGCTTCGTCTTGATGTATTGCTGAGCCTCTGCGAAGCAATCAACATTACCGGGTCCCGAATCATGAAGCCATTTTGGCAGACGACAACAATGAAGTGAAAGTAGAATATGTACAGTGCCCCCTAGGAGAAGGGGCGAAACTCTTAGCGTCACGCTACTTTTCCCGCAATCTCAGTGGTCCAAAAAAGGTATAGTGCCCGTCTCCAGGTATAGTTCCCGTCGTCGAGGGCGGATGCTAACTATACCAAATAGAACAAGGGTAGTTATCTAATTGCTATCCTAAAAATTATCATGTGATGTACTAATGCAATATATCGTTCGATAAACTGTTTCTATTGAGAGGGAAATAGTTGTATCTATTGTCTGATAAACTGTTTCTATTGATAGTGAAAGCACTCAATCTTTTGTCTGGTAAACTGTTTCTATAGCGAGTGAAATGGTTCAATCTGTTGTCTGATAAACTGTTTCTATAGGGAGGGAAATATTTCAAATTATTGTTTGATAAACTGTTTCTATAGAGAGGGAAATCGTTCAATCTTTTGTCTGATAAAATGTTACTATAGAGAGTGAAATAGCTCAATCTATTGTCTGATAAACTGTTTCTATAGAAAGGGAAATATTTCAATTTATTGTTTGATAAACTATTTCTAAAGAGAAGGAAATAGTTCCTTCTATTATCTGATTTCTATAGAGAGAGAAACAGTTCATTCTATTGTCTGATAAACTGTTTCTATAGAGGGAAACAGTTAAACACTTCTTCGAAAGGTATGCATTTGTATTAACAAGAAGTGGTACAGTCAATTGTGTTACCTTCCAACATCCCGACAGTGAGGAACACGTTTACATCTGATTTAACTAGGAGGGAACATTTAAAACTATGTCCAAGCGAGCAGCTTCCCGTTGCGGCATCAGATTGTAGTTGAGAGAATATATAAATACATAATAAAGACTGGTGTTTACAATGTGCTACCTTTATAGAACAATAAATATATCGACTACATCGATCGGGTATTTCTCCTGAACTAGAAATCAAGGATGCCACTGGCTCTTCTTCTTCAACGGCTTTCCTCGATCGTTACTTACAACATTACAAACAGAGACAGCTTACTCCTAAATTGTATGATAATCCAGACGATTTCGACTTTTCTATTGCGAATTTTCCCTTTCTCGATAGTAACATCCAAGCTCCCTTACATGCGGTGTATACATGTCGAAGTTGACTGGGTATTCAAGAGCCTGCATCGAATATCATGACTTCCGTGATAGATGTCGACTGGGTTTTTTAAACATGCACGGTGATGGAGACTATGGACATGGTTTTTTTTGTCGCCATCATCATTTCATAAGATCATATAGTCTATTTCTTTGGTAACCAAATGGTTAAGGTGTCTGAGATTCTGCTACATCTAGCCCTCCACAATTGGTCGAGGGTTCGAGTCCTACGTGGGGCAGTCGCAAGGTACTTGCCGTAGGTTTTTCTCTGGGAACTCCGGCTTTCCTCCACCACCAAAACCTGGCACGTCCTTAAATGACCATATCTGTTAATACAACGCTTTGTTCATATTTTGTCCTACTTTTGTCTCAGTTTTAAGTTCGAATTCTGGTATTGTTAAAATTCTCTTTTTTTGAATTATAGTTAACACTTTGGCTCTGCGCTGTGGAGTACTGTATAATCATTTATTTTCGTTGGGTTAAAATGTCGTGGTTTTCATATACATGTACTAGCCTGTTACAAGACCATTATATTTCGATGATTTCCCTATCTATATCATACCAAACATATGTTTTCGTGGAATTGAATTTCGTGGATTTTTGTTATCCACGAAATAAACGAAATTTAATGTCCCATGAAAATTTACGATTTAACAGTACATAACTAAATCAACCAGATTGCACCTTGCAAACGGTTGCTGTAGTTAACTTGGAGACATATTAATATAAATTGCGGAAACATCATGAATGAAAATCAACTACTTCCGAAATAGACGTAATTAAAATACTGCATAATACATGGAATTTGTTGTCATTATATGAACGCATGATCTTAGCTTCCCTATGTTATTAAGGTTTATAACAAATACACAAATTTCTATTTGTATCATTTTATTATCAGTGCCAAAACAAAAAGAGAAAAAAATAACCCGTAAATTATGAAATTAAGTATTTCAATTGGTATTTTTATACAAATATTAGCCTATTTTTCATGTAAACAAAGAACCCTCCCTAACGATTTACAAACGTGAAACATCGCTTTTGTTAACATTTTGCTGCACGTGGGTCCTATTATAGAACATAGCTGTGTGAAAGCAAAACACAATCATCGCTGGGAAAGTGGAATCAGTCACGTTCGACAGAAAAGGGTTGGAGAAACTTGGGTCCAGTTTTTATGGTCGAAATCATAATCTCATTTTCAAAATATGCCATATGTGGGCGGATTGGTCGAGTGGTTAACACTCCGGCCTTCCACGCAGGCGGCCGGGGTTTGATGCATGGATATTCAGAGAAAGTGTTTTTCTCCTGCCCACACAACTCCAACAACCCAGGTGGAGTATGACATTGGTCTGGGGTGGATGTTGCAGTACCTGTGCTGTAGCATTCAAGGGAAGTGGCACTATAAATGATGCCGTTGGAAACACGGCCCCACTACAAACAGAACACATTACATCTCCATCACACACGCAGACATACACACATATGGGGGTATTAGCAAGGTGGCATAGGACTAGTAGTTAGCGCCCGATAAGGCAGCTCCTTCGAATTCCTCAAAATTGTATTAATTAATGTATATGCTAATTGTAAAGCTCTTTAAAGTGGCTAATGTTAGCTAGAAATAACGCGTTATATCGTATGTTGTATATCATTATTATGATTTGTTTCGTCGATGACACAAACGTCGCTTGCACTTCAGGAACACCTGGACTCATTCTCCTTATGACATCAGTTATTGTTGTGTCTCCATTTCAATCGCTGTATTTTTCGAAAGTATTTTATTCATGAAATACACAAATTTTGACGATTGAAATGATTTTGTTCTATTTTTAACATCCCATAACAATTGTGTGCGATGCATCATCATGGTGTTATGGTAATATTTGTGTAAATTATTTGCCTCGGTTTTTAAAGTTGTTTTGTGTTGTATATACTCGAGTGCAGGTATTGTTCTCATTCTATTTTAGTCAATCAATCAATGAATGTTTCTTAAAAACAAATCCAGTATTATCCGTATTGCTTATTTAAAGAAGCCCTGATAAATGAAAATGCAATATTTGAATCATTCGAGTTAAATTTTCATGAGGATGAAGTTTGATATTTTGAAATTGTCGCGTTTATTACATTTCAGATGTGTTAGCACTTTTTCAGAATGAAGTTTAAAAGAAATCATGTTGTTTGTTGCTTTGTATTTTAATCAAGATGTGGCTAAGGTAATGATCACGATTTATTTTAAACTAAGCTGTTGTGTTGCGTTTAATTAAAGATGTGCTAATGTTTGCAGTTTATAGGAGGAGGTATATCGCGCTGTAATTAATTAAATTGTTGTAATATGTGTTGTTTATTTCATTCAGCTGTGATAATGTTTGCAGTTTATTCAATTAAGAGGTCATAAATGTTTGCAGTTTATTTAAGATGTGGTAATATTTGGGAAAAATAAATAAGGTGTAATATTGTTTGGTATATTTAATTAAAATATGGTATTTTCGTGTTATATATAACCTGGCTGGGGGGTTCTCCATGTTCTATTTCATTAAGCTGCAGGCTTGTTGAGATTTTGTTAACTCAGGATACGGTGTTTTTCGGGTTTCATTTAATAAATGAATGGTAAAGTTTGTGTTGTATTGTATTAGTCTGAAGTAAAAGTTACGATATATTTGATTGGTTTGTGGAAATGTTGCGCTATATGTAATTCGTCTGTGGAAATGTTGCGCTATATGTAATTCGTATGTGGAAATGTTGCGCTATATTTAATTGGTCTGTGGAAATGTTGGGCTATATTTAATTGGTCTGTGGAAATGTTGGGCCATATTTAGTTGGTCTGGTGAAATATTGCGCTATATGAATTCTGTCTGTTGGTAAGATTGTGTATTTTTAATTAGTATGTGATAAAGTTTACGTTATATGCAATTAGTGTATGACCTTTTCCCCCTAACTAGTTGTTGGAATGTTTGTAGAATTTATGTATACTGTACTAAAATACAGTTGTTAACCAACTGACATTATTTTTTCATGAAGCTGTAATCTCTAAATAAATCTTCATCAGTGTTAGCGTTCTGTTTTCATATATGTTTTTACTGTTCGAGTTGCATTTTAAATAAAGTCCGGACATCTTGGTAGTGCACATGGTCAGGTGTGAATATAATATATCCGCGAGAAAATATCTATTTTGCAACTCTTGAAAAAAAATGATAGTGTTAATCCATTTGAAAAAGAGAGACAAAATGAAAAATGGCAAAACAACAAACTATTTCAAACAAACAGACACAATCATTGTTTCTGTAATGTGAAATAAATAATAAGATTTTGAAGCGAATCTGTTTTGGTATCTCTCAGCGCGCTTCATGGAATTTGCCTTTGTCCAGTTGGCATTCATATTGCCTATGAATGCCAACTGAAAGCAGTTCAATGCTTAAAACAGGTATTCCTTGCAATTCAGATGGCTTAAGACACTTCGTTGTATTTACAACATGCGAAACCTACCCTTTTATTGTTATAAAAAGTCTTACATTTTATTTTTAGAGTTAAGATATTTCAGCCATTTTAAAATGTTTAAAGCAGAATAACTTATTAAGATATTTACAAAAACACATTATGTTTTATACATCGACGTCATTTGGACGACAATGACGTCCTACCCCTCCATAAACCCCCTCCCTATAACCAAGGATAATAGTCTGTGAACGGAGACGACCTACAAACTTGGCTGTGATAAAGCGGTATATTAGAACCTCGAATTATATATATATATATATATATACGTAATTTATGGTGATCATCAGTCATCATAATAATGACGTCATTTCCTCATTGTTAAATATCCCATAAAATCGCATTATGTATACAAATACTGCATGCATCCCACCCCAGATATGATAGTGATTATTATATATCGTAGTATTCTACCGATGCAAAAATCACAAAGGAAGTTACCAACAGAAAGGAAACACGGCAGAATGTTTCCCCTTCTCAAGAAAGAGATGCTTTCGACAACTGATTATAGTCCTTCCATTTGTATACTTGTTGTTCATATAGAATTTTGTATGAATGTGTGAAGAGTTCCTTTTTAAATTCTTCGAGGAATTATCATGTTTGCTTCCCGTCTTTGAATGTGTAAGAGTTGTCGACCTTGGTACACAGCATCACAAGTGTCAGAATCATCATCAGTAACTGAAAAATAAATATCGAATACGCATCATGAAAAAAAAAAATGAAAATCAAAACTAATTGTTATGCAAAATGTAATCAACTCATACCGATTTTATACAAACAAAAAAATGTTTTGTACTTACCTAACAAAAACGACAGTAACTATAACATCAAGGATCAAACACCCCTAAGGTTAAACCGGGTTCTTACCTGACAAAACACAACAGTAACTATAACATCGAGGATCAAACACCCCTAAGGTTTAATCAGGTTCTTACCTGACAAAACACGACAGTCACTATAACATAAAGGATCACACACCCCTAAGGTTAAATCAGGTTCTTACCTGACAAAACACGACAGTCACTATAACATAAAGGATCACACACCCCTAAGGTTAAATTAGGTTCTTACCTGACAAAACACGACAGTCACTATAACATAAAGGATCACACACCCCTAAGGTTAAATTAGGTTCTTACCTGACAAAACACGACAGTCACTATAACATCAAGGATCACGCCCCCCTAAGGTTAAACCAGGTTCTTACCTGACAAAACACAACAGTAACTATAACATCGAGGATCACACACCCCTAAGGTTAAATCAGGTTCTTACCTGACAAACACGACAGTAACTATAACATCAAGGATCACCCACCCCTAAGGTTCAATCAGGTTCTTACCTGACAAAACACGACAGTAACTATAACATCAAGGATCACACACCCCTAAGGTTAAATCAGGTTCTTACCTGACAAAACACGACAGTAACTATAACATCAAGGATCACACACCCCTAAGGTTAAATCAGGTTCTTACCTGACAAAACACGACAGTAACTATAACATCAAGGATCACACACCCCTAAGGTTAAATCAGGTTCTTACCTGACAAAACACGACAGTAACTATAACATCAAGGATCACACACCCCTAAGGTTAAATCAGGTTCTTACCTGACAAAACACGACAGTAACTATAACATCAAGGATCACACACCCCTAAGGTTAAATCAGGTTCTTACCTGACAAAACACGACAGTAACTATAACATCAAGGATCACACACCCCTAAGGTTAAATCAGGTTCTTACCTGACAAAACACGACAGTAACTATAACATCAAGGATCACACACCCCTAAGGTTAAATCAGGTTCTTACCTGACAAAACACGACAGTAACTATAACATCAAGGATCACACACCCCTAAGGTTAAATCAGGTTCTTACCTGACAAAACACGACAGTAACTATAACATCAAGGATCACACACCCCTAAGGTTAAATCAGGTTCTTACCTGACAAAACACGACAGTAACTATAACACCAAGGATCACACACCCCTAAGGTTAAATCAGGCTCTTACCTGACAAAACACGACAGTAACTATAACATCAAGGATCACACACCCCTAAAGTTAAATCAGGTTCTTACGTGACAAAACACGACAGTAACTATAACATCAAGGATCTCACACCCCTAAGGTTAAATCAGGTTCTTGCCTGACAAAATACGACAGTAACTATAACATCAAGGATCACACACTCCTAAGGTTAAATCAGGTTCTTACCTGACAAAAAACGACAGTAACTATAACATCAAGGATCACACACCCTTAAGGTTAAACCAGGTTCTTACCTGACAAAACACGACAGTAACTATAACATCAAGGATCTCACACCCCTAAGGTTAAATCAGGTTCTTGCCTGACAAAATACGACAGTAACTATAACATCAAGGATCACACCCCCCTAAGGTTAAATCAGGTTCTTACCTGGCAAAACACGATAGCGGCTGCCACACCAATGATCACACATTCGTAACGATAGAATAGGTCCTCAATAGCGCCCTTGCAACCCTGAAATTAAAAAAATAGTTGAATACGTTGTATTAGTCAGGGAATGTTGTATTCAAAGGGTTAATGAGTCAGGATTTGACACATATTTCGATAGTTTTAAAGTATCTTTGAAAAATTCCGCGAGATATTATAATGACAACCTGGAAAAGACCATCGGCCTTGAAGTATCTATTTATCTGACGAAGACGCTTCCCTTGACATTTTTATCAAAATGGAGTTTTAGATTATATTTACACACTTTCAATATCATTTCAATACATTGGTCTGTTGAAAGTAGAGTCCATGAACATTGTTGATGCAACATATTATGTAAAATGGTATTAAACTTTATTTTGACAGGTTGCTGGTATATTTCTTACATTTAATCAGCCAACTTGTTACTTTTGTGACGTTACAATAAGGAGGAATAAGGGACCTCTCTTCACTTAGAACTGTTATTTCGTCTTTGCGTATTGCAGAGTTATCTTCTCTTGTGAGCAGCTATTGATTGTTACGTCATTGGTTTGTGTGAGAAAATTACATCGTTTTCTCAAAAATTGATGACGTTCCTCTCACAAACCAATGACGTAACAATCAATACCAGCTCACAAGAGAAGATAACTATGTAATACGCAAAGACGGAATAATAGATAGAGGAATATCACTGTTATTAGATAAACCTTTTCTTTAGTAGTCTTATAACAGATAAAGATCATTGTTATGAGATAAACATATATTCATGTAGTCTTATAACAAAGCTATACAATTGTTACAGGATAAACATTTACCTTATTGGTGTTATAACCGAGACTGATCACTGTTATAGATAAACATTTACCTTATTGGTAATATAACAGTGACAGATCGCTGTTATGAGATAAACAAATACTCTAGTAGTCTTAAAACAAAGCAATATAAATGTTTTAAGTAAAACCTTTACCTTATTGGTGTTATAACAGAGAAATATCACTGTTATAAGAAAAACCTTTACCTTATTGGTGTTATAACAGAGAAATATCACTGTTATAAGATAAAGACACACACGTGTTGCGCCTATAACCTTTTGGAAAAGATACAGTTTGCCAAAAACGAATTACCTGCGACATATAGTTACCTAATTCGTTATTCGAGGTCTCTTTGGTAATTGTAGGAGTCTAATCAATCTAACCTATTGTTAAAGAGGAGGTGCATAAAAACCTTTCTTACATAAAAAAAAAAAAAAAAAGAAGGGAAAACTGGTTAATTTTAAACCAATTATTAGTAAATTAGTTTACTACTAAAAAGAGATAAATGTAGCCGTCAAGGGGACGGCAAAACCTTGGGGACTAAACATTCTACCAGCAGAGTCTGCCACCATGTACACACAGGAAAGTAATGAAGAAATATGTATCAATGTTCAAAATTACATAAAAATATACTCTACGTTTTGTTTAAAATTTGATAATTATTTTCTAAATTATGAATGAAACTAATGAAGTCAGCCTATTCCAACCTTAGCAGCTCTGTCTTTGGTTGGGGAGGTTGATTCATCATCACTTTTGTAATTGAAAATATACTGTAATTTCACCTTTTCTAAGCTGTATAACCTGTGTCCAATTCTTTTTTATTAAATAAAATATGTTTAAACTAAAAAAAACTCTATTGTAAAAGGTGGTAGACTATATATGTAAAAGGCAAAGTATGCCAAAAATTAATTACACTGCATCATACAGCTGTTTTGTTCCTTTAGGACGCATCGATAATGGTAGGGGTCTAATTTATCTAAACTGATGTTGATTTCAAACCAATTATTAGTGAATTGTGTAGATAGATAAATGTGGCCATCAAGTTCTCCTTGGGAACTAAACAACTAAACAGCTGGTTTTTTTCCTCAACGTTGATGCAAGGGGCCTAAAAGGTGGACATTCGAACAGGTCTAAACTTAAAATGGACAGTTAAAACAGAAAGAAAGGCAGGTTAGTTACCGTAAGGAACGCATTGTCTGATGTTGGAGCGTACACACAGTTCTGTAGAGTGGAAGTGTCATTGTCCGACAAAGGTTTACAGCACGCGGGAGGGATCACCATGGCAACAGACGAATCTATTGTCCGGTTCCACATTGTCGCATTGGAAACATAATCCTTATAATCATAAAACCCACAACACTCCATCTACAAAACAAAACCATGGAAACTAGAAAGGTATCATATGACATCAATATTAAAATAGCTCACTAGACAATCATAGTACAATCAACAGATATTGGTTATATTTAATAATGTCTCGTGTTTCGGTATAACCCACCATATACCATCAACGTAATTATTTGACCATACTCGTATCTCAGCGCATTATTGATTTAAGGTGTTGTCGATATAGTAAATATCGTGTAAAGATATGTCCATTTTATTCTCTATTTGTATCATCTTATCGGAGGAATAAAATGATTTTGATTTGATTTGACAATTAATATTAACCCACCATATAAGCGCATTATTGAATTTTAACAATTCAAATTATCGATGATTTTCGGTCAAACCCAACATATACCATAATCGTAACTGTTTTAGTGTAGTCATATTTCAGCGCATTACTGAATTGTAACCGATTTGAGTACTGGCGAATTGGCGCATTCACGATTTATGCAAAAGATGACAATTAACAGGAACCCGCCATATACTGCTAACGTATCTATGTATTTATGCGACCTTGTATTTCGGCGCATTATTGAATTTTAACAATTCATGAATTTTAACAATTCATAGTAATGCATTGGCGCACCCAAGATATATGCAATAGATGCCAAGTTACAGAAACATGTAATTCGGGGGCCATCATCACTAAATATAAGACAGACGCTAAAATAACGCATACAGTGCTAAAATATAGAAACCTTCTGTATTATTCTATAAAGATATATAAATAACACGTTAAAATTGTCACTTTATAGTTATTGATATTTTGAACTTTCAAAAAGAAGTTGAACGACCAGGTATTATGATGTATTTTTGATTATGATTTTTTTGAAGCAATATATATCACGTGTTGAATGTCCCCGGTTGTGATTCACTAATCTAACCGCGATGTGGAAAGTTCGCCTTTGCAAATGTTTTGAGACCGATATATTAGTTATACATATTTTATCTACAAAAGGCCTAGCGGAAGATCTGACAGATTTATGTTTTTATATCGTTTATCTACATATAGATAAACACATAATATCTCAGCACACACGCAGGCATACACACATAAGGAGATTTTAGCCAGGTGGCATAGGACTAGTAGTTAGCGCCTGATAAGGCAGCTACTGCAAGTATATGCTTATTGTATTAATTGTATATCTTTGTACTGTAAAGCGCTTTAGAGTGGCTTACGTTAACTAGATAGGGCGCTTTATCAAATGTTGTATATTACTATTATACATAACATGTCAATAAAAGTTTCTACAACGCAAAACATTGGTTACATACAGATAACAATTTCTTCTGTAAGAAACGCATATCAATCCAAAAAGCTACATAGCATTGCCACTGTACTAAAGTAACAAACATATGAAAACGCATCATATGGGAATGTTCGTTGATGTTATTTATGCCGACACCTTGAAGATTTCGATGTAGCTTGAAATCACAAACGTGTCCATTAAGATTATGTTTGGATGACATTGCTAGATGGGGTAATTCTGTATTGCTCATCCGAAAACAACGGGTAACAGTAAAGAGCGATACACCAGTGTTGAGAGAAGTGACAATTCACAGGGCCCAAGGGAATTAAAACTTATGCATTAAGAGTTCCGAAACGTATGATAAAATACAGCAAAACCGTATTGGGTTTTTATTACCCTTCTTAGTAGAATCTTTTGTCTTTGCTACTCCGGGACTCAAAAACCTTTTCCGAAATTTAGCCGACGCAAAAAAAAAGCATATAAACTAATCAAATGAATGGTAAACAAACCTTCGTATAAAAACAAATAACTTTTAGATATTTTTAAGTCGTATAATACACGGTAGTTGCTGTTCTACGTGTCCACAGACCACTAACGTGACAAACCTATCGTCTGCTCAGCTAATGTTGACACTCGCCCACACAGGCACTTCAACCAAGTTGTCGAGTTTAATCATAAGTATTTTCCCCTAGAAAACGTTCTCATTAAGTCGCCACCAAAGCACCTACATTAGCCGATTTACGCTACTTAAATTTCATACGGTGGAGTAAGTGCAGGTTTGATAGAATCAATATATGTACTGAGCAAATTGCAAAGAAGCTCTTGCACAGATCATATACCTTATGGGCGGATTGGTTGAGTGATTAACACACCGGGCCTTCCCCGCAGGCGGCCGTGGTTCGAATCCCGAAGTCGTCGTACGTATGGAATATTCAGAGAAAGTGTTTTACTCCTGCCCACACAACCCCAACAACCCCGGTGGAGTATAAAATGGTCTGTGGAAGATGTTGCGGTATCTGTGCTGTAGCATTCAAGTGAGGTGGCACAATTAATGATGCCGTTAGAAGCACGATCCCACTATAAACAGAAGGCAGTACATCTCCAACACACACACAGGTGTACACACATAGGGAGATATTAGCCAGGTGACATAGGACTAGTTTTAGCGCCTGATAAGGCAGCTCCTGCGAATTCCTTAAATATTGTATTTATTATTGTATATGGTAATTGTATTGATTGTATAAATTGTCTAAATTTCGCTTTATCACAACCTAGTTTATAGGTCGTCTCAAAGCGGTTCACAAATCATTATCCGTGGTTATATGGCCTTTGCAACAAGCCAATCCCTTTCTCAACTCCCTGAGGAGCATACAGCCGGAGCTGCCATTTCGGCACTAACAGCTATCATTCAACAATTCTAGCACTGCCCAACCACGTACTCATTTACAGCTGAGTAGACTGGAACAAGCGGAGTAAAGCATCTTGCTCAAAGATACAACACAGTGCCGTGCCGTGCCTCGAACACGCAACCCTTCGGTCACGGGTCTGGCGTCCTGCCACTAGACTACCGTGCCTACTAACGAAAACCCAATTAATTACTAAGCTACTGAAAGTAATAAATCTGACATAGCGAACAGAAAAGGACTTACAAGAACGTCCGCCATATATCTTAAAATGTTAAAATATTTAAGTGTCTTTCAAAATGTTACTTTTACCATTTTGGAAGTTATCATACCCGTTCATATTAATTTTACTGATCATTTCTCATTTATGCAGAATTCCCTGAATACGAGAAACACATTACAGTCTTCGAGGTAGACTGGTCGTCTTTATTGTAAACGTAATGCGCGCGCATACGTGATTGCACTTTTAAATTGTGTATAGATACGGTATGCCAAAAATAAATAACACTGCATCATATCGCTTTTGGGTCCTTTTAGGACCCATCGGAGATGCTAGTATCCAAAAGGTTAAACAACTCAATTGGTCTAAACTACTGCAGAAGGTGAGATGCATAAAATCCTCATTTCGTTTACATTTCAAAATTTAAAGAACGACGGGTTCATTTCAAGTTACATAATGAGGAAAGTGTGTTTGGTTTGGTTTGTTTTTGTCGTACGTCCTATTAGACCTTTCTCATTTTCAGGCAGTCCTAGCACGGAGACAGAGACGGACTCTGAGCCCAGTAAATTAGGGGAACATCTGTAAATATTTTTTCATTTCATCAGTATTAAGGATTGATGTCCCCCCCTGCTTGCGACAAAAAACTAGATATTTTATCATTTAGTGTTTCTTACCTACAGTTACATTCTCTGAATTTCATTAGGGCAATTGATAAACTACTCCTGGCTGATCTCACCTTACTTGGTGACAAACAAAGACTCAGTGCATACTAAGTCGATGGCAGTAGTATAGAAATCCAAATATCCACTCCCCTGAAACTGTCCCTAAAATAGTCTTCTAAGAATAGCATAATATATACATAATGAATATATGTTTACCTTATTCTGTTGTTATTTTCAGGAGAATACTCATGAACATATTTCAATACAGGAAACCACTCCTGGTGTAGCTTATCCAGTGTTAAGACAGATGACAGAATGATAAAGGTCGCTTCGTCGCTAATATGTTATTGTTGTGAAGGAACATTGAAAAACGTTACTTTGCTATGAAAGGACGCTAATAAGCTTATTGGTCCCACCACCTCTCTGTACGAAAATGCAAAGGAACGAAGAGACGAAAATGTGTGGAATAAGTACCTTCAGCTAAACGCTATTATATTAATTATAAACTTATAAACTGTATGTATCGTAATATGGAAATATCAAGTTATCGGCAGTTTGGTAAATGTGACCTTCAAATATATATATCTTATTTTGTTCTTCAATATTTACCTCCTGCTGAAAGTTGTTGAAATGGTAAGTGAAAAAGTCTTCGCTGTTAAGAATACCGTCGTATCTCTCAGCTATCTTCTCCACAACCGATTCTTCCATATTCTGTTCCCACTGAAAACCAAAATATCATATCCGTGTACTTGTTACATTCACTTTCTGAAAAAAGAATGAAAAAGTTCGTCGTGACCCTTTAAACTGTTTCTGAAGTGGAAATATCGGCGTTAGGTATAGTTCTGAAATACATATTTTCTATTTATGTTCTATCAATAATCGCGTGTGGATATTTTCATGCTAATTTACTCAACGCAAAACACGCGAAAATTCCTACACCGCGACAATTTCCTCTTTTACAGTATCCTATATATACTTATCAAATATTGACTAAATTATGGACGTTTGTTAAGGAAAATATATGATCACCTGACAAAGATATATTAATTGAGACGAAGTCGAGGTCAGTTTTCAAATAAAATAAAGAAAACAAAATTACTATAGCCATCTCGTTCCACGCACAGAATAAATTTACATCGGTGCGCCTATAAAATATTAGTCTTTAAGGGTGTTCCTTTATGTATTTTGAATTTTGTGAAGGTTGGAAGCAAAAACCAACTAATGGGATTTGAGTATTTGGTACGGAAACAAATGAAAAATAGTACACAAACCATTTAATATGCGATTACGATTAACATCAGAACATAATGACGTTCCGTATGTCTGTCTGTAGATGTGCGTGGGCGCTTACACATGGGTACATATGCCTTTTTTTGAACATATATATGCAAGTACTCATGAATACTGTATACCAGAAAATGTTCGTCCAGTTAAAATTCCGTCCTTCGCCAACATAATTCGTATTTGCCCAGTGTTTAATTTCGCCCTTCACATTCGATTTCTATACATATTATGTTGTTTACATATACTCGCTGTAATGATAAATTCTCCCTTATCGCGGCGGGCGAAAAGGGCAAAAATAGAATATAAAATTTTCCCAATATATAGTAATATATATAAACAGACAATTATACACACATGACACACACACACACGTACACACACACACATAAACACACAAATTTACAGACCATTTCTCCATAGTTACCATGTGTTTGAAGACCACGCCTAGAACTGTAGCTGCTACCTCTATTGCCATCACAAGGGACAGAAGCGTCACGTACTAAAAAGCAAAAACATAAATTGATATTTCATTACTAAATGTTTAGTTTGTTCATCTGTTTGATTTTTTGTCAATGTGTTTTTTTCTTTTTCTTTTTTAAGTGCCTCCATGTGTGTCATGTATTCTATATGTATACTGGAAGGGGTATATCAGTGTAATTGCCTCCTTGTGATAGCGCGGATCTGATGCCGACTTCATAGTGCTACTTCATTGAAATAAAATACCGAAGAAACCCAGCACAGTATTTCATCCGGTTTTATTATACTGACAGCGGTTAAATAACTGTTTTTGCGATTTACGTAAATACTGAACGTGTACAAGGGAAAATAAAAATAATCACCATGTCTTATGGTTTTGGTTGTACCGGCCTGGGGACAGAACCGTTTGGCATTTAAAGAATATTTGTGTTTATTGAGATATGAGTGGTCATGATAGACAGGTCACAGCTATAACATACATCGACTTTAGGGCAGATTAGACTGCAATTATACATTAAAAGACATGTGGTCTCTAAGTTCAATAGTCCAAGATCCTATTTTTTGTTATTATAAATTGAAAGACGTAAACTTTTCAAAATGTGGAAATGCGTTTTTGTTGATATCAGTTTTAAGAACTTTTATAGACAAGTGAACGTGTGGTTAAAATATGATCATACATATCAAGTTTTCATATTTATTTATATTTCTTCATTTCAAAATATGATATTCCGGAACTCACCACTCCAAGTAAAACCGGGCTCTCTGTTGCAGCAGCTATGACACCGTATATTCCAAACGCAAGTACGCATGCGCCACCGGCAATGACGATATATGCTCCATTCTTTACGAACGATTGCTCGACGACGGAGAACTCCTCTAGGTGTGTAAGACCAATGAAACTGGGGTTGTCAAATGCGATCCAGAGACCCAGACCTAAAGAAATGGCGCCAATGACCTAACAAAAGTCAAGTAAAAAAGTAGGTATGTGATATAATGTATACTGGGAAATTTTCGCCGAGTCAAACTTTCGCCCTTCGCCCATAAAATCAATTTATTTTCGCCATGTGTTTTTACTTGTTCGGTGTCATGATTTAAGACTGGGGGCGTTAAGGGACATTTTTGGTCTCATCGGGGGTTTAGAATTAGTTGTTATATTCGTAATCTGAAATGAAAATTCATTCGACGACTGGTTTATGAGATATGACATTACAAAGAGATTTAAACCCGCGCATTTTCCTAATAAAATGCGTGTGAAAATCGTCTGTTGTGCTCTATTTGGTTGAAAAATTGCCATTTTGACGAAAATTCAACTAAACATTTTTCAATTTTTGAGGCCTGAGCACGCACCAAACAATAAATAGTTGACATGCTTAAACACTGTCATACCACTGTTCATTCGTAGGAAGGAATTTTCGTATGCGGAGGCTTTCATTTGTGCATACCAACTGTCAAAAAACACTATAATTTGGCTCTTTTTGCATAGCAACGCAATTTTGTTGCTATTGTAGGGCATCTACGCATGCGCATTGGAAAAAAATCTGCACCAAGAAAGATAGCCCAAATTAACCAATATGATGTTTATGATAGAAAATGGTAAATAAATTCAAGTTGAAATTTTCACTTTATATAAGGCCAAAAATGACACATAACGCCCCAAGTCCTTTACTCTCATTACAGAGGGCGAAAAGGCGAAATTTGAATTGCAGCGAAATTTCCAATTATACAGTACGCTACATTTATGTGGCATTTCCTCATTTGGAAGGACTTCCATGATAATATAGTCTTAAAAAGTTTCGTAATTTTGACTGTTTATTTATTGAAGTGAATAAAAAAATAAATAATAATGTATGCCTGTCACTCACATAATTGTTTATTATAGGAAAATGAGTGTAACAAACTAACGGAAATTATTTTAAAGTTGACCAGTGGTTCACTGAGAAACATACATCCTACAATTAGCAATACCAGAGAGCATGTCTTGGGCATAACAAAACGATGTAAAGATAAAAACAAAACAAAAAACATAGAACAGTTATTAAATGCAAGAGAATACCGAAGTGTCCACAAAACCGTAATCCGAACTCAAAATCGATCAAACTAGGGCAAAATATGACCAAAGGAAAAAAGTACATGGATACTCTAAGACCTGGTCCCGTATTCATGAAACTGTTCTCATGCTCAAGCATTGATTCTAAGCTCAAACCAACTTTTTTGGAACTCGCTTAGATCATGTCAAACCATCGAAAAGTCAAATGCAAACATTGAAAACAGTATTTGGCTTTACGTCTCTTCAAGAAGTTGCCAAATCATTAACAAAATAAGACTTATTTATTTAGTTATAACAAGAAGAAGAAATTAGGCTTGATCACAATATCTATGCTTGAGCATGAGAACGGTTTCTTGAATGCGTGCCATGGGCCTGTATTCAAGAAACTGTTATCATACTCAAAACTATATTATTTTCGTAAACCAACTTTCCTGTAACTCGCGTAAAACATATGACATTGTGTTTAGTGTACAGTTCTTATCTATTGTTCCATAATCAAAACTTATAATTTTACGATCGATTTTCCTTGAACAAAAGAAATATGATTTCAGAAATGATTTAATTGTGAAGTGAATTATACAAACAAAAGTGATATTAATGAGTTCTCATATTGTATTACATGTTATAAACACTTAATTGGATCAATGGAATGGTAGAATTCTGCATGATAAAATATGTTCATGAATACCCTTATTTTCTCTTTTATAATTGTATTCGTTAGTGTACATGTAAGGAAGGAAGGCCAGGTTTGAGGAGTTATGGGATTCCTCCTTTAATGCACAGTAAAACCTCGTTACACCGCCACCTTCTGTCCTCTGTGATTTTGGCGGTATAACGAGTTTGGCGGTATATCGGATTTAACGTTTTGAACCCAAGTGTTCACACACCAACTGCGTTGGTAGAATAATAGTTCACTTCAGATTACGTTTTTTTACGTATAGTATCAATGTGTAATATATATAGCAAATTCATGTTCTCCGCACATCAATTCTGCATCTCTCGTTTACATGTTCATGTTCCGATTTCTATTGTTTTAACAGTATTCAGATTTTTTGTTAAGGAGTTCACATAATTCAATCGACGAATACATAACATTGAATTAACGCAGACTCAAAATTTTGATATTGCATATGTTAAGTTGTACATGCATGTACACTATCTAGCATTGCATACCTCAAATTCAATTTATGAAAGCTGTTCACATATACATAAGATTGCTTCGTAGAATAATAAATGCCAAGACGTATTTCGTGTAATAACAAACGTTCTTACTCTGATGTTAAAGAACATTTATCAAACTTACATGAAAAGCATTTAATCCCACCAACTGACAAAGCCACAAATCATTTCTCTATTAACACCATTGTATTACACGTCTTAGAAACGAGCTCGGCCTACAATACGTTTATAATCATTCGTAAATCCCGCTTTTCTCTAGACAAGACATCGATCAGAAATAAAGCTGTACTTTAGTTTTTATTTTATCAAGTATGGCCTTTGATGCAGATTTCCCTTCCGTATATCTTTTCCCTAAATTGCAGAATAGTCGACAAAAAACCGCTTTATTGCTGAATCTTCCGGTTGTGCAACTAAATCAGGTTCTAAGACTGTTCACTGTTTAACCAACTTCAGTAAAACCTATTGCTGTTCCACTTTTAACGTAGCCGTTTTAAATATGAATTTCAAACAAAATTTAGGATCCCTACTCTATTGACAAAATCTTTCATTACGAATAAGAAAATATTTTCCCGGCATTACTCTAATATGATAAAACAATTTCTGAAAAGAAACCATACTTTGCGTGTCTATAATGAAAGTATTAAAGATGAAATAAAACGTAATCCAACCAACAACTGTGGACTTAAGATTGTGATACTATGGCTCTGACTGACCGCAACATGTGAGTACCGGAATTGTACGGACACAGCTATACTAGTTATATCCAAATCAAAATTAAGAGGTTGCCGTTTATATAAAATAAAAACGCATAACAATGGACAAGAATCCTTAAGGAATCATTTGCGTTGCCACCAATATATAAGTTTCGTTTAACCAGACTCTTGTTGTCTGCACAAGCTACGCCGTACAGATGATTACAAGGTGACCAAGCGTCTGGTTGAACGAGACTACCAATACCTATAAACTGTCCGCTGCTAAAACGTTTTACTACTCCATAGGGAAGTATACTGACATTCCTGATCTTAACTTGAATCACTTCTCAAAGCTTTGGTCTATCAACCTTTTCTCTCTTCAACGTAGACAGTCCCAAATATCCTTTGGTCAGTAATATGGGACATATTATATAGAGCATAACACCGTCAGAAAGTCAAAACTACTATCATACTGTCAGCATGGAGGATCCCTGTCACACTGCAATGGTGTTTTTCCTTTACACAGCTACCTCGCCCTTAATTGCGTTTCTGGTATTACTGTAGCACAGTTGGGTAAATTCGATTCCGTTGACCACATAGTCTCAATCAGTTAGAGCGATGGATATCAATCTGAAGTTAAGGGTACCAATCCCAGTCTAGCCCCGCTGATGTTTTACATCCAGAACACTGTTTTTGATTATATTTTGTTTCCTCTCTATTATTTTTCATTAAAATGCGGCAAGGTATGGTTTTCATTTCAGAAACCATTTGTTAAAGCTATTCCGTCTTTGCGTATTGCAGAGTTATCTTTTCTTGGGAGCAGGTATTGATTGTTACGTCACTTGTTTGTGAGAGTAACGTCATCAGTTTTTGAGAAAACGACGTAATTTTCTCGCACAACCCAATGACGAAACAATCAATCCCTGCTCCCAAGAGAAGATAACTCTGCAATACGCAAAGACGGAAAAGTCATGCCTGAAAAACAGTTCCCAACACGTAGTTTGCAGATGTTGGCAGTGGTACTGGGATCCTTAAGTCAAATGAAACAAAGGGAACAGGATACTTGCACGACTACGTTCATATATATCGATAATCACATGAGAAAATCCTAGAGGCTTGACCAGAACCCCTGCTAATTTCATAGAGTACAAAGCGTCCTTCTTCAATTCATTGTCACCAGCCATCATGCCCTCTTTCATAAAGGCTTAGAAAGCCGACTGATTAACAGCCAAACGCTGCATGGTACGTAGTGCCTTACACGAATAAAACGGTTTAATTCAATTTCAGAATATAGTATACTGCGGGTGTCACTTCATTTGTATAATCTGATTGGAAATTGAGCTTAGGGTAATACTTTGCATACAAATATATAACAAAGTTTTTAATTGTTACGGCATCCTCTAAAGAGTTTCCAAAATTGATGTGTCAGGGGGGACTTGGTATAGTTTGCTGTGACATCAGACATCGACATACACGTATCAAATTTGATCGAATCAATCAAAATAAAAGAAAAGGCAGCCATTTTGTCAAACTATCGACCAATCAGAGGCCGAGGTGGCCCTCTAAGGTCGACAGCGCGTTAAACAAAAGGCTATGGGTATACCTACTTATGCTAACTAATATTTACCCGAAGAGTCATTATAAAACTATCTAGTAGTTTGCTATCCTCGATACTCCAAAAGTGACGCTCGCTTTCGCTCTCTGTCGCCCCTGGAAAATGTCATAGCAAAAATGAAGGCACGCTGCTAGCTTTTGGATTGGTCTCAGGTAAAAAAAAATGACTTATTGTTAAGACTGAAACCGGTCCTTTGAAAATTACTGAGGAGCGACACTCGACTCCAAAGCAAGTCAAGTTTACCATTACGCAACCGATGTATTCTTTTGGTGTACATCAAAGGACCAAACTAGTCTTCTCATCTAAAACAAGCTGTGCCTTCGATTTTGATATCGACATATTCCAGGGGCGCAGAGAGCGAAAGTAAGCGTAAACCCTGGAGTATCGAGGATGGTAGTTTACGAAAAAAGGATATAGCGACAAAATAGCGGTGAAAGAAGAAAAAATTATTTCGAAACGGACTGAAAAAAACAGTGTTTGGAGGACTTAAGAAATAAAGCTGGAAAAAAGTCTAGAAAACCAATACTTACAATAACGGGAACGCTTGCGATCATAATTGTCGCTTTCATACAGTTTTTGGTAGACGTCATCCCGGTCATAATAAGTTTTCCAATGAATTATTACTTTTAAGCAATGGACTACTTTTTTTCTAATTTCCAATTGTGATGGAAGAGCTTAGTCCTTGTTTCTTCTAATCTGAAACGATAAATAATCTGTAAGTAATCTGACAAAGGGCCTGTTTCCAGTAATGTTAATTCTCCATAGGAGCCTGCCCCCGTATAATTTCTTATCTAGCTCAACTACTGTTTTTTTCTTTCAATATGCTGAGCTTTGTTTTTAACATATTTTATTGTAATTTTTATACAATGGGAGTTTGGCTCAAGTTTAACAACTTATATTAAGACAATATCTAAATACAAAGTTTCAAGATGGCATTATTACATATATATTTATATTGGCTTTAATTGAAAAAGAGAGAGAGAGAGAGAGAGAGAGAAAGAGAGAGAGAGAGAGAGAGATGCTGAGTATTACGGACCAAACGCTTGGAAAAAAATAATAACAAAAAGTTAACAAAACTTATGAGAGAACAGGGGTAATGAACATAACCCAAACATCTATGTTTCCCAAAGGGATCATGATGGCCACTGTTAAATATGACCGTGATATAATGAGCGATCCGGTAAATGTAAATTCAACTTCAACAGTAAAACCTCGTTATACCGCCAACATTTGTCCAGAGGAATATTTTGGCGTGATAAAAGGCTTTTGGCGATAAAATTAGATAAACATATAACGAAATTCTCAGAGAACAAAAAGACATTGAAATGTGTTGGCGGTAAGTGAGATGGCACGGGAACTTCGGCTTTCCACCACCACCAAAACCTGGCACGTCCTTAAATGACCGTAGCTGTTTATAGGTCGTAAAACACAAACAAACCAAATCAAACTATGAGTTATGCCTATTCTTATCGTTATCACGATGAAGGCTTTGAAAAGTGGTAATAACTTTTGTCTGATCCTTTGTTAACATTATTTGGCAAAACATTTGAGCGGTATTTCTAATAATTTTACAATAATTGTTTTAAAGATCAGTAAGAAAATATCGAAATATGACCAAAACAACAGTTCAATCCCAAAACTGTTCAAAATATGACAGAATAATAACAAAGAAAAACAACACAAGACTTGAAGAAAATGGAATTATATCTTAACAAAAAACCACTTAGTAACACAATCTCATGACAACATGACAAGTGAAAGAACACAATATACTGTATAGCGCTTTAAATTCGCGGCGTCATTTATTCGCGGGGCTTACATTTAGCTATGGATTAGAATCCCATGTGTGGCGCAAAGTATTTTGAGTGTCAACATTCAAGGGTTAAACCTCGAAATACAGGTAAACCGTTAAAAAAACACTAATCCCGGGCGTCGTTATCCGCCAGTGACTTCACTCGAAAGAAATAAAATGTGTATGTACCTTTGAAGGATTAAATTTTAATCAATTAATCACCTACTGTGTACATATAATCATGTTGTTGCCACTTATATGTAAGTGTTGTTTTACATGATAATCACGATAATCACGGTGATAATCTTACTTGAATACATTTAAGCGTGTATAACAGCGTTGGGTAATAAGTATTTTCAACATGTTGCGATTAGGTCCGAAAGTGGTTAACATTTTCGATAATTTCTCATATACTAGCTAGCTTATCATTCTATTCCTCCGAACATCTGGGCTATGGATCAGGTTTACATAATTAATCACTGGCGTGAGCTGGTGGAAATGATACGGCTACAGCAATATTCCCTCAGCGTTTACATGATTCTATCGATTTGGTCTAAGGTTGTTCACCTGACACGGTTCGAGGTGGGTAAAAGTGTCTGCTATACCCGACATTTGACTGCCAGATTAAAACTTTCAATTAGGCTGTTTTGGTTATACTTACGTATGCGGTATTGTCATATTTAATGTTTTCATTAAATGATAATATAAGTCAAAGATATTCGTTTCTTAACAAAAAACAACAACAACATAAGTGTATGCTAGCTCATGAAAATAAACCCATACATCAAGATGAGTTAGTTCTACTGACGTATACCAATGTATCGATTTTCAGGTGGTTTTTAATAAATTGGCCAAATAGACAAATAAATGTCCTCAAGGCTAAATTCATATATCTATTATGAGGGGCAATACAAAGTGTATACCACAAAATAGTCTTCAAATAACATACAACCATTATACAGCGCCCTACTTATTTTGCAAAATTACTTAAGCAAGCTAAACTGTGCCACAAAAGGGCAGCTACTTTTCCACAAATACCCGTTTCCAGCGGTCATAGTACCAGAATTAAGAACACATATTTACGATTCTGTCTCCGACCGCAGTGGTGGTCACGGCGGTTTGGTTTGGTTTTATTTTGTTTAACGTCCTATTGACAGCTTAGGTCATTTAAGGACGTGCCCCTCATGTGTGCCGTGTAAGCGTGCATGTATGCATGTGTGTCGGAGACAGATTATGGTGACGACGGGTAAACGATGCCAAGCTCCTTCAAATAATAAGGATCTGTTCTAGTTATTGTCTTTTATTTGTACACCAAAAGTTTGTACTGTGTCCTGTATCGTACAAGAAACCAATGCAATAAATATAGCTCTGGTACAACGTGCTCTTCCTTTCGCTTAGGGGATACCAGACGTGCTGCAGACTTCTGGGTGCCGTTTCAAAACGCGTACGTAAATGTACGGGTACCCGTTACTTATTCACGTGCACTCGTAACTTACGTGTGCGTCGTGAAACGGACCAAAAAACTTACGTACGGTTTACGGGTACCCGTAAATTTACGTACGCGTCGTGAAACGGTACCAAGTTGAGTAGCATACACTCAATTTTTCTAGGTTATTTTTAATCCTTTATTAATACCTAATACTTTTTATGATTAATATGGACCGTTCGTATACGTATCCATCATAAAAAGGGAAATAAATAAATCGGCTTGGAAACTTAACAATGTAGTCTGATATAATCGTGTTGTTATGTAATGTCTATTACCATGGAAGGTTTCGGTAAATACAAAACTACTTTGTGAAGTAGGAAAATTAATATCATTCATATAAAAAGTCGGTTTTACTTGTTGATACACAGGAGATTGCTACTAGGGCCTAGTAGAGATTTTTTTGTTCAGCTTTGGGAGGGGAAAGGAACTACGAGTTTCGGAGGCTCGACCTTTGTTTAATAAAAAAAAAAAAATGACTATCTTGAATAACAGAAAGCCGAATGCTGTTTGCAATGTTTATTCTTTAATTTTTGATCGTGTTAAAAGATTTAAAATTTTTATAAAAAAAAAATGTTGCTTTACGACTGGTACAACTACATCAGCAAATCATCAAGTGTTTCATACGATTTTATCTGTCCCTAAAATTTGTTTCAGTTTAAACGAAACCATACCGCTTATCATGCAGCTTCGTAGTGAGCAGTCCCTATCGGTCTTAACGTAAAATTGGAGGCTCGGTGTGCACCACCTTGTTGATAGGACAAGAAGACTAGTTTTATCCTTTGATGTATATCAAATGAATCTTGCGGTCATGTATCGGAAACAATTGACAGTCTTTGAAGTTGGGCGTCCGGGACTTGTATAAAAATAATAAAGAAAATATAAAGAAAATATAATCAACAATAGTTATATCAAAGGATAAGGATCCTTAAGGGCAATGTACATCGTCGCCAAAAGAAATTTTTAATGTACTCCATTGTTAAGGAAATGTATTCCGTCGTTGAGTGAAATCTACTACGTAATTAAGTGTAAAGTACATAGTCGTTAAATGTAATGAACACTGTCGTGAAGGGCAATGGATTTTGTCGTTAAGGGTAATGTACATCGTTGTTGAGGAAAATGTACACCGCCGTGAAAGGAAATGTTTGTTGTCGTTAAGGGAGATGTACGTAGTCGTTAAGGGAAATGTACACCATCGTTAAGGGAAATGTACGTAGTCGTTAAGGGAGATGTACACCGTCGTTAAGGGAAATGTACACCGTCGTTAAGGGAGATGTACAACGTCGTTAAGGGAAATGTACGTAGTCGTTAAGGGAAATGTACACCGTCGTTAAGGGAAATGCACACCGTCGTTAAGGGAAATGTATACCGTCGTGAAGGGAAATGCTCGTAGTCGTTAAGGGTTATGTACACCGTCGTTAAGGGAAATGTATTCTGTCGATTGGGGACATTTACGCCGTCTTTAAGGGAAATGTACACCGTCGTCAAGGGAACTGCACACCGTCGTTGGGGGAAATGCTCGTAGTTGTTAAGGGAAATGTACACCGTCGTTAAGGGAAATGTACACCGTCGTCAAGGGAAGTGCACACCGACGTCGTCGGGGGAAATGTACGTAGTCGTCAAGGGAAATGTTCAGAGTCGTTGGGGGAAGTTACACCGTCGTTACGAGAAAAGTACACCGTCGTTAAGGGAAATGTACACCGGCGTGAAGAGAAATGTTCATTGTAGTTAAGGGAAATTAATTTCGTCGTTAAGAGCAATGTACACTCTGGCATTAGGACATATTTTCATGTTTTTACCAGTTAAGAATGAACTATAGAACGGCATCATGATTTTAGGATGAACATTATAATCAAACATAAACTGTCAAATTCAAAAGTAGTTCACAAATAACTAAAATGGTGTCCTTTTATAAATCTGCAAACTGTAGTGCATATTACGTTAACTATAATACTAGGCATTCAAAACTGAAATGATAGAATCAAAATGATTTTGAAAACTTCATCTTTTCACCATTAACATATTCACAAATCTCTCTCACCTGTAACTGGGATGAGACAACGTGTACGAAGATCCACTCTCGTCGTTTGAAATTTGATATAAACAATTATGACTCAAATTCACGAAATCTCTGAATCTGTGTATCGTATACGCATGTGTATTATATGTTTGTGTCAAATGTACCGACATTCGCTGACAGACACAGGTGTTACAAATATTCAATATTAACCGGTAAGGATTTCGAGGGAATTTATCTCATTTTGTTTACCAGTATTGACAAATACCAAATAACATACTCAATGATTTTTCATTTTCTTTTCAGATTAAAGAACAATAAATAACTTTATTTAAATAAAGAAAAAGTAAAGAAAAAAATAAATTTTAATCAAAACTTTTTCTATCAACTTGTTTTGATTGAAGACAATGTATAATATATGAATAATCTTTAAAATGAGCGGTTTAAATGATATTTTTCTGTGTATAATGTGTTTTATATAAGATAATACGTGATTTAGACAATCTTTTAATAAATTCCGATATTTAATTCATTCCCATGTTCCTGATATAATTAATCTGCTTGTATATCTGCTTCAGTTCCAGAGAGATAGTATGCCTGGAAGGGATCATTGATATATTGTATTCTCACCTGTGTCTCCCTCCTCGATGGCCCCGATTATATTACTCACCTGGTGCGGAGTATTGCGATCAATACAGTGTATGGATTCTTTCATACACGGAGAACATGAAGTAACAGCTTGTGTAGCAATCCTGCCACAATGCATCATTACAATGCGCGGACGTAGCATACATCACATGTACATTATTAGTGACGTTGCAATTTGTGGGTATAACGTGTGGGGTTTACTAAATAAGCATTGGTCGTTAGGTGTCATATGATATTTTTCAAACATGACCAATATGGCAAATACAGAGTCGTGTTTAAATGTTTAACACAGTGTTTTCCCTGTATATTTGTATATAATACATAAAATGCATTAAAATAAAATTACTTAAGATGATTCTCTCTAAATGAAATACAGAGCAGTTGAAAGTCAATGATTCCTGTCCCCCTGTTGAAAACACTAGGGAGTTCTACTGTAGCTTGTTGCAATTTCAAAGTAATCTACCCTTCTTTTTGTTTTGGATATAACTGACGCGCGACTGAGCTAGGGTACTATAGTTTACTGGTTCAGATGATTAAAGTGTGTCGATCAGAGGTGAAGAATTCGAATCCTTGTTTGCCCCGTTGCATAAGTTTACACCTATAACATTGCCGGAGATTGTTTTTCTCCTTTTTCATAAATAATAATAAATGATATACAACATTTGATATAGTGCCCTATCTAGCTAACATAAGCCACTCTAAACCGCTTTACAGTACATAGATACACAATTTATTCATTTAACATATACATTGATCAATACAATTTGGAGGAATTCACAGGAGCTGCCTTATCAGGCGCTAACTACGTATATGCTAGTCCTATATAATGAGATGTAATGTGTTCTTTTTGTAGTGGGGCCGTGCTTCCAACGGCATCATTTATAGAGCCACCTCACTTGAATACTACAGCACAGATACCGCAACGTCCACCAAGACCAATGTATACTCCACATGTTGGAGTTGTGTGGGCAGGAGAAAAACAGTTTCTCTGAATATCCAAGCGTACGACGACTTCGAGGATCGAACCCCGGCTGCCTGCGTTGAAGGCCGGAGTGTTAACCACTCGACCAATCCGCCCATAACGGATCCATGAGGTATTGTTTTCTATACAGCAATTATTTATGAAAGGTATAGTGTTATCTAAAGCATTATTACAGATCATGATAATGGTAAGGGAATCCTCAAAAACCTAGTTTAGACGACAAACCCTTCCACCTCCATTCACAGAGTTATCTCCCGTTTTACCTGTTCATGATTATTCTGTCACCCCTAGGGTATGATAGATATGATGTTAAAAAAACGATACTATGACGTCACGGAAATATTCAGATGTGACGTTAAAATCAGCTGAAGACGGGAGTAGCCATATGGAATTCAAGATAAAATTATATTACCCATTTGTGAAAACTACTCTTATGAAAAAAAAGTATTAAAATGATGGGAGAAAGAGAATCACCCTCTACCTTTACAGTGAAATCGCCAACCATCGGGGTCATTATTTGGATATTTAGCCCTCGGCAGAGCCTCGGGTAAGACACCAAAATAGTTACTCCTCGGATTGGAGATTTCTCTATCCTCTACCCTAAGACAGGGACGATTCTATTTTTCTCACCTCTAAATATAGATCCGCGTGTCAGTTATTACTTAATCGAAGCTTCCTCTTACATTTCAGGAAGGGGAAATGCTATTCTTATAAGTTTCTGTATCACGAACTGCTGTTAAGCGGCTTACGTACACAATCTATAAGTGTAGGCGATTAGTGCTATATTTGGGTTTTGCACGCTTCCTGGGGGTTTCATATTGCCGGTTTGTTTTGTTAAACATGTCGAATGTCAGTTATTCTCGTGATTAAACACGAGGCGATGACACCCAGATGTATATGTGATACGTATAGCAGCTGCTATGAGGATGACAGTGTAAACAGGGCGGGGTAGTGCTATTTTGTAAATGAACGGGTGTTAAGATGGATATAGGATTGCTGGTCATCCTCGATACTCCAGGGGTTATCCTCACTTTCGCTCTGTGCATCCTGGATTATGTCATAGCAAAATTGAAGGCTCAGTGTGCACCACCTTGTTGATGGGACGAGAAGACTAGTTGGCGTTAATCAAAAGAATATCGCATTCGCGCAACGGTAAAAATTGACTGACTTTGAAGTCGGGTGTCGCTCCTCTGTCAGGTACAAGCCTGGCGATTTGTCAGTTTTTTTTTTACCTCAGCTATCTTTTTGCCTTCAATTTTGCTATGACATATTCCAGGAGAGCGTAAGAGAGCGTAACATATATCATAGCAAAATTGAGGCGAAAAACCCCCCTGACTAATCGCTAAGCGACCAAAATTGTTTTGATTTACATCTGGATCAAACAAGTCTTCTTTTCTCATCCACAAGGTGGCTTACACTGAGCCCTCAATGATACAGTCCAGGGGTGCAGAGAGTCAAAGTGGGCGTAACCCCTGGAGTATCGAGGATGGTTGTTGGCGAGACCGAGGATGGTGGACCTTCATATTACTTACTTAGAGAGAGAAATGACCTGTAAACAAATCTAAACTGTAATATGTTAATTTTAGCTATACTGCAACGTGCGGGCGGCCTCTGACCACGTTCGACGTTGCTGGACTAGTGAGCGCGATACCGGGTTATAACGCATCGCTTGAAAAGTTAGCTTGCCTGTAAGGCATTGTTCCCCACCTGTTTTCATGTATTGGCTGTTACAATATTCCCAATACTAGTTTTTTTTCCTGTAATATATGACCTAAACAATAACAAACAACAACACAGAAAGTGGTGACGTCGTATGTTGCAACGTTTGGCACGGTAATTCTAACGTCTGTTTGTTTGAAGTTACTCGGCGATGAAATAACTCCGCAATATTATGTTTTATGCAAAATTATTCTGTTTGTATCAAAAATAAATATATACTCATCTGTTATGAACAATAAAGTGTCGTCAATTTTATTTTCATTAACTTATAAGGGATAACCAGAACTATGTTTGGATAGTACGAAATATGCCGACCAAAATGATAGGTGGGGACATATTCCAGGTAGTGCAGATACCCAAAGTTAGCATAACCTATGATATTTTGAGGATGGATCTTTAAGAATCAATGTGAATGCTCACAACATGATGAAAATCTTCATTGGTCACATCAGACATCAAAAACGTTGCTTAGGAAGGATAAGGGACAGGATCCTCGAAATCCAAAGGTAATTCTCTCGATAAACCTATCGTCTCTGCACAACTGGAATATGTCTCGAATAGGTTCGTGGTAAGCAGCTGTTTATTTGATTCCTGGAATAAAAGCTTGACCAATCGCTTGGCTGATGCCTGACTTTTGAAAATCACAGATTCAAAGCATGTCTGTTTTGCCGTTGCGTTACCTTCGATCGATCCTTTTGACCCTTCGAATTTTCTTGACATATTTTACGGGTGCAGCGAAATTACGTGTAACTTGAGCAGCACCAATTGATTCAAGGATGAAGAGATTGCTGGTATTGCATTGGCAAAATTTGGTAATCTTTCTTTAAGAGACACTGTCTAAAGATGTGTAGCCCGCTTGGACAGAATGACAAGACATCACAAATCCTATCTTTATACTTCAACGTAAATGATTTCTTTTCACTGTGAGGTCTACGTGTTTCAATAGAAACGGAAACAACAATTCTACTAGCTCTGTGAACAAAACTACTTAGGCGAAAATCGGCAGAGTGTTGGAACAGGCAATCTTAAAATTAATTCCTGGCTCTAGTAATTGTTCGATACTTTGTATGCACAGCGTAATTTGAATGTTGTCTTACAATGAGAGCACTAGATAAATTAGTAATACATGTGCCCATTCCATGTTGTGCAACATTAAAAACAAAACATAAAACAAACTGTCTTTCAATTAACTCTACTTATTGTATCTGTTTCAAACGTGAACCGTTTTTACAGATACATTGTAATAACAGTACAGTTCCCTCGGGAAAGGGTCAGGATAGATTAATCTGCAAAGATAAATTACTTTATGTTGCAAAGCCTTTTGATATCTGTGATGCAAATATCTCTTGAAGTTCAATGATGAAACCGCCGATATACCGTTCAACTCAGTCACTGATGTCACGGCTCAATTGTGATACCCATTACAGCATTAGCTGCGTTAATGCTAAATCGATGAATTGTAGAAGCAAGTTTATGTTTCGAAATATGCTGTGCTTATGCCAAATTATTTCAGTTCCCCGATATGAATATTAACGCCATTTAAGCAGACGACAATCATTGCAGCGAAATTTGAAAGTCGAATGTGCAGTGCCTCCTACGCAAAACTGTAAACGTCAAGCTACTTTTCCTCCGGCGAAAACAAAGGTATTGTGCCTGTCGCCATATATATTATCCCCAAGGCAGGAGGATGGCAAACTACACTACAATAGTACAATGGAAGTAAATTGTTATATGTGATATAGTAAGGCTAGTTGCAGGCGGCTTGGTAACAGTATATATATATAACGTTATATGAAAATGAAAAAAAATCAAGAAGACATATTCTCAAGGCCTTTCGCTGCTTTACAGCTCTTCGGGAGAATAAATTTATTAAAGGAAACAAATTAACTGATATTCCAATCAAATTTTTATATTCTATATAACGTGATATATATTTACAACAAAGCTAGTTGTACCCTTGAAAACAATTAATACAACAATGTGCACATGGATATAATTTATGGCACAGCTAATTGTGGACTTTGCAACATTTAGTATATGATTACAACATTATGAGTTGTACCCTTCACAAGTATATGTACATAATGTATATAATCTACAAAACTGATACATTGTAATGTTAGAATTGACAACAATAAATTTGTATATATTTTATTTCTTTATTTTTTTACACCGTTGGTAGTTGTGGAATTGGCACCAATATGTATATGTACACTTGCCAACAATAGATGTAAGTATACATTTACATCACATCTAATTATAGACTTGACAACAATAAATTTGTATATATTTTATTACTTTATTTATTTTTAAATCCTTGGTAATTGTGGAATTGGCACCAATATGTATATGTACACTTGCCAACAATACATGTAAGTTTCTATTTACCTGACAGCTAATTATAGACTTGACAACATGGGGATGTGTTCACAACATTGCTAGTTGAACACTTACCAACAATACATGTAAGTTTATATTTATATCAAAGCTAATTATAGACTTGGCAACATTAAGCATATATTCACAACATTGCTAGTTGTAGAGATGGCAACAAAGCATGTTTATTAACTACCAGAAATTGTTTTTTTTTAAGATTTGACGGACCTTTTGATATCGGTCGACCTACTTATGTTTTGGCAGTTTCATCAACCAGCAACAGTTTTCTGTTTTCATAACGTGTCCTAGATGGACGAAGATAACATATGTCACATTATAATTGTTAACTTTGTTTGTTGTTTGTATCCACTTACTTTGTAGTTATTTCTTTTATGTATATAGTGGGTATTTTTCTACACGTTATGTGAAACGAATTGAAACATTTTAATGGAATAGAGCGAAGAAAGTCAACTATTAGCCATTGGAACCATCTTGGGTTTCGAGTCGTTTAAAATTTAACACTTGGTTAGAGTCATGATAATATTCTTTGTACAAAGTTTGAATGAAATCAGTTTGGTAGGATTTAACATCCTGTGTTGAAATTGGACTCTGGCGATGTCTCAAACTTGACCTTTCAACTCTTATCGAAAGCACTAACGCATTTGCGACTAACCATCCTCCAAAATACCAAATATTTTACAAATTTTACAGAAATACATCACGTAACCATGTAAATAGGATAAAATATCAACTCTGAGACAAATGTAGGACCAGCGCCGAAGATTTGAAAGCACAGTACACCTACATTATATGTGCGGATTAAACATACGCAGCCCATTCCATTATTCATTTTATTTGATGAGAGTATCACATGGTCGCTTTTGACATAAGTACTGAAATGCATTATTCGCTATATTTTGTTTGTTATTTCAATATAATCGATAAATCAAAGTATGGAATATTCCTTTTGAATTAACCTATAAACGTTTATTTGATGTCTTTATCATTTGCCTATTCAAACGACCAGTTTTATTATATACTTTAAAGTCACTAATTGTCTGTTTATACGAAAACCAAAGAGCGGTGGGAAATTACAATGGCGATGTTTACATTATTGTTAGTTGTAAAGTTTGCAACAGAACATGTTTATTAACTACTAGACTTTTTTCACATGTTTATTAACTACTAGACATTTTTCACATGTTTATCAACTACTAGACATTTTTCAGATTTTTATTAACTAACAGACATTTTTCACATTTTTATCAACTACTAGACATTTTTCAGATTTTTATTAACTAACAGACATTTTTCACATGTTTATTAACGACTAGACATTTTTCACATGTTTATCAACTACTAGACATTTTTCAGATTTTTATTAACTAACAGACATTTTTCACATTTTTATTAACTACTAGACATTTTTAACATTTTTATTAACTACTAGACATTTTTTACATGTTTATTAACTACTAGACATTTTTCACATGTTAATTAACTACTAGACATTTTTCACATGTTTATCAACTACTAGACATTTTTCACATGTTTATCAACTTCTAGACATTTTTCACATGTTTATAAACTAACAGACATTTTTCACATTTTTATTAACTACAGACATTTTTCACATTTTTATTAACTACTTGACTTTTTCACATGTTTATTAATTACTAGACATTTTTCACATGTTGATTAACTACTAGACATTTTTCCCATTTTTATTAACTACTAGACATTTTTAACATTTTTATTAAGTACTAGACATTTTTCACATGTTGATTAACTACTAGACATTTTTCCCATTTTTATTAACTACTAGACATTTTTAACACTTTTATTAACTACTAGACATTTTTAACACTTTTATTAACTACTAGACATTTTTAACATTTTTATTAACTACTAGACATTTTTCCCATTTTTATTAACTACTAGACATTTTTAACATTTTTATTAACTACTAGACATTTTCACATGTTTATTAATTACTAGACATTTTTCACATGTTAATTAACAACTAGACATTTTTCACATGTTAATTAACAACTAGACATTTTTCACATGTTAATTAACAACTAGACATTTTTCACATGTTAATTAACAACTAGACATTTTTCACATGTTAATTAACAACTAGACATTTTTCACATGTTTGTTAACTACTAGACATTTTTCAAATTTTTATTAACTACTTGACTTTTTTCACATGTTTATTAATTACTAGACATTTTTCACATGTTAATTAACAACTAGACATTTTTCACATGTTTATTCACTACTAGACATTTTTCACATGATAATTAACTACTAGACATTTTTTACATGTTTATTAACTACTAGACATTTTCACATGTTTATTAATTACTAGACATTTTTCAAATGTTTATTAACTACTAGACATTTTCACATGTTTATTAATTACTAGACATTTTTCTCATGTTAATTAACTACTAGACATGTTTCACATGTTTATTAACTAACAGATATTTTTCACATGTTTATTAACGTACAGACATTTTTCACATGTTTATTAACTATTAGACATTTTTCACATGTTTTTTAACTACTAGACATTTTTCACATAATTATGTTTCATTAAATGCATTTATTTCATCCTTGTTATGCACCTATTGTCATCATTCGGCAGTTATGTCACGTTCTCAGATGTTGCTCGTTAACCCCGTGTCGTCTGTCCGTTCATTAGCAGTATTAGTACTAGTAATGTTTATTTCAGGAAATAGATCATAGACATCACATGTAACATGACAGTTGACATACATATTACAGTACAACATACATATATGTTACTAAAAATATTAAACAGAATGTCACAGGTTTTTTGGGCAGTCCAAGGAGCAGGTGATTGGGGCATCCCCTTCCTACAAGCTCTCCGGACGCTCAAATATTAATGAACCTACATGTATTAAATTATCGTCAGTAATAAAATATTGTATTATCTTAAAATATTATATATGAAACTAAAATTCATAACTGATTTTAAGATATAGGTAATTATATTTATACAATTAATACAACACAAACATTGATCTATAAACCTGAGGATAGCCCATGAAAGCTCGAAAGCTTATTTCCAATGGGGTCCATGTTATATTGATCACGGGGAAAGATTTTAGCAGGAGGGAATGAATGACAACAAATTAACTTTATTGTCAGTACCTATAGTAATTACGTAATGACTATATAATCTAAAAAAAAAACACTTGTGTATAAACGCAGGTCCCCCGGGGTGTCATTAACATTTGAAGGATAGTAGGCCTAAGTAGAATATAATACTGTGAAATTACTTATTTCGCGAAATATCATTTTAGCGTACTATGGAGATTTAACAGAATAGATTCCGATTCAGATTGTTTTATTCCTTGTGTAAGACACATCGGAGAGTAGGCATACAATGACATACAAATAGTACAGTATATTACAATGAAATACTCATTAATCGTACTGTACGATAAAATGGCGTACATCATAAGAGACAGCGTATTTCACTGATATACACCAACATCGTAACATATGATACAGTGACATCACAACAATATAGTATATTGCAATGATAATAAGTATGATATGTTTCAATGACGTACGTTACAGGTAAGTATTAACATTTGCTCTGCATTGCATAGCATTACCAAGACCATAACACAGGCGTAGTGATATCTCCACGTTTCCGGCTTACTACCGAATCGCTGTTCCCCTCCGCACTAGCAAACAGATAAGCAAAAAAACCCTATGATTTAATAATATTCACCGTTTTATGTAAGACTCTTGTAAAATGTGAATTAAAAACATTGATTGATTAAATAATGGAAATAGTATCGATTTTTCTGTGTTCATTTCCACGAACTCTATTTTTTTACGGGAAAAGTCACGAGACAACATTCCGTGAGCAATTTTATGGGCTGTTCTCCATGAGCTGTTCTATCTCTTGAACAAACACCGCGAAATTTGAATTTAAAAGTGCGTTGTGAACTTAAAAAATAAAAAATAAAAATAAATAAAAATAAAAAATGTAAATATGAGCATAAAACAGCATTCTGTTCCGTGATATAGACCTATAACACGAAAAAGAATGCTGTTTAATGCTTAATGATAACAAGTACATTGATGAATCAGTGAATTCTTAATAAGTACACTCAGAGACTGTATAACACGGAAACTTCAATTACGCCAACGTAATACAGAGCCATATTTAAAGGGCGACAATAATATTAGAATTAAAACTAAAATATGTATGTTTACTGTTTTTTATATTATCCATAATTACATATCAGATAAATCATCTTCATCATCACACATATTCGGTAATTGATCATTAATAATAATCACCATGTAACATAATAAAGCCCTAGTTTTAAATGACGCATGGTGATGCAGTACATGTATCACTGAAGCCTAACGTTACTATACTAATTATAATACGAAAGATCTTACATATTACTTATTTCTATATTATCCCTAAAATTATAATTAAAACATAGATGTACCTATACGAGGGACCGTGATGGCCAAGTGGTTAAGGCGACTGACATTCTGCTACCACTAGCCTTCCGCCACTGGGTCGTGGTTTCGAGGCCTACTTGGGGCAGTCGCCAGACCCTGGTCGCAGGTCGGTGTTTTTTTCCGGGTACTCCGGCTTTCCTACACCACCAAAACCTGGCTCATTCTTAAATGACTATAGCTGTTAATAGGATGTAAAACACAAACAAACCAAAGATATATATTACTTAAAGCATATTTAGTATTAACGATGACAAAACAGAACTTACTGTGTTCTTATTCATTAACATATAAAAAAAAAAAAATACAATGTGCAAACAAGTTGTAATTTCAGGTAGCATATGCCCACCTCTGTGTCACACAGGGCCCACCTGCTGGATTATTATTAGTTCTATCATTTCTCGTGATATAATTTGTGGTCAAGTCAGTTCAAAATGTCTGTCAATACCGATCACAGGATCGCTGACCGATACTACGTCACATGTAGAAGAACGAGGTGCATCAAAGGGACAAACACATATTATAGACTCCAAACTACGATACTAAAGACCTAACACAAACAACGACTAACATCTATATGTATTCAAGACAACTTTATATCAAACACACACGCAGACGAAATTTATCAAACACGTTTATTAAAATGTATTTCATAAATCTCATTATTATTACAGGGTGACAAATTACTAAAACAAAAGTCATATATTAGCAAAATGACCCTGCTACATAATCTCTGTGTTTGAACCATTTGATCTCCAGTGACGTCACAGTTAGTGAAACAGTGATCATGCTCAAGCATGGATTCTGTGCCGAACCAATTTTCTTGCAACTTGCTTGAATCATGTCAAACGATCAACAAAAACAAATGTAAACAAGGAAAACAGCCTTCGGCTTTAAGTCTTTTCAATCTTTTTTCTCAAATCATTAACAAAATAAGATAATTAATAGTCTATAAATTTATAAAGGGAACAAGAAATTAGGCTTGAGCACAAAACCCATGTTTGCACATGAGAACGGTTTCATGAATACGGTCATATGGTCTCTGCATCCCTGGAATCATCCTCAATATCCAGGGGTTACGCTCACTTTCGCTCTCTACACCCCTGGAATATGTCAAAGCAAAATTGAAAGCACGAAAAAGCTGTTTGATTGGTCTCAGGTAAAAAAAAGACCTATCGCTAGGCTGATATCTGTCCGTTGAAGATTACAAAGGAGAGAGGCCCGACTTCAAAGCCTGTCATTTTTTTACTGTTACGTGACCGCGAGATTCTTTTGATGTATATCAAAGGATCGATCTTGTCTTCTTGTCTCATCAACAAGGTGGTACACACTGAGCCTTCAATTTTGCTACGACATATTGCAGGGGTGTAAAGAGCGAAAGTGAGCGTAACCCCTAGATTTCGAGGATGATGAGTTGAAAATTGACTGCAAATATATTACCCATAGCAACTTATTGATAAATACGAAAATGTTTTTCGTTCCCTTTAATTTTCTCCTTCTTAACAATTTTCAGCTCTTAACTTCTTTACAAAAATCACGAAGGGAAACCGAAAACACGAAACCAGAAATTTGGAATAAGATTTCGTGTTTCACCTATTTTCTGCTTTTTGCGAGGTTGGTCAAAGCAGGATCCCTTAGTTTAACGTTGGAAAACGTTAGTCTGAAGCTGTTTGGTTTAGTGTGATATGACATACTTATTAAAAGCTACCACCAAACAGAAAACGCGCACTAACATAGGCACATGGAGCTGGGTTTTCTTTATCCGTTGTTCAAGCGTCGACGCTTCGAAAGGTTACATTGGTAGCTAGGTTTCGTTAAATATAATTGCTCTCCTTCGTATGTACGTGTATTTTAACTACACATCGGAAACTATTTTCCTCTGTAATTACTTAAGCTTTTTTAATGTTTAAACGCATCGTGAAAGACGCCATACTGATGGAATAGCAATTAAAAAAATCTTTATCGTATGAGCGATTGATTAAAGCGTCACATTGATACATATAGGTAAAAAATGTTAATATCTGCATTTATTATACTATGAACGAAACTGGTGGGCAGTCTTCGAAACATGTGCAATGTGGAGAGAACCCGATAGCACGTTAGACGAAACTTAATGCACCTTTTAACCATAACCGATTAATGTAAATGAATACAGATCGTGCCAGAGGAAACGTACTTCGTACGTTACAAAATCACGCTTACCCATCCGGGACACATGGTCTGATTATCCAAGTGTTGTAGGGACTTCTGTGTTCTCTGGTTTTTCATAGATTCCATGTTAATATGTATACAATGATTGTACCTTAAAGTTGATTTGGTTAAGAATATTGTACTTGCTATGAATAATCGATTATGGATACTTACCTGTGCGTAAAATCCACCATCAAATCATAAATCAGGCGTGCATTATCCTCGTTGCAGTTTTACGGATTAATTAAGTACCTTTTATGAACACTTCATGTCCCTTAGAGAGATTTTATCATTGACATGAGTGACATAAAAGGAAAAACAATTACTGACAGCTGTGATGTCTTTGACATGAAAAATTTAACCCATTGACCCCTTAATTCGCATTTAAACTCCTCCGGTACCATAACATGGGCAGTCCATTGTAAAAGTCAAGGGGTGAATGAGATAATTGTTTTGCCAAACAACAGTAATTACCTTTTTGTTACGTTTTCTTTGACATTTTTTTTTACAATTATAAAGCTTATTGTTCTATGGCTAGATTATTATGGTGAAAGATACCATTGCATTAATTATAATGACGAAGAAGAGTTCCACTAATGGTTTTTTCGTTGGCGTGTCCTCCCTTCTGTGAAGAGGATAAAGCAACCAAAACGATTTTTTTTCTGGCTTAGAAAATCTTCCATAGACTTTGCAGTCCACAAATTGGATATTGATTCATATTTACATCGGCGCTGCAACCGACTACATTAACTTTGCCAGCAGAAAAGCATTCTATTTGAGTATGAACGCAAAAACTCTCGTGACGTAACACGTGGTTTACTTATGATGTCATAGATTGACCTTGATTAATGAGAGTCTTGTCGCTTCGCTTCGGATAACATGGAGAATGCCCCTGCGTCAAACGCTCAAATGACAACGGTTAATTATTTGCGCCAATTTTAGTTAAATAGGGCTGTTCCTCTAATGTCATTTAAAGGACGACGCATATACAAAACGCAGTGAATAAATTAGTTATTTAAGAATAAAATTAAACAATTGTTCTATAGTAAAAATGTAAATATATGGATTACAATATGGATGTAACCGATTTGTGTTCATACCGGCATAAAAATTAAAAGAAACGCCGTTCAATCCCTATGTATGCTTCGCGAGTAATAAAGTAGGTAGGTTTTGGACAATTAAAAATGATCCCGGATCCCCATGTGTCACCAAAATCATCCCCATCTATAAATTATATGATCACTCGGCAGTCTCCTCCTCCTCCTCCTCCTCCTCCTCCTCCTCCTCCTCGTCGTCATCCTCGTCGTCGTCGTTGTAATGTATATGTTCCTGGAGTTGTTTCCGAAGAGACATACATGCCACAGGAAGGTTTTCATAACCATTTCGCCTATACTTTTCCACAGAGTCCATGAGTTTCATATGTAGTTTTCCACCTTTCAGTTGAAAGATATTGATGAGTGTTTGTCCGTATTGTTTAAGGTATTCCATAAGGTCTTTCTCTTTCATCTTTTTACCTGCTTGACTCTAAGCTTCTTTTTACTAAAGTCCCTTACTCTTGCATTTCTCTATCTTTTCAACCATTTGTTTGCTTATTTTGCTGAAGAATTCTTCTTCTTTTGCATTCTCCTCATCCTCATCTTCAGTGTCCAAGATGGTCGAGTCACCGAAAATGTCTGACCTCTGCCTCTTTAACGGACTTTGAACTTCATCCTCAGCATCGTTTTACATGTCTCTGTAAATCGTGCATGTCTTGAAACCCAATAACACAATCGTCGCAGGCAGGCATTTCGTCATGTTCAGTGTTTTCGGAATATTGTATATTGCTAGGCGTCGTTTGATCCTCTAAACCTTGGAGCTCCTCACTATACGTCTGTCTTCTTGAACTGTCGTGTTGGAAGTGAGAGTCAACGTCCATGTTCTGTTCCTTTACAGACAACCCTATCGGTTTTGCATCTAAATCATTGATATTAATGTGCAAAGTTTCTGGCGTAGTTGGTTTTAAATCCAATAGTAAGTAGCCATATGGTTTACTCGTAGCTTCAGCAAAGTTTCGCATAAAGTGCTGAGAGTTACCAGGATACATTTGCCTTGCCAGAGTCATGACTTGTTGTTTGACGATGGGACTATTGAATAAAGTGAGATAATGGCGGTTCCTCCCCTGCGTCTGGTCTTTGCTGTAGTAAGGTTTTGATTGATGGCTATAACTGACAGGTTCTAGTGATGACTCCCCTCGGAAAAAAGGTCATTAACAGGAGGATCTTCGCTGTAGTAAGGTTTTGATTGATGGCTATAACTGACAGGTTCCGGTGATGACGCCCCTCGGTAAAAAGGTCATTAACAGGAGGATCTTTGCTTCCTGTCGACATAAGGTAATCTGATATAATGTGATTTGTCATATTCGGATTTAGAAACTGATCCTTGTCTAAATCTTAGGGTATTCCCTGTATAAACTGCACAGTTGGTCTAACCGTAGCTCGTATGACATCGTACAAAGGTTTCCACCTCTTGCAGGGCCATAATATTCTCTGTGGGACAGGTGTTATTCTCGAGCTAATTTCCTGTGAAACAATTTTACACAAAAAAAAAAATTCCACGAGATTTTAGTCCAAATTCAATCATAGTGAATAGGTGATGAAATTGAAACACTCCTCCTCCCCCTCGAGTCACAATATTCCCTCCTTCTCCTCCTCCTTCTCTCCTCCTCCTCCTCCTCCTCTTCCTTCCCTCCTCCTGTATTTGATGTACAATATTCATATCCGTAACGTTTTCCATTGTTATGGTGACCAGCCAGAACATGCCTCTTCTCCTTTCGAGTAAATTCCTTCGTGCACAACTGACAGCGATACATGTTAACTCTACAACCGTAAGGATGACAATGAGGAATCGTGCACCAACTGGTTGTATTTATAGGGGTTTTGTCTGGTTAACTGTTCTCTTCATCTTATTCTCGTACACAGATTCTCTGGTGCTCGTCATGGTTATATTTCCAAAAGCTTATCAGAGGTCGTTTATATAGACGATAGCCAGACAAGTATGGACATGTACAGCGGGTTTAAACATCTCCTTTGTAATAACCAGACATGAATGGACAAATTTAGGTTTCAATTTTTAGATTTTTCAACTTTGCATTTATATCGCAACAGACTTTCCTCGTATCCATTTAAACTTTGATGTCCATTTTTAGTCGTTGTATTTTTTTGTAAATGTAAATCCAGATTTGGTTTCATATGCTGCTGAATATGCGTTCTATTTTTATCATTTTTTGTATCCTTGAATCGATCCTTTGTATCCATTTCTTCGTTTTAAAAACATTCTTCGCCATTCCTCACACTGAATATTTCTGAACCACTGTTCATTAATTTGTATGAAAAGTATTTTATTTCACGTCTAAAAAGTTCAATGACTTTACAATCGTCTAGAGTTCTCAAATAGTAAATAGCATTTCTCTCTTTCCTATCGATAGTATTCTTAGAAATCACCTGCGCGTAGCACAGTTCTAATAAATCGTTATAAATCATTATAAATCGTTATAATGCTCTCTTCGGATATAATCCATTTAAATACGCAATAAAACACGTTACAAGGCTGGTATCTATTGCGATAGTGCTCAATATACATATGTTCTTTCCTCTTCTATATATCAGTATTTCACCAAATGACCTATCATTTGGTTCTGTCATATACTTAAGGAGGTATAGTACACGTTTGAAATTGAGGAAAATAATGACAAAGAGCGATGACGAGGGGAGATAACGCAGAGATAAAATATGGTAAGTACGTTACTATGGCGCAGATGTCCGTACCTATAGAATTCTCGACACCTCTGAGCGATACTAATCTATATATGTTTACTTACCTATCCACACAGCTAGGGTATTCACACCCTTCGGGCGTGTTGAATGTTGAGTTCAAACGCAAGATGGTGAAGTTGTTTGTATATATGTTTACTGTCAATGTTTTGTTCGTATACAAGATGGCGATGAAATGGTTGCTAGATGGGTATATACCTTGTTCTTGTCGTAACATGTTGAGCTATTTAAAAACAGTTTTATTGGCGAAAAGGTTTTATTTGAAATTTCATTATTGATTCGGGATCATTTTGGTTTGACACATGGGGACCATTTTGGTGACACATGGGGATCCGGGATCATTTTGAATTGTTCAAAACCTACCTACTATACTACTCACGCGTTAGATAGCATGCTAGACAATGCGTAGGATTTGTAATGCAAAGATCCCGGTTTCTTTAAAATGCACCGCAAAATGAGATTTTCATGGGTGACTTCTTTTTAAAAGGGCTTAATTTTTTTTCACAATAATGATAATGGTAATAGCATACTATACAGTTGTAAATTTTTGCGGAGCTTATATTTCGCGGTTGTTCCGATCAGGACCAGTTATAATAAAATGATTTCCTTCCCCGGTGAAAAATTGCAGTTAGGTTAACAAGTGTTTAATCAAAATAATGTAACATACCATATTGAATTGGCAAACATGGGATTTCTGTTATCTCTGTAAAGTGATGGTATTAATATTTGACGGGTATTTGATTTCTGGCGCGAGCAGACGTTATATTTTTTTTAGCAAATACGTTCCCACATTGGAGAGTCCATTATCAAGTTGTTTGAAGTCGTTCTCAATTTCTTCTTGAGTATTCTCATACACACAACCCATGATAATGAATGTATCATGCTATCGATAGCTGGTATAGGAATTAATAGAGATGAATATATACATACAATATGCCAAAAATGAATTACAATCACACTGGATCATATTGCTTTATGAAAAGTTCTTTTTACACAACCAATAGAAGTTTCTATGTGACGTTTTGATGACTAGTACGGTATGTACACTGTCACCTTCATCAGACAAATGACCAGTGGAGCGTATGCACACTAAGATGTAAAATGTGTACAAGTTGTCCACAAAATCGAGCGTAGCTGAATCGAGTCGCTTCGGTACATATATAACAACTATTGTATATACGTTTCCAGCGTGGCCGAAATCGACATCGATTTTATGGACAACTTGTACACATTTTACACCTTTGTGCGAATACGCTTCATTGGTCATTTATCTGATGAAGGTGACAGTGTACATACCGTACTAGTCATCGAAACGTTACATAGAAAATCGTATTGGTTGTAAAACACGAACTCTTTATAAAACATACTTCCGAACCCGAAGACAATGTTTAGAAGCATCATATTGCTGTTTCGTCCTTCTGTTTATCATTGTTTTAATTTTTCTTGGCGTTATATTCTCATCCATGGCCTTTGTTAATATAAACAGTAAACAAGGGGCTTGGTTACAATCCGACACATTCACAATAATACGTCAACGTTACGTCTCGGTTAATATAACTCTGTCCGAGGTTCAGACAACCACATGTTCACCACATCAGAAGTCTATTATTGATTGCTATTTTGTCTAGCTCAAAGGCAGGAAAGCTGGCACACACTGGTCAATTACAATAGTATATTGGCCTACTGTCTGCATGTATATGTTGATCTGTCAGCAGACGGGAAAAAACAGAACTACTGTGTTGGAAGTAGACTGTGAAAGTGGTTTAAGAAATATAAGGGAAAAAAACGTTCGTTACAAAAAAAAGTAATTTTCTCGTGCGGCCTAGAATAATTTGTCTTCATCACATAAATTGTATATGATACATCTCACATGCGAGTTTCTAATTTGGAAATTAATGTCAGCGAGACGCATATCATGTAACGGCGTGTGAATTGTATTTGTCACGTGACAGTCGATGGTCTGTTGCATGTGACAGCGTGTGACATGAACGCGTCACTTGACAGCAGATGGTCTTTGTTATGTGACGGTGTGTGACGTGTATTTGTCACGTGACAGCGGATAATCTATGTCAAGTGCATCCTCAATATCCAGGGGTTACGCTCACTTTCGCTCTGTACACCCCTGAAATATGTCATAGCAAAATTGGAGGCTCAGTGTGCGCAACCTTGTTGATAAGACAAGAAGACTAGTTCGATCCTTTGATATACATCAACAGAATCTCGCGGTCATGTAACGGTAAAAATTGACAGGCTTTGAAGTCGGGCGTCTCTCCTTTGCAATCTTTAAAGGGCATGTGTCGGCCTAGTGATTGGTCAGTTTTGTTTACCTGAGACCTAACAAACAGCTATCTTCGTGCCTTCAAATTTGCTATTACATATCCCAGGGGTGCAGAGAGCGAAAGTGAGCGTAACCCTTGGATATCGAGGATGTGTCAAGTGACGCTGATGATATACACCAATGGTTAACCAAGAGAGATACAATGGAAAGGACTACAAAAGGTCTTGTGAAGTCTCCACGTGGTATTTCAAGAGAGCGTCATTCTATATTGATGTCGTCAAACAAAGGCTTAAAAATAGCACAGATTTTGTAAGATATCCCGAACGCGGTATACCGTGACTATTTACGGTCAAAATATACTGCGAGACCACAGTTAAATTACACCAGGACTGTCAATAACAAAAATATCTTTCGCTGCATGAGAAATGATATTGGCTACAGCTTAGAATATCGATTGCATATCACGAGTGACATGTAGATGGAATGAAAAAAACATCGTTGTTGCTGTGGCGATATGTAGTGATGATTACTGTTTATTTAAGGAAGCTGGCATGATCTATCTAGCGATTCACGTTTGGTTTGTTTTTGGCTTGTGACATAATCATTAAGTCTGAAATCCCTAGCGTTTTAGATAAAACGTTTTTATTATGAATATAGTTATGATTATATCATATTTGTTTGTGTCAAAATAGATTATCGTCGTTTAATCCCATGTGGTGATTGATCAGACGAAACTGATTGTGGTCGGGAGCCTTTATGATGCCGGGTCGTGTGAATGTATGACCATGGTTTTCAGTAGATATGTTTTACTTACATTTGAGTTGTAAAGCTACCGTGTCAATCTGTCAATGGAAAAAGCGTTCACAATACTATAAATACAAAAAATGACGTATGGTGTGGTTTCGAAACTGATTTTATGTGTTAATGTGACGTTTGAAAGTCTGCTGCAAGAAGCAGTGAAATTGCTTTGAATCATGTTGATAACAAAGATTGTCTGAGTGCTGTTCCGTCAGTTTTGCTTTATTGACGATACAAACACAAACTTAGCAAAAAAATCCGCTTCAATACAAAGTTATTCTTGAGTTTCTTTTTTATTTTCAAGTTTATCTTCGATCAGGTTTCTGAGTATCAAATGTGCTTATTCAGGAAAAAGCCGACTCAACTACAATTTACTGTACGTAAACCAGCTTCGATCGGCAGGTAGAAACCAATATGTAATATTTATCGACAGCTGCCTTGTGTCCTTATTTGATATTGCAAGAAATTACCTGAAGATATAGACCACACGAGGAGAGACAGGTGTCCGTGCAGATAATGGGTCTATAAGCGGTACTGTAATCGTTTTAAGATATTATCGAAACATCGGAAAAAACCTGTGTTAAACCCCATGTAACAACTCATTAGAGGCGATATTTTTCCTCTCTCTCTTGCTCTGAATCTATTTATACATACAGTATATGTATTTACAGCAGTAATTGATCCTTACGGACGAAGAGATAATATAAAACTAAAAAAATCTCAACATCATGTCATTAACGCTTTCATCTCATCAAGGAGATTCTACAGACTGCTTTTATCTACAGGAGAAATTATGTCGATGGACAATGTCATGTGACGGCGTGTGACTTGCAAGTGTCACGTGACAGTCGATGGCCTGTTGCATGTGACGGTGTACATGTGTGACGTGTGTTTGTAACACGATATAATAATACGAGTTCGCTAAAGGTAGGATAAATCCTTAAGGGCGATAACTTTAACATAAATCACAGGTATAATGTGTAAGGAAACATATATTTTTAAGGGAGATAACTCTATCATAATCACAGATATCATATGTAATGAAGCATATAACCTTAACTCTAAAGTACATCTACAGATACGATGCATTTAATACCATTCAATCTCAATTATAAATTATAAATTGCACAAATCTTTAATAAATACATAATATGATAGTAGCAGGAAAGGAAAATCATAACACAAACATTTTGGTCGCCATGGAGTAAAAACATAATGGAATGTTTGTTAGCTTTTCGAAATGTTTGTTTTGTGCTTTAAAGCGTGCAATCACACCATGTCTTCAAACATGCAATGTATTAACGTGTGGCTCACGATAAGTTCTTCCGGTATAACGAACCACTTCCGGATTGTCAAGTCCACGTACATATTTGTTAATCTATTTATACTGGAATCAAACGATCAGATTCATTGCAACGTTTTCGCTGTATTAAGCTTGTCAAGCGATGAAAGAAACAGATGCTGATATAAAAATCAATGTGAAAAGTACCACGTCCTAATAATTTATTTACACTTTTTGAGATACCGGACAGGTATCTGTGAATTGGCAGTGGATAGTCAACACAAGACATGTTTTTAAGAACGTCTCCGAGTTTCTTTAGAGAGAGGGTACGAGATATTGTATCTACTCGTAAAATACTTGTATCGGGATTTTTTTTTCTATTGCTTTAATCGCTGTTAGATATTACACTGAATGATCGGTTTGGACATACTGTGTACAATGTAATTTTCGCGGCAGTGCTATTCTAGCGCTTTTCGCGGACGGATTCAACCGTGAAATCAAAAGTTCAACGAAAACTTAAGTTCCAAGCATTATTGTGAAATTTACATCGAGCCTAGAGACAAATCAAGATGGCAAATAAATCTTACGGTTCGTTTAATTGACAAATATCCTCTTGAATTACATATTATTTATTATAATCATGGTTTGTTGTTAAAATGTTGATATTGACACAGTAAAATATGTCACCTTTTTAAAATACAACATTGGTATTTCAACGTTTTAATAGGTCTATATAGGAATAAGAGTACAATAAAAAGTTTCAACGTTTTCACTGTGTTAAAATATCATGGATCAACCTCCTTTCCTATAATTCTACACTGCACGAATAATAACGTCCTGCCGATATAGCGATATTAAGTCCAATTCAAAGTTTTATGCAGTATTGTTTTGATTTACACATATATGTTTTATTGGCATCTAATAAACAAAAGGGATTGGGCACAAGTTGTCCAACTTACATAAAGCTTTTTCCCAATAACATAATAATATATTTACATATAATGACAATTGTTTTATTCTCATAAACAATGCAGTGTAGAGAATAAATATATACAAATGGGTGACAATAATACATGGTGGAACAGGATGGACATTAGTATTGTAAATTAATTATGTCATTAATATCGGTAATAAATTTAGCCAATGATGTCAATTCATGTTGTGTTACATAATTGAATAATGTACGATATTTAAATGTGTTTGGTCTTTCATAATAATATCTGGACAAATGTGTTCGCCTACTATTGAGAATTGGTTGATGTGTACATGTAAACAGATAATGAAATACTTCGCCAATTTCTCTTAAAAACCATAAACTACATAATCTATTTTCACGTGGTATATTGAACCACTTACCACTTTCAATTGTTAACTTAGTATCACATGTTCTAAACTAACAATATGCTTTGGCTAGTTTCGGAGGGAGTTCTAGTAAGTACTTTTCTAAACAAAGTTCGTACTTATATATTTTATATATTCTATTTCATTTCTCCAGTTTGTTTACAGTACTACTAACACTGTCCACTATTCATAACGCTCTGCTTTCGCGTGCCTCTGTTGCCTTCTCCTTGTAAATTCGATTCCTTCTGGTGTTTTCGTTTCACTAGAAATGTGGAGGGTTGGAGGTTGGAGTTGTGTGTGTGTGTGTGTGTGTGTATGTGAATCTAGAATATATTGCCGAATGTATTGAAATATTATTTCATTTTCTTTCCTGTTGGCCTAATTTCAAACTACCAAAAAGCATCAGCTGCAGATCTAGAGGTATCGTTAGTCAGAATGTGATTAGGAAGCTATGCGACCTTATACACCTCGTATTTATTGATTGTCATGTTTACCATCTAACACAAATTAATGATGGTCTGTATGGTTCGTCATGACAAATGTGGCATAGCAAAATTACACCATTATGCAAAAAAATACGCCATAGTAAAAAAAAATGCCATCACGGCATAACTTCATAGTGAAATAATGTCGGAACAAAATAGCGCCAAAATAATCAAGACATTAATGAAATATGTTTCGATTCGTTTCGATTTTTTTCTATGTTTGCCGTCATTGCGACAGATAGCTCAGAGTGACGCCACAGAAAAGAAAACGTAAAAAGAAAATATTCTCTTTCGTCTACACAGTAGCCTCCCCTTGATTTCGTTTTGGATAAAACAGTAGCACACACAGCTGGGACAGAATGATTCCGCTGACCAGGTTATCTCAGCTGGTTACAACAATCTGAAGTCCGGGGTTCGAATCTCGCCCAAGACCCGTTGACTTTTTACACTCACAGCTCTATCGGTATATTTTGTTAAAGCCCCACAAAGTGTGGGGGTTTTCAAAAATGATTTATCAAAGCAATGATCATGCCGGCAAAAAGAGGATCTACTATGCATTTCTACAGTTTTTTAGCAGTGGTACACGTATCCCCAAGGTATAATACAGCCCTGCCACTTTTCTTCTGTAAACAGGCCTTATTTATGCAATGAATGTTTTTTAGCAAATGTTGTTATGGTCCTATAACACACATTCATATTGATGATAAACTTAATAAAACCCTGCAAAACAATGTTCCTAATAAATTACAGGGTGGCCGGGTGGCGCAGTGGAAAGCATACTTGCCTTTCACCAATGCGGCCGGGGTTCGATTCCCCGATCGGACGTGAAAAGGTATGGGGTCACCTGCCCGACCACATGGGGTTTTCTCCGGGTACTCCGGTTTCTTCCCACATTAAGACCCCCGGGCTCTAACATCCGTGCAAACAACAGTGATTATTTTAAGTTGAAATATCTTTTATATTTAATAAATCTCTGTTATTTCCTGTGCCGCACAAATTAGAGCTCTTTTTCGTCGGAGATAGTTTACAGAGCATTTGGACTCTACCTTAAGTAGTGATACTTTCTTCTTTGTAGCTAGTAGTGTTAGGCTTACATCAATATCCGATAATGTTCAATAAGACGTCTTTCAGTAAAAAAAAAAAAAAAAATTCTCATATTTTTTTCTCATCAAGTCCACCAGATTGAAATGCTTGTGTCTCATAGAAACCTCGCGCCCTTCTCCTTGTTTTCTCAGATTCTTTCTTACTGTTGATTATTATATACAAAAAAAAGGTGTAATCAACAACAACGCTGTGCATGGGAAAGTCATCAGTATTTCTGTTGATATTAGCATTGATATTATGTTAAAGTCTGCTGGCTACATCACTTCACAGTTTGGCTCGCGCGACAGGTAGCAGTAACATGGACACATCGTTTCCATGGCAACCATTTTCAATATGGCAGGTGCTTTAGTCGGTGGCATCTGTTCTCTCGTGTGTTAAGAACCTTACATGGATTTTCACCAACTAAAGCATCTGATGTGTAAGAAGCTATAGAGGGAGAATCAAATACGGATACTGATGGGCGGTAGTCACGACGAAAACACCACCAACGTTTCGTTGATAATGGCTGCAAGTTGACATGGCGACAAAACCTGCTTTATAGCGCTTCGTTCTGTGTTAGACCTGGCTAGGACTTCTTTTGTTCTCATGCGTTATCCTGACTGTATAAGTGAGCATCAAAATCAATAGACAATAGTGTGCTTCTTTTTTGTGTTCGGATTTTTTACTGGATATGATGTTGGGAAAATATGGAACTTTCTTCAGATTTCAAACCGCTGTGAAATATAGACCCACAGGTAGGCTTACAATTACATTGTATGACTGAATTTAAAAAAAAACGAATTCAGATATTTGTAAGGTAAATTTGTTTATTATTTTAATATAGAAGAAGCTAGCATTCAAATGTGATGTGGTATTCAAAACCGGCTAGTGTTTCTAGTGTTGTTGAAACAGTACACTTTTCATATATTTATCTTTTATAAAAATACAAACCCTTTCTCTGAGAGTTTTTTTCAACTGATAAAGGTTTTATTAGAGACACGCAATGTCTTAAGGATTCATTTGTGAACTATGTCGGCTAGAGGTGTATATTCCTGTGGTAATGTATGTAAAAAAAACGATGACTTTTAGGTAAAGGGTTAGAATATATAATTATACCATTGTCAGTATCTTAAAATCTTTGTTTAACTCATTTTGTACACAAGTGTCCTATATTTGGCGGATTGCTCGAGTGGTTAACACTTCGGCCTTCCACGAAGACGGCCGGGGTTCGATCCCCGAAGTCGTCGTACGCATGGATATTAGAGAAAGTGTTTTTCTTCTGCCCACACAATTCCAACAACCCGGGAAAGGATGTCAGAAAGAATGCCAGTGTGTGCCATCTGGTGGCTATCATACACACCTTGGTTTAATGCCGTCATAAAATGACATGAAATAAGAGGTCAGCTTGAAAACCATTCCAAGATATCGGGGGGAAAAGGGGGGCAAAATCTCATTTGGTCTCTTATTGACAAAAATACATGTTATATATTTCAACTTTCTTAGCAATTTAGATGTTTTGAAAATTGGTTCCAGATTATTTGAATAATAATGAACAGTTTTAAATGCAATGAAAATAATAATGACAAAAGAAACATTTCAAATTCATTTAACAAAAGAAAAAATATTAAAATTTATCAGAAAAACATGCAGCAATTTCAGTAAATAAAAGTAGTACCTGTAGTGCCGTAGGAATATGTTCCCACGGTTTTGACCTGTCGTAGCACCTTTAGGTTTCGTTACGCGCGTGTAATACCATATTTATGACATGGCCATATGGCATAGTAAAATTGTTCAGTGTTGTGATAATTGGATATTTAACTACCACCTGACACTATATATCTACTCAGCTGTAAATGAGTACGTTGTTGGGCAGAGCTAGAATTGTATAGAATTGTTGAATGCTAGCTGTGAGCGCCGAAAAGGCAGCACCGGCTGTATGCTCCCCAGCGAGCTGAGAAAGATATTGGATTGTTGCAAAGGCCCTATAACCACGGATAATAATTTGTGAACTGCTTTGAGAAGGTCTACGAACTACATGTAGGTTGTGATAAAGCGGTATATAGGAACCTCGAATTACTATTATTATTATTTGACTAATAATAGAGCGACTATATATATTAGTATTTCAGATACCTACGATGCAAGTCCATTTGTCTGATAACAAATTTGAAAACCCTTTGATACTGGATTAGTTGGCAGTATGTGGACAATACTGTCCAAATAAATATGTGAGTTGTGTGTCACGGATGGTAATATAATAATATGTCCCATTACACTTACCAGAATATCAATCAAAAGAATATATTTTATACGCATCCACTTATTTCAATTAGTTTTATTGCTCTGCAGATGAATTTGAATTTGCTCAAAGCACTGACATATAAAATTCAATTTTCTTTTACAGCAAGGTAGCAAGATACACTTACTTGTTTCAAATTTAAAAAAAATAAGTATACAGATACATTTGTTGACTCTGGTCGAACATGATTATCTGTAATTGGGATGCATGTCTAAATAGAAGACATTATTTTTTTGTGAATAATAAAAGTGTAGTCATGAAAGTAACTAATAAAAAAAGAACGTCTGCTCGCGCCAGTTGACGTCCTGAACCGGAAATAGTATCCTCACAACTGTGATCTACGTAAGAAATAGTCTGTCATAAACAAATCTGTATAAAGTTACCTATAAATATTATGAGGATAACAACCCCATTTTTAGCTGGCGCCACCCGCCACCTGATAGAATATATATTATAACCCTTTATATTATCACACAGTATTTTCTCATCGCTCACACGTGGATAATATTTCGAGTTCACTGGAGGTGGCCTCTCGACTTTATCCACGTGCTCGCGATGAGAAAATTGTTCTAACGACAAACCTTGAAATATATAATCTATAACTATTTTAGCATTTTATCGGAATGATGTAATTATCGTATATGCGTGTTCATTTATTAGAGCAGCCATCTGTCTAGGGAGTGTAGGTGATATATATTCATCGTAACAATTTTGACGTCACAATATTGATGACGTCAACAATTGCCTCATGACATTCATAGCCGATATGACTTCCATCTGAAAGTGGTATGGATATATAAAGTAAAAAATGTCATACGACGATAAATTTAATACTGGTATTTTTTTTCTTCCTCCGACAACTCGATGATCAATATAAAAATTAAATCCGACATCGTCGTAGGGTGGACGAACCAATAAAACGTGGGTTTTTTTTCTCGTCTTCTACGTTGTTATGTCGGATTGTTATTGTCACTCCCCCAACAACTACTATGGAACAACATAGTATGTGTATGTGTTCTGAGTTAGATTTAAGGTTTCCTGACCCACTGCACTACCGTTTTTCCTATACACAGTGACCTCCCCTTAACTTCCGTTTCGATATAACTGTAGCACATTTGGGCTTTCACACTTGCGCTGACCAGGTAGCTCAATCAGTTAAGGCGATAGTATAACATCATGGAGTTCAGGGTTCGAATCCCGTTCCAGCCATCTGTCGTTTTTACACTCAGAAATCTTTTACTGGTTATTATATCTTGTTTATTTCATCTTCGTTATTTTTCAGAAAAGTGTAGCACGTAATGGTTTTCCTATTAGAAATGATTTAGCAAAGCTATAGTCATAATTAAACAAAATTAAACCAAAGTTACCGTTTTTGTGGCAGTTGTTCGGTGTTCCTTAAATAGACAGGGTTCAGTATCTACACAGTGTTTATAACACGCGACACACGACGCCGTTTTATGTTGTCATACGAGTGTTTACGGGAACTGGCCATAATTACTAGTAACTACCAGGCTCCAATTACCACGATAACCTATTGATCCAATATCATCGCGTTATTGTTACTAAATATAGATCTCGGAGTTATTGTTAGTTGCTTCTTTTAAGCTCCCAAAGCCGTTTGACTGGGGATATCTGTTCTCGTAGTAATACTCCAGGACTGTAACAGACTTTTAAAACAAAGTGACAGCGGAAGAAAGTAACGGTATCGGTAATTTCCGTATTATTTTTGGGTTTTTTTCACGTCCTATTAACAGCTATGGTCATTTAAGGACGTGCCAGGTTGTGGTGGTGGAGGAAAGCCGGAGTTCCCCGGAGAAAAACCACGGACCTACGGCCAGTACCTGGCGACTACCCCACGTAGGTCTCGAACCCGCGACCCAGTGGTGGAGGGCTAGTGGTAGCAGAATGTCAGACGCCTTAATCACTCTACCGCCGCAGCCCTCCGTATGGAAATTAGGCTAGTCACATAACGGTAACGCGTCTTTTGCAAACAAAAATTGCGACAAATTGCATTAAACGTTTTCATAAGTGTAAACGTTATTTTAATATTTTTTTAAATTAACACACAATGCAGACACAATTACATAAGAAAATACAGAAAAAGGATACGGAAACAAGCTTAAAGCTTATATGAATCCACTTCCTTCAAATAGAAATTACATTTAAAAGATGGACAGCATGTTGTTTGAAAGAGAGATGTAGGTGAAAGGGGTGGGGGAGGGGTGCTGGTTGCTTGCCAGAGAAATGTACACTAACTACTAGTACAAACGATTCAAACAAGATGATCTTATGAAACAGTTATACATGTAAAACATATATGATGTAAAAAATATATATGTGTAATAATGATGCAAAACGCTTTGTAGCTATGATAAAAAAATTGAACGCAAATAAAGAGTTGTTGATTTTCTGCAAAAGAGAATAGTGGTAACTTTTCAGTTAGGTTACAGTGTAATTATAGGGGTGAAGTTTGTTACACGGAGGTTATAGTTTATTCCAAGGGTGAAGTTTGTTACACGGAGGTTATAGTGTAATACAGTGGTGAAGTTTGTTACACGGATCATATAGTGTAATACAGTGGTGAAGTTTGTTACACGGATCATATAGTATAATACAGTGGTGAAGTTTGTTACACGGAGGTTATAGTGTAATACAGTGGTGAAATTTGTTACACGGGGGTTATAGTGTAATACAGGGGTGAAGTTTGTTACACGGAGACTAAAGTGTAATTCCGGGGCTGAAGTTTGTTACACTGAGGTTATAGTGTAATACAGGGGTGAAGATTGTTACACGGAGGTTATAGTGTAATACAGGGTTATAGTGTAATACAGTGGTGAAGTTTGTTACACGAAGGTTTTAGTGTAATTATAGGGGTGAAGTTTGTTACACGGAGGTTATAGTTTATTCCAAGGGTGAAGTTTGTTGCACGGAGGTTATAGTGTAATACAGTGGTGAAATTTGTTACACGGGGGTTATAGTGTAATACAGTGGTGAAGTTTGTTACTCGGATCATATAGTGTAATACAGTGGTGAAGTGTGTTACACGGATCATATAGTATAATACAGTGGTGAAGTTTGTTACACGGAGGTGATAGTGTAATACAGGGGTGAAGTTTGTTACACGGAGGTTTTAGTGTAATACAGGGATCAAGTTTGTTCCACGGAGGTTATAGTGTAATACAGTGGGGAAGTTTGTTACACGGAGGTTATAGTGTAATACATGGTGAAGTTTGTTAAACGGGGGATATAGTGTAATTATAGGGGTGAAGTTTGTTTCACGGAGGGTATAGTGTAATATAGGGGTTAAGTTTGTTACACGGAGGTTATAGTGTAATACATGGGGAAGGTTGTTACACGGAGGGTATAGTGTAATACAGGGGTGAAGTTTGTTACACGGAGGTTTTAGTGTAATACAGGGATCAAGTTTGTTCCACGGAGGTTATAGTGTAATACAGTGGTGAAGGTTGTTACACGGATCATATAGTGTAATACAGTGGTGAAGTTTGTTACACGGGTGTTATAGTGTAATACAGGGGTGAAGTTTGTTACACGGAGGTTTAGGTGTAATACAGGGATGAAGTTTGTTCCACGGAGGTTATAGTGTAATACAGTGGTGAAATTTGTTACACGGGGGTTATAGTGTAATACAGGGGGGAAGTTTGTTACACGGAGGTTATAGTTTATTCCAAGGGTGAAGTTTGTTACACTGAGGTTATAGTGTAATACAGTGGTGAAGTTTGTTAAACGGATCATATAGTGTAATACAGTGGTGAAGTGTGTTACACGGATCATATAGTATAATACAGTGGTGAAGTTTGTTACACGGAGGTGATAGTGTAATACAGGGGTGAAGTTTGTTACACGGAGGTTTTAGTGTAATACAGTGGTGAAGTTTGTTACACGGGGGTGATAGTGTAATACAGGGGTGAAGTTTGTTACACGGAGGTTTTAGTGTAATACAGTGGTGAAGTTTGTTACACGGGGGGTATAGTGTAATACAGGGGTGAAGTTTGTTACACGGAGGTTTTAGTGTAATACAGTGGTGAAGTTTGTTACACGGAGGTGATAGTGTAATACAGGGGTGAAGTTTGTTACACGGAGGTTTTAGTGTAATACAGGGATGAAGTTTGTTCCACAGAGGTTATAGTGTAATACAGTGGTGAAGTTTGTTACACGGGGGTGATAGTGTAATACAGGGGTGAAGTTTGTTACACGGAGGTTTTAGTGTAATACAGTGGTGAAGTTTGTTACACGGGGGGTATAGTGTAATACAGGGGTGAAGTTTGTTACGCGGAGGTTTTAGTGTAATACAGGGATGAAGTTTGTTCCACGGAGGTTATAGTGTAATACAATGGTGAAGTTTGTTACACGGAGGTTATAGTGTAATACATGGGGAAGGTTGTTACACGGAGGGTATAGTGTAATACAGGGGTGAAGTTTGTTACGCGGAGGTTATAGTGTAATACAGGGGTGAAGTTGGTTACACGGAGGTTATAGTGTAATACAGGGGCGAAGTTTGTTACACGGAGGTTATAGTGTAATAAAGGGGGGAAGTTTGTTTCACGGAGGTTATAGTGTAATACAGGGATGAAGTTTGTTACACGGAGGTTATAGTGTAATAAAGGGGGGAAGTTTGTTTCACGGAGGTTATAGTGTAATACAGGGATGAAGTTTGTTACACGGAGGTTATAGTGTAATTATTGGGGTGAAGTTTGTTACACGGAGGTTATAGTTTATTCCAAGGGTGAAGTTTGTTGCACGGAGGTTATAGTGTAATACAGTGGTGAAATTTGTTACACGGGGGTTATAGTGTAATACAGGGGTGAAGTTTGTTACGCGGAGGTTATAGTGTAATACAGGGGTGAAGTTTGTTACACGGAGGTTTTAGTGTAATACAGGGATGAAGTTTGTTCCACGGAGGTTATAGTGTAATACAGTGGTGAAGTTTGTTACACGGGGGTTATAGTGTAATACAGGGGTGAAGTTTGTTACACGGGGGTTATAGTGTAGTTATAGGGGTGAAGTTTGTTTCACGGAGGTTATAGTGTAATATAGGGGTTAAGTTTGTCACACGGAGGTTATAGTGTAATACAGGGGTGAAGTTTGTTACACGGAGGTTATAGTGTAATACAGGGGTGAAGTTTGTTACACGGAGGTTATTTTGTATTACAGGGGTGAAGTTTGTTACACGGAGGTTATAGTGTAATACAGGGGTGAAGTTTGTTCCACGGAGGTTATAGTGTAATCCAAGGTGAAGTTTGTTACACGGAGGTTATAGTGTAATACACTGGTGAAGTTTGTTACACGGGGTTATAGTGTAATACAGGGGTGAAGTTTGTTCCACGGAGGTTATAGTGTAATACAGTGGTGAAGTTTGTTACACGGGGTTATAGTGTAATACAGGGGTGAAGTTTGTTACACGGGGGTTATAGTGTAATACAGTAGTGAAGTTTGATACACGGAGGTTATTGTGTAATATAGGGATGATGTTTGTTACAAGGAGGTTATAGTGTAAAATAGGGCTTAAGTTTGTTACACGGAGGTTACAGTGTAATATAGGGGTGAAGTTTGTTACACGGAGGTTATAGTGGAATATAGGGGTGAAGTTTGTTACACGGAGGTTATAGTGTAATACAGTGGTGAAGTTTGTTACACGGAGGTTATAGTGTAATTATTGGGGTGAAGTTTGTTACACGGAGGTTATAGTGTTATATACGGGTGAAGTTTGTTACACGGAGGTTATAGTGGCTTACAGTGGTGAAGTTTGTTACACGGAGATTATAGTGTAATACAGTGGTGAAGTTTGTTACATGGAGGTTATAGTGTAATACAGGGGTGAAGTTTGTTACAAGGAGGTTATAGTGTAATACAGTGGTGAAGTTTGTTACACGGAGGTTATAGTGTAATACAAGGTGAAGTTTGTTACACGGAGGTTATAGTGTAATACAGTGGTAAAGTTTGTTACACGGAGATTATAGTGTAATACAGGGGTGAAATTTGTTACACGGAGGTTATAGTGTAATACAGTGGTGAAGTTTGTTACACGGAGGTTATAGTGTAATACAGGGGTGAAGTTTGTTTCACGGAGGTTATAGTGTAATTATAGGGGTGAAGTTTGTTTCACGGAGGTTATAGTGTAATACAGGGGTGAAGTTTGTTACACGGAGGTTATAGTGTAATACAGTGGTGAAGTTGTTACACGGAGGTTATAGTGTAATACAGTGGTGAAGTTTGTTACACGGAGGTTATAGTGTAATACAGTGGTGAAGTTTGTTACACGGAGGTTATAGTGTAAGACAGTGGTGAAGTTTGTTACACAGGGGTTATAGTGTAATACAGTGTTGAAGTTTGTTACACGGAGGTTATAGTGTAATACAGTGGTGAAGTTTGTTACACGGAGGTTATCATAGAGGGGGCATCGCAATACATAGTGAACGTTTGTTTCATTTGATAAGCCACACGTACAAAGAGGACTATGATTGCATTAAAGAGACGTTTCACAAAAACTATTGCAACATTTAGCGACCACCGTGACAAGCAAAGTTAAAGATCCGTGATAATCGAACTCCCGATGGTTTTGTTAAGGATCCCCGTCCCGCTGCCAAAAAGTGTAACTAAGTGTTGGAATCTTTTTTCCAGCATGACTGTAACTTTGATAAATCATTTCTGAAAAGAAAACAATAGCTTGCGGGTTCATTTATGAGAGATAATGACAATGAAATTAACAGAATATAATCAACCTAAGACAACCACATTGTTCTGAATGTGGAAAAATTCAGCGGAGCTAGATTGGGGTTCGAACACTGGACTTCAGATTGTTTAGCTATCGCTTTAACCGATTGAGCTACCTTGCTTAAGGAAGTGTGCTGGCCTAACCGTGCTACAGTTATACCCAAACAGAAGTTAAAGGAAAATTATTGTAAAAAACACAGTGCAGTGGGAAAAGGGTGAAAGAAAAAAAACGACCTGACGCGACGCAATGACTATCTCCAAATGTCGTGATACCAAACATTGGACTAAATAACTTGTTGNGGGGGGGGGGGGGGGGGGGGGGGGGGGGGGGGGGGGGGGGGATAGGTAGAAAACGGGCAATACATGTATTTTTTTATCAAGAATGTTATTTCAAAAGTTCAGGTCTTATTTTCAAAATATTTCCTGATAGTTACACCCCTGTCTTATCTACTTTATAATGTACTTTATGTAATCGCTACTGTAAAAGTAGGTTACTGCTGCTTAGTTCAAAAGGACCAAGATCAGGTCAAGGTCATGCACTGCTTTCTTTATCTATGGAGGTTAAATACTGCAAGGCGCTCCATTTTATGCCTGGTTCATAACCAATATTTTAAACGCCATTTGAATCATTACAAGCAGAAATTGAAATGTTGAATCGCTTATTATTAATTGGAATACGTATAGTTGTAACTGTCATGAAAATAGGAGCTTTCTATGCTTTTCTTTTTCTATAATCATTTAAAGAATTTTCATATTTCGTCCTTTTTTACTTTACCCCTTGATTTTTCTTTACATGGACTGATTGATGAAAGAAACGAAATCTATTTCATAATGACCAAGCACTAGATTTTATTTCTGCAAATTTCAAACTTCTTCGTTGTAGTATTAAAACAACTGAAGTATTAAAATGTGCACCTCAGTTTTATCAAATATCAAGCAATGCAATAAATTTTGAACATAGATTTGCCACATATATACAACCCGTGTATCCAGATCTACTGCGACACAGCTAAGGCCTTTCTGGTTCTGGAATCATTGATGTTGTATGGCCGTACCAGTGCCGAAATACTGTAACTGTCCACTGGAAATCGATTTTTCCGGCCAGACTTTAGCTTTGATAAATCATTTCTGAAAAGGAAACCATACATTGTGAAACCTTTATATAAAAAATAATAAAGATGACATTATTAAGCAACAGTTTTCTGATTGCAAAAAACAATCAGTGGGGCTAGACCGGGATTCGTACCCTGTACTCCAGGTTGTTATACTATCGCTTTTATCGACTGAGTTAAATGGTCAACGGTGTCCAGTGTTACAGTAATATCCAAAACGAAATTTAGGAGAGGTTTTAAATTACTATTCCGTCTTTGCGTATTGCAAAGTTATCTTCTCTTGTGAGTAGGTATTGATTGTTACGTCATTGGTTACGACCGACTTGAGAATGGATTTTCCCATATATGGCTTTTTTTTTAACATAAAATGTATATTCGTACCAGGTGACGTCATCAACCGAAACCGCTATAAATAGTCCGTCATAAAAAAAAAGGTCCTATAAATGCTGGAAAAACACTGTTAGATGGGAAACACCACAATTTTAAGCATAAATATGCAAATGGAGCAGAAAATGACAAGATTTAAAAAAAACCTATTTCTCCATAGTTTCAAAGTTAATGATCTTCCTTCGTGAAAAAATTGTATTTGTTTACATTTGTCTCTGACCAAGGATTTCGACGGCCACTTGGTGTCTGTTGTAAGATATGATATTCAGTTGACTTTTTTAAGACTGATGAAACATGTAAAGGTAGTCCTGTATAGGTGATAAACAGTTTTTCACATATTTTGTTTTCCAGGGCTTATTGTTCGAACGATATGCGGTGGGTTCTCGATTTTATCCACGTGCTCGCGATGAAAAAAATGTTTTTAACGGTAAACCGCGAAAACACGGTGCGCTAGTCTATAATTTTCACTTCTTCCTCGACACAAATCCTTGAAGTGGTCAACGAAAGTTTCTGTAATACTTTATACCGGCTGTCGCTTTTCTTTGTATTAGTTTTATCAATATGATTTATAGATAGTACATAGCCCAAGGTAAAGTCCGAGTTGTTCCGGAATAACTAAGGCTCCTTTGGCGTATCCGGTTCAACCGATTTGTCTGTTTTTAAATGAAGCATTTTCGGGTATAAATCCTGGCGGACCTACAAATGTTTATGCAGGCCTTGCAAGGCTTTGTCAAGGCTCGCTTTAAAGCAGCGTCAGATTATTAGGTCCGACCTTATTTCATAAAACGAACAACTCAGGTCCAACCGGTTCAACCGTTTGGATCGCGATTTATAACTTATCGGCAAAACCTGATTATTTGTATAAGCAAAATTAGGTCGAGATCAATGATCATTTCATCTTGACTGGTTGTGATTAATTTTCGTGACATGTCAACGCGATTCCATAGAAGGTCGCGTTAATGAAATACAAATAAGACGACTATGGATGTCAGAAATACCTGATAGGGTACTTGTTGGAGCTGTCAAGTGCATATCTGACATGGCTATGATATTTATTTACGATACTCCTCTATTCCGTATTTTCAATTTACAATAGTCCTGGGGGGAAATATTTATAATATGGTGTGAATTTGATTGATTCTGTGGGTCCCTCGTGTTCTCCTTTAACTTGATGTTAAAAAGTTGCACGGGTCGATACCTACATGTCCCTTTATGATCTTAAATAGCATCATATAGCATCCCCAGTGCCTCACCACTTTGGCAAACGTTCAATAATATGACTACAAATCAAAAATAGTTGTTGGAAGTGGAAAGGAAATATAAAGAAGAACCCAAACGCGGCAATTGGTGCAGCAGATTTATTTTAGTCGCTTTTTGTGTCCACAANGGGGGGGGCATCACATATACGTTGCTTCTGTCAACATGCAGTCGATAACGGAAGGTATATTTTTTTCCTAATCCTCGAACTGCAAGGAGGAAACATGATGCAAGTCTTAACGCAGAGTACTTTTCCCTTCACTCAGAAGTACTGCGAGCCATAGACTTGCATAAGCCATACATATAGTGTGGAATTTCACTGTGTTTTTGGTGCCTTCTACACACACTGACTCTGGTGTGGGCAATTTGAAACTCTAAATAGCTAAACTCATAAAGGAGGCGTGCCAGTTTGAGTCTTCTGGTGGCAGTCACCCAGAAGTCCATTTTTTGGCATAAATGAGCCATAAACCTAAGGTAAGATTGGAAACAATTTGAAGACAAAAATGGGGAAAAGTGTTGGACCAAATTCATAAATGGCCTCATTTTGACAAAACCTTATGCATTTTTTAAAAACATTTCATCCTAATCTTTAAACATTATATAATTCTGAAGCTATAGGTCTTAACGACACAGTCTTCTATGTGCCTAGAAGCACGCAAGGACCATATGATTATGAATTGAAATTAAAATAACAGGATATACTAGCCTAAATTTGAGAAATGAAGGAAAGGAACAAACTCGATTTACACTTTAGTTGAAGAAAAGTAGGGATGATAATGATGTAAAAATGATATGACTGAGTCAAATTACAAGGTATGAAGAGTCGGCTAATCTCATAGGAAGTATCAGTATTTTAAACAAGATTAATTCATATCAAATGACCGTACTGAGGAACTGAAAGAATTATCTACGTCACTTCTGATTGCGCCGTTATAGTTCAGGTGTCGTTGCAATGCCGATATTGCATATGGCTTCCCTATCTGCACTCTGAAAATATTATGGCTCTTTCTGTGAAAACACATATTTGTTCATTGATAATTGTCTATTTTCGTCATACGCTCAAAAGCTGGTCACGACACCCAATACGTAATATGAACCGTAAGCCAGGAGTTCAGATAACAGATGTGCTGTCAAAGAGGATATCAGATTGATACATCAGCGGCTATCAAATACATAAATAAGGTCCGTATGTCCAAAACAGTCCAGAAGCGATCGATAGAACTGAGAATGTTTAGTATACGTATTGCTAGAACGGAGAGTGCATCACCCGTCGTCACGTTTCAACACGAGTAGAGACGGAGCATATTTATATGACCGATATGGACACGAAATATGGTTCCATTTGGTGCCAGATTATTAAACAAAAATGAACAAATAATGCTATCTGACGAATCTTATTTCGACATAAGATTTATTGATTTTACTCAGTCATTTTTTAATATGCGAGGGATTTTTTATTTGTTTGTTGACCGTGATATCACGCCAATGATAATTCCGTAACTGACCAATCGTTACATTGTTCAATTTTTAACTGACCATTCGCAACATTGTTCAGTCATTAACTGACCAATCACAACATTGTTCTGCCTTAAACTGACCAATCACAACATTGTTCAGTCTTTAACTGACCAATCAAAACATTGTTCAGTTTTTAACTGACCATTCGCAACATTGTTCAGTCATTAACTGACCAATCACAACATTGTTCTGCCTTAAACTGACCAACCACAACATTGTTCAGTCTTTAACTGACCAATCAGAACATTGTTCAGTCTTTTAACTGACCAATCACAACATTGTTCACTTATTAACTGACCAATCACAACACTGTTCAGTCTTAAACTGACCAATCACAACATTGTTAAAACGTTGACCGACCTATCACAATATTGTATCATTGTTAACTTACCAATCACAAAACAGTTCAGTTGTCTCCCTTCCAGTAGTGTGACTAGGAATGGGTACGTGCACCGTTGACAAGGGAGTTACGTTACTTAGAGCGTCCGTCTTGTGATCCGAGGTCCAGGGTTGGAATCCCGATCGTTCTGTATTATTTTTTTTACTCTCACTCTCAGATTGCTTGTTGATTTATTTTCTTTGCAAAAATTATGTTTTTCTACAACCACCTTTTTGACTGCAACCTTCTACATAACCTACAATTATAATTTTTGGTTGGCCTAGGGGTCTGGCCCATTCCATTGGATCTGATTTGGAGAATGTTTTGCCATGATTGCTTAGATATCCAGGTGAGCGATTCTGGGCCTCTTGTATTAAAACAAATATCATTCCTGAAAAAATCCATACCTTGTAGGATATTGATTAAAAATATAGATATGAATTAAACAAACAAGAGACTCAGAGGGCCTGTATCGCTCACCTGGATAATAGAGCAACCATGGGAAATTATTCTTATTACATAAACGCCTTCTAACGGTACAGAAAGAGAACAAATTTAAATATCTAAACCACGGTTTTCCCTATTGGGCCCCGCAACTCTCAGCCCCCATGGGGCCCAAACTTACCGTTTATACAAAATTGAGTCCCCTTGGCCCAAGGATGCTCAAGACCAAATTAGGATAAAATCTCTTAATCTCTAAGGTAGAAGAAGAATTTCAAATGTGTTTACCTCTATTTCCCCTATTCGGCCTCTGTCCCCAGGGGGGCCACACCAACCGTTTATACAAAATTATGTTCCCTTGGCTCAAGGACGCTCCAGACCAAATTGGGATAAAATCCCTTATCCATTTGGTAGAAGGATTTCGAAGATTTTTACCCCTATTTCCCTTATTAGGCCATGCAACTCTGCCCCAAGGTGGTCCAAACCCACTATTTATACATAATTAAGTCCCCTTGGCCCAAGAATGCTCAAATTTCAAATGTTTTTTTATCTCTATATCCCCTATTCGGCCCCACCCCTCTGCCCCCAGGGGGCCACACCCACCGTTCATACAACATTGATACCCCTTGGCCCAATGATGCTCCAGACTATAAATAGGATAAAAAAAAAAACTTAATCCCTTCGGTAGAAGAAGGATTTCAAAGGTTTTTACTTCTATTTACCCAATTGGGCCCAGCAACTCTGACCCCAGGGGGTCCAAACCCACCCTTTATACAAAATTGAGTTCCCTTGGCAAAAGGGTGCTCCCAAAAAAATGGGATGAAATCCCTTAATTTCTATAGTAGAACCCTTGGCCTAAAGATGCTCCAGACCAAATCTAGTCGAAATCTACTGGGCCGTTCCGGACATATAGCGCATTAAAGGAAGGGGTGACGGACGGACGTTGGATGGATTACTTCATCGGGATTCGAACCATGGACTAAAGATTGATATGCTATCACTCTAACCGACTGCGTTACCTTATCAATGGCACAACGTTATCCTAGAACAACTATGCTACAGTTACATTTAAAACGAAATTAAGGGGAGGTTATTGTGGAAAGACATATTACAGTGCAGTTAGACAAGGATCCTTCACTTAAGGAGTTTCCTGGAGTTATTCAATTGGAATGCATTTCTGGAATTATAGGTAATTTCCCTTAATTCGCCTTTCATTGCCAAAACGTTGACACTCAAAGAGAAGGGCAATCCCAAATGAATGTCCGCAGTTGCAAACGACTTTCGACAAGATTCACTCTATAAAAGGTCATTAGTAAGAGAACTACACTAGTGTCTCAGTCGGTAAATCTATTAACTCCTTATCACACCCACCCCACCACCCCACAACCC